>NC_044567.1:22055750-22396750 GCF_007565055.1 Rhinopithecus roxellana
CTACAAAACCATTATAGGAAACTCCAAAACATGCGCTCTAATAACTTGTCATTTATCACCCACAAAAACTACCTTTTGGGAGAATCAACTCATATTTAAAGAGGAAGGATATATGTTTTATGTCTATATAGTCCCTGCAAAACTCCAAATAAGTGACACATTCTCTACTGTCTTAGGCATAATCCACCAAAAAGGCAAAGAAAGAAAGCTTTTAATTGAGAAAAGAAAAACACCAATAAACTTGGTATGCGGGTGAAGTCATTAGCCTACTGCCACATAAAGTAATGACACCAGTTTTTATCTTTCACTTGATTTTTAGAGGCACTCCCAAAATAACTGTGTATATGTATCTCAAAGTCAAAGGACATACAACCACAAACACAACATGTAACAAATTTAAACAGTAGAACCGCCCCAAGAACACCATCTCTAGATGTTCTTACTAGTTTCTTTTTCTTACTAGTTTCTTTTTCTTTTTTTTTGAGACGGAATCTTGCTCTGTCAGAGGGCAGTGGCACAATCTTGGCTCACTGCAACCTCTGCCTCCTGGTTTCAAGCAATTCACCTGCCTCAGCCTCCCGAGTAGCTGGGACTACAGGTGCGTGCCACCACGCCTGGCTAACTTTTATATTTTTAGTAGACACGGAGTTTTGCCACGTTGGCCAGGCTGGTATTGAACTCCTGACCTCAGGTGATCCACCTGCCTCAGACTCCCAAAGTGCCGGGATTACAGACGTGAGCCACCGAGCCCGGCCCACCAGTTTCCTTTTCTACTGCACTCTCCTCCTCATTAATTTCCAAATGTTAATGACACTTAGAAAATTCCTTTGTACGCCAGGCGCGGTGGCTCACGCCTGTAATCCCAGCACTTTGGGAGGCTGAGGAGGGCGGATCACAAGTGAGGAGACTGAGACCATCCTGGCCAACATGGTGAAACCCCATCTCTACTAAAAATACAAAAAAAAGAAAAAAAATTAGCCGGGCATGGTGGCGTTTGCCTGTAATCCCAGCTATTCAGGAGGCTGAGGCAGGAGAATCTCTTGAACCAGGGAGTCGGCAGTTACAGCGAGCCGAGATCGAGCCACTGCATTCCAGCCTGTTGACAGAGCAAGACTCTGTCTAAAAAAAAAAAGAAAAAAAAAAAAAAAAAAAGAAAATTCCTTTGTAAAAGTAGTGTTCTATAAAGAAAAATCTGAACTTACTTTTATAGTAACGAAACACATGAATACCAACTCTCTTTTGGGGTCCTGACAATGACAGAAGAAATACTTCAAATATTAAGTAAAAAGCTACTAATTTAATATTGAAAATGCTATCATAGGCTGGGCGCAGCTCATGCCTGTAATCTCAGCACTTTGGGAGGTCGAGGCAGGTAGATCACCTGAGGTCAGGAGTTCGAGACCAGCCTAACCAACATGGCAAAACCTGGTCTCTACTAAAAATACAAAACTTAGCCGGGCGTGGTGGCATGAGCATGTAGTCCCAGATACTCAGGAGGCTGAGGCAGAAGAATTGTTGGAACCCAGGAGGCTGTGGCCGCAGTGATCTGAGGTCTTGCCACTGCATTCCAGCCTGGGTGACAGAGCGAGACACCATCTCAAAAAGAAAAAGAAAAAAAAAAATTACAAAATAGGAGATGCTGGCTCAACACAAGAAGGCTAACCCTGAGAGTCATCCCATAAAGCAACTGTCTTGGCCAGGCGCAGTGGCTCACGCCTGTAATTCCAGCACTCTGGGAGGCTGAGGTTGGCGGATCACAAGGTCAGGAGACCAAGAACATCCTGGCCAACATGGTGAAATTCCATCTCTACTAAAAATACAAAAATTAGCTGGGCATGGCGGCATTTGCCTGTAATCCCAGCTATTTGAGAGGCTGAGGCAGGAGAATCTCTTGAACCTGGGAGGCAGAGGTTGCAGTGAGCCGAGATCACACCACTGTACTCCAGCCTGGCAACAGAGCTAGACTCCATCTCAAAAAAAAAAAAAAAAGGAGCTGCCTACTCTAACATTAAGCTCCGCCTAGAGCCAAGTATTAAAGGGAAGGAGGTCAGTGACAGGCCACTCTAGGTGACTGACAGATAAGGTACCTTCCACATTAAACTGGAACAACCATCAGACTTACCTGTGTTTTCGTAGATATGTTTCTAGCGTTTCTAAAAGACAACTTGAGTCAATTAAAACTACTTCATCCCTGCATTCCTGGGACATTAGTTCCCATACATCCATCCAACAACCTCTGTAGAAAGAACAAATATTAATGAAAAAGGAGAATATAGAAGGGTAAAACATTAAAAAAACAAAAAACAGAGTAAAGTATTACTTGATTTTACCTGGCTGTTCCCTGGAAAGGTCCATAATGGAAAATGATCCTACACTTGCTGTCCTTCCTGTGGTCTTCACTACTTCTCTTATCTGTACTTAACTTCTCTGAACTGACACTGCTACTGCTCCCTTCACTGTAGTATAGTATAGTACAAAGCTTAGTGACACCGAGATAATCTGAAGAAATAATTTCTATAGTCTAAATTAAAATCATGAACACTTTAATGATTAAGATATTAGAACATGTTTACAAATTATATATGATTACATACTCATTATATTAATATAATGTTCATTTAAATGTGTGCTCATATCTTTATATAAAAACGTCTGCTTGACTATCAAGTTTATCTGATACAATTTAACAACATTTGTAGTTACCAAGACAGCAACTGGTTAATAAACTAAGTATTCTATGAGCAAATATTGTTGGAATGTTCTCAAGTTAAAATGACTGAAAAAATTATCAAGTATTTTCCCTTATAAACACAGACCAATCTTCCACAAATAGAAAATTCTAAAAAGTTTTGATCTACTTAATGAGATCGTCATCAAGTAATTTTTTTTTTTTTTTTTTAACTTTTATTTTGTAGAGACGAGGTCTCTGCTGTGTTGCCCAGGCTGGTCTCAAACCCCTGACCTCAAGCCATTCTCCCACCTCAGCCTCCCAAAGCACTGGGATTACAGGTGTGAGCCACCACACCCAGCTCAATTTTCTTTTTGTAATCACTCCATTTTAAAGCTAATCCACGGTAACAAAACTATTATCTACCCTCACATGTACAAGTAGCTGGGAAAGTCATAGATTAATTACAGTGAGTTTTACGTGTACTAAAATAAAGATAGCACACTAAGATGAACTCTTTATACAGCCTAAATTAGTAAGAACTATGTGGTAATTTTTTTTTTTTTTGAGACAGACCCTTGCTCTGTCACTCAGGCTGGAACGCAGTGGCATGATCTTGGCTCAGTGCAACCCCACCCCTGCAGGGCTCAAGTGATCCTCCCACCTCAGCCTCCCGAATAGCTAGGACCATAGGTGTGTATCACACCTGGTTATTTATTTATTTATTGTATTTTTTAAGTAGAGACAGCAGGGTCTTGTCATGTTGCCCAGGCTGGTCTCCAACTCCTGAGCTCAAGCAATCCACCCAACTCGGCATTCTAAAGGGCTGGGATTAAAGGCATAAGCCACCACGCCCAGCCCTATACAATTTTTTTTTTAACAAACTTACTAAAAACTTCCCACTCTCCCTCCCCAGCAGGGTTCGACTTCGGTATGAAAATTGCCACATATTTTGCTTTGTTGCGGCACATTTATCTTGGACCTGCACTCCAAGGGAAATGTGGGTTTATATTCTTTTCAATGACAGCCTTCTTGATCTTTCATGACTCTGAACAACTGCCTCCTGTCTGTTCTTCTGTAGGTCTCAGTACAGTCTTAGGAATTCATTACACCTTGGATGCTAGAGACGGAAAAACCTCTGAACTTTTAACTTACTCTGTGTAGCTAACTGGGTATTTCTCAACCCTCTGCCCAAAATATAAGTAATCCACACAATTCAGCTCTGTACTCTCTCTCACAATGGCTCAAGTTAAGGTTTAGCTCCCCTAGGCCAGGCGCGGTGGCTCAAGCCTGCAATCCCAGCACTTTGGGAGGCCGAGACGGGCGGATCACGAGGTCAGGAGATCGAGACCATCCTGGCGAACACGGTGAAACCCTATCTCTACTAAAAAAATACAAAAAACTAGCCGGGCGAGGTGGCGGGCACCTGTAGTCCCAGCTACTCGGGAGGCTGAGCCAGGAGAATGGTGTAAACCCGGGAGGCGGAGCTTGCAGTGAGCTGAGATCCGGCCACTGTACTACAGCCTGGGAGACAGAACCAGACTCCATCTCAAAAAAAAAAAAAAAAAAAAAAAGATTTAGCTCCCCTTATTTGTGACAACAAAAACATCTGTTCCACTTTCCATGCTGCATCCTTCTATTCTCAACTCTGATATTTCCTTTTTGAGACAAGAGTCTCACTCTGTCGCCCAGGCTGGCGTGCAGTGGTGTGATCTCAGCTCACTGCAACCTCTGCCTCCCGGGTTCAAGCGATTCTCCTGCTTCAGCCTCCCAAGTAGCTGGGACTACAGGTGTGTGCTACCACACCTGGCTAATTTTTGTATTTTTAGTAGAGACGGGGTTTCATCATATTGGCCAGGCTGGTCTCGAACTCCTGACCTCGTGATCTGCCCACATCGGCCTCCCAAAGTGCTGGGATTACCCATGTGAGCCACCGCACCCAGCCCCTCTTTTACTAACTATACTTGATTAGTATAATGCATAATTTCCCAGAACTGAAAAACTCTCAAACTCAAGTTCTCATAATTGAGGGAAAGGTTCATAAAGAGAAATCAGAGTTGAAGAAAGATTATTATATCATTAGAATGCGAAAGCTTTTTTTTTTTTTTTAAGAAAAAAGCTCTATAAAAAAATCTGTATCTCAAAACATTCTAGACCTTATGCTGTTTATTATTCTTTTAAGATCAAGCTTTCTAAAAAAATAACCTTTCCACTTTCTGGTCCTGCTCCTAAGTACAACTTAATCCATAACAACCTTACATCGCATTCACTTTTGCATCACTGCAACCTGGATTCTGCTTCCACTCAATCACTAGCTCAGCTCATCAAGATCACCAATTATCTCAGTGTTACTAAATCCAATGTCCACTTCTGGGTCCTTGATGACTTGGCAGCATTTAACACAGCTGATCAGACTTCCTTGGAACACTTTTACACCTTGGCTTCCTTTACCTATCTGGCTACTTTCTCAGGTTTCTTTACTAATTTCTTTTCTACCATTAAATTCCTCGGAATTCTTGTACTCTCTTTCCCTTTAGGTGATCTTACATAACATTCTCTAAGATACTCCAGGCCTACAACTCCAGCCTAGATCCTTCTTACTCCCAGACGGACAATAACCTGGGTTTACTTGCACAGATGAGAGAACACTCTCAGAAAGGCTGACCTAGGTTGCTATTTATTAGGCTAACGCCTTATCAACTGTATTATACTTTCTCTGGAAATGGACTAAACAAATTTAAAAAGCTATGGGGGGTGGGGATGTAGCGGTAGGAGGGGGAGTGGAAATACATAAAATGGAGAATAGTAGTAGCATTTAATAGTGGTGACCATCCAAGGGAGAGGGAGCCTTGGATAAGCATACTGTACTGCTTAGCCTGCTATCCATGTGGCCTGTGGGAATAACTGAAGCTACCTTAGTAAAGAGACAGACACTGCTTAAGATGAATTAAGTCCATTCACACTGATTCCATACTCAGCAAACAGCCTTCTAAAACATATGACTTCCCATGTAGTGGAACTGTAGCTAGAAGGGGATGTAAAATCTGTGGTTTGTTTTGTTTCTTAAGCTGAAAGATAGAAAAACAGAGCTGTATGTAAATTTAACTAAAGTAGGTAACTGAATAAGCAAAGTGATTGAAAACAAAGGAGATGGAATGCAGAGCAAGAGTGGAAGGACTGGTCTTTGAAGAAAGGCAGCAATGAGCGCAGATGCATAAGATGCTGGGCTACTTGCTTTTCAGTTCATCAACAAAGAATATGCTTAACAGAAAAAAAGTACCAGAAGGCAAGCTCTTTACTATATCATACCACTCTATGCCTTCAGCCAACAGGTCCTTCTGTAATGTGAAAAATTAGCCTGTACTCTGCATTTAGAGTCAGAAATTATCTGAAGCTACTGACAGATCTGAGAAGGAAGAATGAGCTGATGAAAAAACAAAAAATAAAACATTTTTAAAAGATACTGACAAATCTGGCCGGGCACGGTGGCTCACGCCTATAATCCCAACACTTTGGGAGGCCAAGATGGGTTGATCACCTGAGGTCAGGAATTCAAGACGAGCCTGGTCAACCTGGTTAAACCTCGTGTCTACTAAAAATACAAAAATTAGCTGGGCGTGGTGGCGGGCACCTGTAATCCCAGCTACTCAGGAGGCTGAGGCAGGAGAATCACTTGAACCCAGGAGGTGGAGATTGCAGTGAGCCAAGATCAAGCCATTGCACTCCAGCCTGGGCGACAAACGGAAACTCCACCTCAAAAAAAAAAAAAAAAGAAAAGAAAGAAAGAAAGAAAAAAGATACTGACAAATCAAGTAGCAAAATAACAACTGTCCTTAAGAAAACTTCTTTTCTTAAGGCCACAAGAACATAATGTGTGGCTCTTGTTCACAGCCTAATTCATACAAACTAATGTTCCAAAAAAAAAAAAAACAGAAACAGGGAATATCTGAGTATGAACTGGGTATTCAAGTGTTACACTTAATTTTGTCAGGCATGGCCGGGCGCGGTGGCTCACGTCTGTAACCCCAGCACTTTGGGAGGCCGAGGCAGGTGGATTACCTGAGGTCGGGAGTTCAAGACCAGCCTGACCAACATGAAGAAACCCCATCTCTACTAAAAATACAAAATTAGCCAGGCGCGGTGGCACGTGCCTGTAATCCCAGCTACTTAGGAGGCTGAGGCAGGAGAATCACTTGAACCCGGGAGGCGGAGGTTACGGTTAGCCAAGATCGCGCCACTGTACTCCAGCCTGGGCAAAAAGAGCGCAACTCCATCTCAAAAAAAAAAAAAAAAAAAAAATTTTGTCAGGTGTTATGATGGCAATGTGGTTATGAAAGAAAACGTCCATATATTTAGAGACGCATGTGGAAGGATGCAGCAATAGAGTAACACGAAGCCTGGGACTTGCTTTAAAATACAAAGAAAAAGGTGGATAAATGAAGAAAAAGGTTGATAACTACTGAACCTTCGTAAAAGTACATGGGAGATTCATTCATTGTATTTTTTACTTTTCTATGTTTGACAATTTTACTAATAAAATTTATTTATCTATTTTATTTATTTATTTATTTTGAGACAAAGTCTCGCTCTGGTTGCCCAGTCTGGAGTGCAATGGTGAGATCTTGGCTCAGTGCAACCTCTGCCTCCTGGGTTCAAGTGATTATCCTGCCTCAGCCTCCCAAGTAGCTAAGATTACAAGCACCTGCCACCACGCCCCGCTAATTTATATATATATATACAAATTTTTTTTTTTTTGAGACGGAGTCTCGCTCTGTCACCCAGGCTGGAGTGCAGTGGTGCGATCTCCACTCACTGCAAGCTCCACCCCCTGGGGTTAACGTCATTCTCCTGCCTCAGCCTCCCGTGTAGGTGGGACTACAGGCACCCGCCACTGCGCCCGGCTAATTTTCTGTATTTTTAGTAGAGACTGGGTTTCACAGTGTTAGCCAGGATGGTCTCGATCTCCTGACCTCATGATCTGCCCGTCTCGGCCTCCCAAAGTGCTGGGATTACAGGAGTGAGCCACCGCGCCCGGCCTAATTTTTATATTTTTAGTAGAGACAGGATTTCACCATGTTGGCCAGGCTGGTCTTGAACTCCTGACCTCAGGGAATTCACCCAACTCGGACTCCCAAATTGCTGGGATTACAGGCATGAGCCAGCATGCCCAGCCTTTTTTTTTTTTGAGACAGAGTCTCGCTCTGCAACCCAGGCAACACGATCTCAGCTCACTGCAACCTCCACCTCCTGGGTTCAAGTGATTCTCCTGCCTCAGCCTCCTGAGTAGCTGGGATCACAGGTGCGTGCCACCATGCCTGGCTAATTTTTGTATTTTTAGTAGGGACGAGGTTTCCCCATGTTGGTCAGGCTGATCTCACACTCCTGACCTTGTGATCCGCCTGTCTCAGCCTCCAAAAGTGCTGGGATTACATGCGTGAGCCACCGCACCCAGCCGATAAAATGTTTTAAATATTTTTTGTTGCTCAGTATAGGGGAAAAAAACTTAGATTTTTAACACACCACTGCCTGGTCATCCAAGTCTTTGTGTCAGGGAGAAAAATGTCTATACGATAATGGTGTCACTCGGAAGTTCAGATCAAAAAAAAACAAAAAGGTGACAATGACACAAATGAAATATTTAAAAATTAACTTTTAAAATTAATACAGAGGCCAGGTGCAGTGGCTCACGCCTGTAATCCCAGCACTTTGAGAGACCAAGGCAGGCAGATTACTTGAGTCCAGGAGTTTGAGACCAGCCTGGGCAACATGGCAAAACCCGTCTCTATTAAAAATCCAAAAAAATTAGCCAGGAGTGGTGGCAAACACCTGTAATCCCAGCTATTCAGGAGGCTGAGGCACGAGAATTGCTTGAACCCAAGAGGCGGAGGTTGCGGTGAGCCAAGATCACACCACTGCACTCCAGCCTGAGTGACAGAGCAAGATTGTGCCTCAAAAAAATAATTAAAAAATAAAATTAATAAAGCAGCATAGTTTTTTTTAACATCCCATTCTCTCCAAAAGTAAAGTCATGTCTTCGAAAGTCCCTTCATGCTCCATGGTTTCACCTCACCATCCCCAACCCCAGGCAATTTTGCAGGGGACAACTGTGGCACTGTGCTAGCAGAAGGTGCAAAAGCAGCCTTGGACACTATAGCACTTAACCAAGAAGAAAACTACAAATTATTGTAAGGTAATATTTGCTTAAAAAATAGGCCAGGCGCAGTGGCTCATGCCTGTAATCCCAGCACTTTGGGGAGCCGAGGTGGACGGATCACAAGGTCAGGAGATCAAGACCATCCTGGCTAACACAGTGAAACCCTGTCTCCACCAAAAATACAAAAAATTAGCCGGGCTTGGTGGCACACACCTATGGTCCCAGCTACTCGGGAGGCTGAGGCAGGAGAATAGCTTGAACCCAGGAGGCGGAGCTTGCAGTGAGCTGAGATCATGCCACTGCACTCCAGCCTGGGCGACAGAGGAGACTCCATCTCAAAAAATAATAATAAATAAATATAGAAAACTACAAATTAGTTACATAAATACATATTGTCATAACGGCTTTTTTTTAAACCTTGGTAAATTAGTTAGAGACAAGAAAAAAAAATAATTTATACACTATAACTATTCTGTAGATCAAAGAATGATTACCACTACTTTGAAAACGTTAATATTAGCTGCATACATTTCCATAAAGACTTCAGCCAGCTGAGCGTGGTGCCTCACACCTGTAATCCCAGTACTTTGGGAGACTGAGGCGGGCGGATCACCTGAGGTCAGGAGTTCAAGACCAGCCTGGCCAATAGGGTGAAACCCCATCTCTACTAAAAATACAAAAATTAGCCAGGCGTGGTGGCACGCACCTGTAGTCCCAGCTACTCAGAAAGCTGGGGCAGGAGAATCGTTTGAACCAGGTAGACAGAGGTTGCAGTAACCCAAGATTGCGCCACTGCACTCCAGCCTGGGCAACACAGGGAGACCCTGTCTCATAAATAAAAAGACTTCAACCTCCCTCCTCTAAAACATATTTAACATAAAAAAGTTTTTTTAATCAGATCTACATTGAGACTTTACATATATCAATGCAAAATGGCCAACACAACAAGAGGATCTATTTATTTTGACCTATGTCATAGAGTATAAATCAATTAATGAATTAAAGCAAACAGTGCGTTTCTTTTACTAAATATGATCAAATATATAATCTTCACAATGACAAAGCCTCTTGGTATTCAATTCTACTTACCCCAAAGGTTTTGGCTTGTGCGTATCTAAGGAGTGCAATTGACATCTCTTATTCTTCTTACTTTTTGGAATAGCATCTATCATATCATTTAGTTTGGACCTAATTAAAAATAAAACGTATTAAGGGTTTAATTCATTTTTCTTTCAAATTTTAAAATCTCTATTTACTGTCTTTTAGAGAGAAGTCTCAAAACAAAACAAAACACCACTTTTCTCTATCCCCACTGTATCTAGCAGTGTGCCTGGCACTCAAGTATTTCAACACTGACTGCTAACTGACTCTCAGCCATCTTCCCTTGCCCAGCCATTATGTAAATACACCAGTTGCAGAAGCACACACCTCCAGTCCCAGCTATCTGGGAAGTCGAGGTGAAAGGATCACTTAAGCCCAAGGGTTTGAGGCCAGCCTGGGCAACACAGTGAGACCCCATGTCTGTAAAAAATATATAAAAACCCCACAAAACAATATGTAGGCCGGGCGCGGTGACTCAAGCCTGTAATCCCAGCGCTTTGGGAGGCCGAGACAGGCGGATCGCGAGGTCAGGAGATCGAGACCATCCTGGCTAACACTGTGAAACCCCGTCTCTACTAAAAAATACAAAAAACTAGCCGGGCGAGGTGGCGGGCACCTGTAGTCCCAGCTACTCGGAGGCTGAGGCAGAAGAATGGCCTAAACCCGGGAGGCGGAGCTTGCAGTGAGCTGAGAACCGGCCACTGCACTCCAGCCCGGGCGACAGAGCGAGACTCCGCCTCAAAACAAAACAAAACAAAACAAAAACAAAAACAAAAACAAAACACAATATGTAAACACAATACATCCTTGAAGAGGAATCATCAACAGAAATTTTATGCAAATATAGAACACACACTACTACTATCCTCACCCTCCATCCAACCAATGAGCAAACTTTGTCAATCCTACCTTTTAAATATATCTAGAATCAGGCCTGGTACAGTAGCTCATGCCTATAATCCCAGCACTTTGGAAGGCTGAGGTAGGAGGATCATTTCAGGCCAGGAGTTCAAAGCCAGCCTGGGTAACAGCAAAATTTCCATCTCTACAGAAAATTTTAAAATGAAGCCAGGCATAGCTCACACCTGTAATCCCAGCACTTTGGGAGGCTGAGGCCAGTGGATCACTTGAGGCCAGAAGTTAAAGATCAGCATGGCCAACATGGAGAAACCCTATTTCTACTAAAAAAAAAAATACAAAAATTAGACAGATGTGGTGGTGCACACCTGTAATCTCAGCTACTCAGGAGGCTGAGGCACAAGAATCACTTGAACCAGGGAGGTGGAGGTAGCAATGAGCCAAGATTGCACCACTGCACTCCAGCTTGAGACAGAGTGAGACTCCGTCTCAAAAAAAAAAGAATAAAAGCTGAATAAAATTTAACCAATCTAGAATCAGATCACTTCTTTTTTTTTTTTTTTTTTTTTTGAGACGGAGTCTTGCTCTGTCCCCCAGGCTGTGCGGTGGCGCAATATCAGCTCACTGCAAGCTCCACCTCCCGGGTTCACGCCATTCTCCTGCCTCAGCCTCCCGAGTAGCTGGGACTACAGGCACCCGTCACCGCGCCTGGCTAATTTTTTGTATTTTTTTATTAGAGACAGGGTTTCACTGTTAGCCAGGATGGTCTCGATCTCCTGACCTTATGATCCGCCCGCCTTGGCCTCCCAAAGTGCTGGGATTACAGGCGTGAGTCACCGCGCCGAGCCTAGAATCAGATCACTTATCACCTCTACCATTATCATCCCTGTGCAACCCACCAATCTCTAGCTTAGTTAACTGCCAATAGCTGGCCTCCTAAATCGTCTCCTTGCTGTCACCTTCTGCCCTTTACATTCCAGGCCTCACTCAGCAGCCAGAGTGATCCTTTTAAAACATGAACCAGGTTATATCATTCCTCTGTTCAAAAACACTCCAAGGCTTGTTTTCCCAAGTCCAGGCACAGCAAATATCAAAAGTCCCTACCACCATCTCTAAATAGGAAAGCCTCAGGGTTTACTTTTCAGACCTCTCCTTCTTTTCCTATTTATATTCACTAAATGAGACAAATTTACAGCTCTAACCCAGACCTCTCTGAATTCCACTTGGATGTCTAATCGCTATCTCAAACTTAGCACGCCCAAAGATGAGCTCTATTACATTTCTCTCCAGTCTTGTCCATCGCAGTAAATGGAAACCATTTGTCCATTCTTTTTTTTTTTTTTTTTGAGACAGTCTCACTCTGTTGCCCACGCTGGAGTGCAGTGGCGCGATCTTGGCTCACTGCAACCTCTGCCTCCTGGGTTCAAGCAATTCTGTCTCAGCCTCCCAAGTAGCTGGGATTACAGACACCTGCCACCACTCCCGGCTAATTTTGGTATTTTTAGTAGAGATGGGGTTTCACCATGTTGGCCAGGCTGGTCTCAAACTCCTAACCTCTGGTGATCTGCCTGCATCGGCCTCCCAAAGTGCTGGGATTACAGGTGTGAGCCACCACGCAAGGCCTTTTGTCCATTCTTCATATCACAAATCTGAGAATCATCTTTGATGCCCTCCCTCACAACCAATCCATTCAAAAAATCCCATTGGCTCATTCTTCAAAATATATCCAGGATCCTTTATAACCATTTTTCACTACCCCCACGGCCATTATTCATTCTTAATACAGAGGTCAAAGTAAGCCAAATTTCATCAGACTATGCCGCTCTTCTGCTCAAAACTTTCCCAAAGCTTCTCACCTCACTCAGAGTAAAAACAAAAGACCTCAGTCAGGCACAGTGGCTCACGCATGTAATCCTAGCACTTTGGGAGGCTGAGGTGGGCAGATTGCCTGAGGTCAGGAGTTCAAGACCAACCTGGCCAACATGGCGAAACCCTGTCTCTACTAAAAAATACCAAAAAAAATCCGAGCATGGTGGTAGCCACCTGTAATCCTAGCTACTTGGGAGGCTGAGGCAGGAGAATCACTTGAACCCAGGAGGCAGTGGTTGCAGTGAGCTGAGATCACGCCACTGCACTCCAGCCTTGGCAACAACAGCGAAACTCCACCTGAAAAAAATAAAAATATGACTGGGCCTTTTATTACTCCTTTTTTTTTCTTTTTTTGAGATAGAGTTTCACTCTTGTTGCCCAGGCTGGAGGGCAATGCGCGATCTCGGCTCACTGCAACTGCCGCCTCCCGGGTTTCAGCGATTCTCCTGCCTCAGCCTCCCGAGTAGCTGGGATTACAGGCACCCACCACCACGCCTGGCTAATTTTTTGTATTTTTAGTAGAGACTCGGTTTCACCGTGTTGCCCAGGCTGGTCTTGAACTCCTGAGCTCAGGCAATCCAATCGCCTAGGCTTCCCAAAGTGTTGGGATTATAGGCATGAGCCACCGCGCCCAGCCACTCTTTTTTTTTTCTGAGATGGAGTTTCGCTCTTGTTGCCCAGGCTGCAGTACAATGGCGCCATCTCAGCTCACTGCAACCTCTGCCTCCTGGGTTCAAGTGATCCTTCTGCCTCAGCCTCCTGAGTAACTTGGATTACAGCCACACGCCACCATGCCTGGCTAATTTTTGTATTTTTAGTACAGACGGGGTTTCACCACGTTGGTCAGGCTGGTCTTGAACTGCCCGCCTCAGCCTCCCAAAGTGCTGGGATTATAGGCGTGAGCCACCGCGCCTGGCCTTATTACTCTGCTGACCCCACCTGTATATTACTGTTCCCTTCATTCATCTGGCTCCAGCCACAATGACTTCCTTACTATTCCTCAAACATGCCAATAAAACCCCAACCTCAGAACCTTTACGCTAGCTGTTCCTTCTCTGCCTTCCCCCAGTTTTCTACAAGATTTGCTTGCTCACTTCATTCAAGTCTATATTCAATGTCATTTTATCAGGGAGGCCTTTCCTGACCACCCTCCACAATAATTCTACCCCTGCTCCATTCTCTACCTCCCTTACTGGTTTTTCTAATTTATCATCCCTGACAAAGTGCGTATTTGCTTACTGTCTGCTTCTCCTCATGTGGAGAGCGGAAACTTTACATTCACTGGTGCACAGTAATAAAATCATTAAATTAGACTCAATCTTTCCATCAAGAAAATAAGCTGCCACTGTCAACAAGCTATTTCAAATTTTAACAAACCCATTTTCTCCTAATTGATTATACTTACCCATGTACATAAAATAATGTATAAAGCTTCTTTGCATCAGTCATGCAGCTTCTAGTTACAGACAGGACTCCCTTGGGCCCTACTGTTAGGGGTTCAAGAGCAGGATTTCCAGACTCTACAAGCTGGGAAAAGAGGCGCTCCACACTGCGACGACAACCAACACATGGGACAAGCTGAGAAAGTGCACTCAGGACTTCGCGTGATGTTACCACCATGGCAATACTTAGATCCTGTTGCTTAAGCATACCATGTCGCTGAAAGAGGGAAAGAAAATGAAGGAGTGTCCTTTAAAAATACATAAAATTACACTTTCACTGCTACTGGTTCCTATCCTTGTGCAGTAAGTACAACCTGGAAAGGGTTTACCAGCTCTACCTGCAACTGAGTCAGAAAGGCAACGTAGTCAGCCTTATCCATGCTGTACGGAGTTTGCACCACAAACCCCCTTGCTCTAGAATCTAGGGTATATAAACGATTCTGCTTAGTATGCCAAAAAGCAGTCCTGCATCTGGAAATGTAGGGCTGGTTCAGTGAGTATTAGGCCAGTCCTCTTGCAAAAAAAAAAGGACAATACAGCTGTACCTTTTTTTTTGGTTGGTTTGTTTTTGTTTTTTGAGACTGAGTCTCGCTCTGTCGCCAGGCTGGAGTGCAGTGGCACAATCTCAGCTCACTGCAACCTCTGCCTCCTGGGTTCAAGCGATTCTCCCGCCTCAGACTCCAGAATAGCTGGGACTACAGGCATGTACCACCACGCCCAGCTAATTTTAGTATTTTTAGTAGAGATGGGGTTTCACCATGTTGGCCAGGATGGTCTTGATTTCTTGACCTTGTGATCCATCTGCCTCAGCCTCCCAAAGTGCTGGGATTACAGGCGTGAGCCACCAAGCCTGGCCTTTTTTCTTTTTAACAACACACTTACTATTACTATGTTTAGCTACAGGAGTCAGGTTAGGATGGTAATCATGTGGAGCAGCAATTCCCAATCCGGAGGTATGACCAGGTGCATTATGGATTAGTGAGAGAAAACATGGCCTATCTTCCCTATGTAGGGAAGTGAGGAACTAGCATGCTGCTGCTTATGAATGGTATCTGCTGGTTATGACAAGGTAGAAAAATAACTGAGAGCTACTGTTGCAGATAAATGAGCAAACTCCAGTAAGTAACTTCTACCTGACAGAGTTATAGTTAACTGTAGTTAACACTTCCAGATTTACTAAAAACAGATAGGAAAGTAGGATAATTCCCAAGAAGTATTTTCTCACATTTACCATTACCCTTCCATTCAAAGTTTTCTCTAAAAGTAGAAATAAGAGTTCTGAAGTAAACTAACAAGTCATCTTCCAATATCTTAATTATAGTCAGCCCTCCGTATCCATGGGTTCTACATCTGTGAATTTAACCAACCATGGATTGAAAATATTTGAGGGGAAAAAAAGGATGGTGGCATCTGTACTAAACACGTACAGACTTTTCTTCCTTGTCATTATTCCCTAAATGATGCAGTATAACTACTATTTACACAGCATTTACATTGTATTAGGTACCATAGGTAATCTAAATAAGCTTTAAAGTATATAAGAAGATGTGCAGAGGTTATATGCAAATATACATCTTATTTTTTCTGAGACAAGGTCTCACTCTATTGCCCAGGCTGGAGTGCAGTGATGCGATCTCAGCTGACTATAACCTCTGCCTCCTGGGCTCAAGAGATCCTCCCACTTGAGCCTACTGACTAGCTGGGAACCCAAGCACATGCCACCATGTCCACCCAACATTTTTGCATTTTCTGTAGAGACAGGGTTTTGCCACGTTGCCCAACTACTGAACTCAAGTAATCCACCTGCCTTGGCCTCCCAAAGTGCTGGGATTACAGGCATGAGCCACCATCCCCATCCCTTACTACACCATTTTCTATAAGAGACTTGAGCATTGTGGATTTTGGTTTGCACAGGGATCCTTGAACTATCCCCCACGGATACTGAGGGACAACTGTATATTGCATTTAAGTGTATTTATAAAGTACTATATTTCTCAGGAATTAAACAAACATCAGAAAGTTCATAATATAGGATTATTTTGTCTCAAAAAAACAATTACTACAGCAGAAAACCAACAAGTTTTTAATGAAAAATTACATACCTTATCTTTTAAAAACTAGGAAAGATGGCCTGGTTTTAAAATTAAAGTCTTATGGACATGTAAAATATTAACACACCACGACCAATTCTTTTTCACATGGCAGTTACATAAATCAGGTAAATAACTATGTATGCTTACTATAGCAATGGTAAAGGAGCAATTTCAGTGCAATATTAAGACCTAGAGAACCCTATATAAAACTAATACAGCTAAATTTTAAATGAGTCTTTAAAATACACATACACCATTAAAAACACTGATTGAAAAAACTATTACCTGAATGAACTGCTTTAGCTGTGCACCATTATTCTGATGTCCATCGAGATTTAACACATTGTCAGGAAATTCCATCACCATCTTAAAACGCAAACAGAACAGAAATCAATTATTTTACCCCTCTGAAAACAGGATACAGCCTATAAACTCCAGAAACAGATCCCTGAAAGCCAGATTTGCACCCATCCCTGCCCCTCAAAATTTTTTTTAAAATCCGAGCACATGGCCCAGCGCAGTAGCTCAAGCCTGTAATCCCAGCACTCTGGGAGGCCAGGGTGGGGAGGGGGCAAGCGGATCACCTGAAGTCGGGAGTTCAAGACCAGCCTGACCAACATGGAGAAACTCCGTCTCTACTAAATATACAAAATTAGCCGGGTTTGGTGGTGCATGCCTGTAATCCCAGCTACCTGGGAAGCTGAGCCAGGAGAATTGCTTGAACCCGGGAGGCAGAGGTTGCAGTGAGCCAAAATCGCGCCACTGCACTCCAGCCTGGACAACAGTGAAACTCTGTCAAAAAACAAAAAAAAAGGCCGGGCGCAGTGGCTCAAGCCTGTAATCCCAGCACTTTGGGAGGCCGAGATGGGCGGATCACGAGGTCAGGAGATCAAGACCATCCTGGCTAATACAGTGAAACCCCGTCTGTACTAAAAAATACAAAAAACTAGCCGGGTGAGGTGGCGGGCGCCTGTAGTCCCAGCTACTCGGGAGGCTGAGGCAGGAGAATGGCGTAAACCCAGGAGGCGGAGCTTGCAGTGAGCTGAGATCCGGCCACTGCACTCCAGCCTGGGTGACAGAGCAAGACTCCGTCTCAAAAAAAAAAAAAAAAAATCCGATCCTTTTTTTTGAGACGGAGTCTTGCTCCATCACCCAGGCTGGAGTGCAGTGGCATCATTTCAACTCATCACAACCTCCACCTCCTGGGTTCAAGCAATTCTCCTGCCTCAGCCTCCTGAGTAGCTAGGATTACAGGCACCCAACACCATGCCCGGCTAATTTTTGTATTTTTAGTAGAGACAGGGTTTCATCATGTTGGCCAGGTTGGTCTCAAACTCCTGACCTCAGCCTCCCAAAGTACCGGGATTACAAGTGTGAGCCACTGTGCCCGGCCAGAACAGTGCCCGGCCAGAACAGTGCCTGGCACATAGTAAATGTTTGCTCTAATTATGAATAAAAAGGACACATTGATATACTTATTCAATTATCAAAATTCACTACCATAGGAAGGCGTATGAAGCTTAAGAAGGCTTCAGCATGTCACATAATGGGAATCTGTTATTAGTACATTTTACTGATCTGCTGTCATACCACAGATTTTAAGTAGTACCACAGTTATGTATCACTACAAGCCATTTTTACTATGTCATCAAATTAAAGCAGCATCCTGATTTCAGGTATTAAAATGTGGGGGAAAAAGATATGCCTTCAAAATAATGTTAAGTAACACATGTATATCTTAACTAAAACTCTGTTAAAGATCAAACATATTGTACTAGGACAAACAATTTCCACATAACAAGGACCACAAACTCCCACAAAACCAGAGTGAAGTCAAGACAAAGACCCACTTAAGGCAAAAACAAAATATTCCTCAGTTGAATGCGGTCTTAAAAACATCACTCCCTTCCCCAACCAGAACCAAAGACCTGCTTCTTTAATGTATGTGACCATTCCTTTCTTCCCATATTAGAGAAATGTAAAATATGCTTGTTCTAACAACAAAATGAGGCCTCATTAACAGCGAAGTCAAATGTAAGCAATAAAGTTTTTCTTGATTTGATAAGGAATATGAGATATATGAAGTAAGGAAACAGATACTAAGAAGATGGACTATGACACAAATACAAAATTCAGACTGCATGTACAACACAATTCAAATTTTTAGTGTGTATACTTTATCTTTCAAAAAAAAGAACACATTTTATGTGGCTACTTTTTCTACATGTGTTCCTGTATTTCCCAAATATATTACAATGCATATATACTATATATTACGGGGGGGAAGAGTTAATGCTCCTTGCTTCCAATTCTATATTCACTATATCATGTTCAGAGACATGCTTCCATTTTTTTTTTTTTTTTTTTTTTTTGAGACAGAGTCTTGCTCTGTCACCCAGGCTGGAGTGCAGTGGCGCAATCTTGGCTCGCTGCAACCTCCGCCTCCCAGGTTCAAGCAATTCTCCTGCCTCAGCTTCCTGAGTAGCTGAGATTACAGGCACCTGCCACCAAGCATGGCTAATTTTTTGTATTTTTAGTAGAAACAGGGTTTTGCCATGTTGCCCAGGCTGGTTTCAAACTCCCGAGCTCAGGCAATCTGCCCGCCTCGGTCTCCCAAAGTGCTGGGATTACAAGCGTGAGTCACCTCGCCCGGCCCATTTCAATAGCTTTTACCATTCTGGAAGTTTTTTCTTCCATACATACAGATGAAATGTCCAAACGTCAATTATCCAATTTTCAGGTTTATCAACCCTGACATCTTGTTTCTAGTTTTCCTTCTTAGTCTTCTTATTAACACCTCCCCAAAAGCGGGTAGCAATAAGTAATAATAAAGATACTTCATATGTACTAGACATCGTTATAAGCACTTTAATACATTATCTCTATCAACAGTACAAAGCAAAATTGAAGTCAATGGTCTATTTTAATGCTGTAGCAATAAATGATCTGGTGAGGATGACTGAAATGAGCAAAATATCTAATGATCCATACTGCCTATTGTATTTATTCTATTTAACATGGTCTACTCCAATTTTAAAAAATAACAATAATAATCCTGGTATTGGAAATCCTGGTCCAGAAAACTATTATAATAAAAGCAATAAAATAGTTAATAATTCAATTAACTCATATTTTCTGGAATCATCAAAAGGTTTAAAACACAAAGAAATTTAACTGTCAAGTCATTAAAAATGTATAAACTTTTGAAACCATGTAATTCAACAGAATATTGCAGGTCACTCCAAACCTACCATTTAAGCAACTAATACCTTGATTTATATTTTCACTTGCTTGATAAAAATATACACCATTTCGCCACATACCAACAGCCATAATAAAAAAAAAAAAAATGACAATCATCTATACTGTTTAAAGATCAAAGCTATCACGGCTGGGTGCGGTGGCTCAAGCCTGTAATCCCAGCACTTTGGGAGGCCGAGACGGGCGGATCACGAGGTCAGGAGACCGAGACCATCCTGGCTAACCTGGTGAAACCCTGTCTCTACTAAAAAATTTTAAAAAAGGCCAGGCGCGGTGGCTCAAGCCTGTAATCCCAGCACTTTGGGAGGCCGAGACGGGCGGATCATGAGGTCAGGAGATCGAGACCATCCTGGCTAACACGGTGAAACCCCGTCTCTACTAAAAATACAAAAACTAGCCGGGCGAGGTGGCGAGCGCCTGTAGTCCCAGCTACTCGGGAGGCTGAGGCAGGAGAATGGCGTAAACCCGGGAGGCAGAGCTTGCAGTGAGCTGAGATGGGGCCACTGCATTCCAGTCCGGGCGACAGAGCGAGACTTCGCCTCAAAAAAAAATAAAAATAAAAATAAATTTAAAAAAATTAGCTGGGCGAGGTGGCGGGCGCCTGTAGTCCCAGCTACCCGGGAGGCTGAGGCAGGAGAATGGCGTAAACCCGGGAGGCGGAGCTTGCAGTGAGCTGAGATCCAGCCACTGCACTCCAGCCTGGGTGACAGAGCGAGACTCCATCTCAAAAAAAAAAAAAAAAGATCAAAGCTATCAATTTAAGAAACAAATATTCCTTATTTAACTAAATCAAAGTCTCTCCAGTCTGGTTCTTAGGCAAAATCCTAAATTCTGACTCAGTATGTATTTTTATTCTGATCAACTGTTTTAAAAATTGAAATGGAGGTCAAAGAACACATCTAATAATACTGAGACCTGCGAGCGGATTTGTAAAATTTTTTTTTTGAGACAGGGTCTCACTCTGTTGTCTAGGCTGGAGTGCAACAGCTCAATCTCGACTCACTGCAGCCTCTGCCTCCCAAGTTCAAGCAATTCTCCCACCTCAGCCTCCCAAGTAGCTAGGATTACAGGCGTACCACCATGCCCAGCTAATTTTGTATTTTTAGTACAGATGGGGTTTTACCATGTTGGCTAGGCTGGTCCCGAACTCCTGACCCCAGGTGATCCACCCTCCGAGGCCTCCAAAAGTGCTGGGATGACAGGCTAAGCCACCGTGCCCAGTCTAAAATATTTTAATTATATGGATAATACCTGATTTAGGAATTCTTTTTAAAAAGTCAATAAAGAAGCTGATGGCTCACACCCATAACCCCAACACTTTGGGAGGCCAAAGCGGGTGGATCACCTGAGGTCGTGAGTTGGAGACCAGCCTGACCAACATGGAGAAACCTCCCTCTACTAAAAGTACAAAAAATTAGCTGTGGTGGCACATGCCTGTAATCCCAGCTACTCAGGAGGCTGAGACAGGAGAATTACTTGAACTGGGAGGCGGAGGTTGTGGTGAGCCAAGATCATGCCATTGTATACTAGCTTGGGCAGCAAGAGCAAAACTCCATCTCGAAAAAAAAAAAAGTCAGTAAAGAACAGTTAAGTATTTTTTTTTTTTTTTTTGAGATGGAGTCTGGCTCTGTTGCCCAGGCTGGAGTGCAGTGGCGCGATCTCGGCTCACTGTAAGCTCCGCCTCCGGGGTTCACGCCATTCTCCTGCCTCAGCCTCCTGAGTAGCTGGAACTACAGGCGCCCGCCACCGTGCCCAGCTAATTTTTTGTATTTTTAGTAGAGACTGGGTTTCACCATGGTCCAGAACTCCTGACCTTGTGATCCGCCCGCCTCGGCCTCCCAAAGTGCTGGGATTACAGGCATGAGCCACCGTGCCCCGCCTTCAGTTAAGTATTTTTAAAAACAAAACTCATTTCAAATCATTTCATTTTAACCTAATTAGTACTGAAAATACTAAGATCTAATTTATTTCTATCTTTCCCGGTTTCATCAGCTTACATACTCCTAAATTTGCTCTTGTATTTACTCACCACTCTGGCTAGAGACAATGCACTCATACTAAATAATGACTCTGTCCTTGCCTTGCAAACACTTAGGACAATGGCTTTTTACCTTACTGTTTTCTGGCCAATCACTATATGCTGTTCAATGTTTTAAGAGATGAAAATAAAAAGGGGAAGGCAAAGAGGCTAGTAGCACAATTTGTTCTTCATTCTTTAAAACCACTTCCTTAACTTAATCTTGAGATTCTAGGTTACCTAAAGGAAGACAGTCCTGTAAAGTATTTCAGGTGTGGTTTTATAGAGGCATCATTAGCATTCAGCTTCACGAAGAGGTTCCCTACCCATAGCTAGCCACAAATAGAACAAGTCATTGTGCTGCAATTACTGCTTTATAAAGTTTATTGAATCCATTACCCACTTCACTCTTAAGTATCTGTCCTGGTTTCTCCTGACCACAAAAAAAATGTTTTTAGCGCATTCTCACAAGTTCTAACCAACAATATACTAAGTTTGCGTTTATTAAAATCACTGTCATTTTGGTTTTACTCTTTTACTTCTTCATCCACACAGCTATTTGTAACATCTATCACCCTCAGTAAAATTAACTGTTAAAGTTGAAAGAAAACATTAAATGCTAAACCTTTCAACAATTATAAACATTTAATTCCCAAGTGGATATGCTACCATTTATTATCTTTTAAAGTGTAAGACATCAAGAACTCTTATCAGATTAACGTTGTACATGGAAACAAGAACAAAAAAGAAAAAAAAACCCAAACTCTTATCAGAGTAGTCTATTTAGATTGGTTTAAATCAGGAGAGTAAACTGTGATGCAGAAATAATGGTAACAATCTGGCCGGGAGCAGTGGTTCATGCCTGTAATCCCAGCACTTTGGGAGGCTGAAGCAGGTGGATCACTTGAGGTCAGGAGTTCAAGAGCAGACCAGCCTGGCCAAAATGGTGAAGCCTCGTCTCTACTAAAAATACAAAAATTAGCCAGGCAAGGTGGCGGGTACCTGTAATCCCTGCTAAGGCACAAGAATCGCCTGAACCTGGAAGGCGGAGGTTGTAGTGAGCCAAGATCATGCCACTGCACTCCAGCCTAGGTGACAGAGTAAGACTCCATCTCAAAAAAAAAAAAAAAAAAAAAAAAAAAAAGAAATATCATAGCAATCTGACAATATGTACCTGGAACTTTACAAAAGCCTCTTATCCTTTGATCCAGTAATTCCACTTCCAAAAGCCTGAGAAAACATTTTAATGCAAAGATTTTTGCATTATTTATGTTCTTACAGTTTATTCATAGGAAAAACTAGAACACCCTCCATGCCCAACAGTGGAAAAATAATTATGGAATGTCATACAACAGAATATTACACGGCCATTAAAAATGTTTAAAAATGACAAGGAGGCCGGGCGCAGTGGCTCAAGCCTGTAATCCCAGCACTTTGGGAGGCCGAGACGGGCGGATCACGAGGTCAGGAGATCGAGACCATCCTGGCTAACACGGTGAAACCCTGTCTCTACTAAAAAATACAAAAAACTAGCCGGGCGAGGGGGCGGGCGCCTGTGGTCCCAGCTGTTCGGGAGGCTGAGGCAGGAGAATGGCGTAAACCTGGGAGGCGGAGCTTGCAGTGAGCTGAGATCCAGCCACTACACTCCAGCCTGGGCGACACAGCGGGACTCCGTCTCAAAAAAAAAAAAAAACAAAAAAATGACAAGGAAAAGTGTTTTCAAAATTACATTTAGTGAAATAAATCAGGACAAAAAATGTTACAGAAAACAATATATTAACTCTGTATCTATGTGTGTGTCTAGGACTGAAATTACACCAAATGCTGCTTATCCCTGAGAAGTATGACTAAGGGTAATTCGTTTTATAATTATTTTTCAAGATTTTAGAAGGAATATATATTTTGGCCGGGTGTGGTGGCTCATGCCTGTAATCCCAGCACTATGAGAGGCCGAGATGGACAGATCACCTGAGGTCAGGAGTTCGAGACCGGCCTGGCCAACATAGGGAAACCCCATCTCTTCTAAAAATACAAAAAAATCAGACAGGCGTGGTGGCACGCACCTGTAATCCCAGCTACTCAGGAGACTGAGGCAGGAGAATCACTTGAACCCAAGAGGCAGAGGTTGCAGTAAGCCAAGATCATGCCACTGTACTCCAGCCTGGGCGACAGAGCGAGATTGTCTCAAAAAAAAAAAAAAAAAGGCCGGGCGCGGTGGCTCATACCTGTAATCCCTGCACTTTGGGAGGCTGAGGTGGGTGGATCATGAGGTCAAGAGATCGAGACCATCCTGGCTAACACGGTAAAACCCTGTCTCTACTAAAAAAAACACAAAAAATTAGCTGGGCGTGGTGGCGGGCGCCTGTAGTCCCAGCAACTCGGGAGGCTGAGGCAGGAGAATGGCATGAACCCGGGAGGCGGAGCTTGCAGTGAGCCGAGATCGCGCCACTGCACTCCAGCCCAGGAAAGTGTGAGACTCCGTCTCAATAAAAAAAAAAAAAAAAAAATTAATTCTTCAAAGATTTCTCTAAAATCAAATCTGTATTCTATCTGTTATTTTATAATTGTAGTAACACTGAACAACATTTTAGCCACAGAGTATAAAACTTTCTTAAATATTTCACCTTTCCACCAACTTACTCGGGATTTTCTCAAATACACCTACATCAGCCCTATCCTATACTCGTGTTCAAACTCACAGAACTACTATGGGAATCTTCTAAATGTGGATACAACATATCACATAAAAGAAGAGGCTTTTTTTTGTTGTTTTTTGAAAGAGTTTCGCTTTGTCTCTCAGGCTGGAGTGCAGTGGCACAATCTCGGCTCACTGCAACCTCTGCCTCTGGGGGTTCAATCAATTCTCTTGCCTCAGCCTCATCAGTAGCTGGGTCTACAGGTGCACTCCACCACACCCGCTGATTTTTTTCTATTTTAGTAGATACGCGTTTTCACCGTGTTTCCCAGGCTGGTCTCAAACTCCTGAGCTCAGGCAATCTGCCCACCTCGGCCTCTCAAAGTGCTAGAATTACAGGCTTGAGTCACAGCTCTGGGCCTAAGGCTACTTTTTTTTCTTTTTTTTTTTCTCGAGACAGAGTCCTGCTCTTGTTGCCCAGGCTGGAATGCAGTGGCGCGATCTTGGCTCACCCGCAACCTCCGCCTCCTGGGTTCAAGGGATTCTCCTGCTTCAGCCTCCTGAGTAGCTAGGATTACAGGCGCCCACCACTATGCCTGGCTAATTTTTTTATTTTTAGTAGAGACGGGGTTTCGCCATGTTGGTCAGGCTGGTCTTGAATTCCTGACCTCTAGTAATCCACCCGCCTCAGCCTCCCAAAGTGCCAGGATTACAGGCGTGAGCCACCGCACCCGGCCTAAGGCTACTTCTTTACATACAAGGTTGTTAATTTCATTTAACAACAAGTCCAAGTTACAATTGCCAGTTTAACTAAGGGTAGAGTTTCAGCATCCCTACTAAAATGATAAAGTCTGCAACTGACTGTAAACATTGTTACTATATTGTAACATTCAGCTACTATCAAAATCCTAAGACTACTATTTGAAGTAAGTTCAAACAATGTTTCCTCAGTGCATTACCTACAGACCCTAAGGACACAGACAAAACCTAAGGTTAACTTCAGGCCACCGCTGCCATCCATCAAAGGAACAGTGCAGAGCATAAAACTCTTGATACAGGTATCTTCCCTCTTCCCTTTTCCCCTTCTCTCCCAACAGGTGTTTCGCTCAGGATTTCCCTTTCAGTAGTATTTGGTAGGGTATCCTGAAAGAAACTTGTTCCTCTTGACAAAAATTTTCACTAACATTCACTCCCAGCATTCAATGACTGTGCAGAAGTTCCAACACAAATAAATGTCTCACTCATTCCTTTGTGATAAAAACCCATTCTGAAGCAAAGAAAAACTGCACCTTTTCCTAAATGTTATTTTCAGATATTTAAATTAAGTGAGCTTAAGTTTTATTTGCCTTAGTCACAAGTCCACAGTACAATAAAAGCAAAATTCAACCACCAGATACAGTGCAAAGTAAGTTCCATACTAAACCACATTGCAAGGTTACATCTTTTTCAGTGGAAAATTTTGGAAAGTCACATCATTGTGAAGAGAATACAGTATAAAAGCACCTAAAAAGTTGGTCATTTTAAAGTGCTATATGATAGATGTATTAATGTGCTGTATTCACAAAGGTAGTTTTGTGAATATACCAAGAACTAGTGTCTTTTAAAGCCTATTTATGTTGGTTTCCCTATGTTTTGATATGTTTCCCTATGTTATGATTATTCATTCAATAATAATCTTACATCCAAACTCACAGAATTTTTTTTTTTTTTAAACTCCAAAGCCATTCTGGGACAATAAACCTTAAAAGCTGTTATCATAACTATATGCTTCAGAAAAGTGTTTACACTGGGGGAGGGCGAGAAGAGAGAAAATATCAACAAATGAATCCCTATCTGGAGTCCAAAGTAAGAAATGCATTATTTAATTTGATCACAGTGCTAGTTTCCACTATTTAAAAATACAAGTCCATTATACTTCTAATGCAAAAAGTACAGAAATCATAATCAAGACACACAAGTAATTTCTAATGCATCAACATTATTTATGTCAGAACAAATCATTCTACCTTTTTTCATGAAAAATAAATGCACTTGAATAATTGTAGATGCTGTCACTTAAAAAGTTCTAATAAATTAAGTCATTCAACAGCTCTTCTAATCCTTTTTAAAGTACTGCAGCTCAATCAAGTCTTAATTGAAACTGGCAAGCATAAAGGCAGAGACTGGGATCTCTACAATGACTTGCATTTTACATAAAATTTGAAAAAAACGGTAAATATTTGCAAAAAAGAAAATATTGAGGAACAAAACTGATCAACTGCCTTTGATAGCAAAAGAATACTGATAAGATGAAGAGACTTAGGTGCACCTTATCGAAATAAGCAAATGTATAATCCAAAGCTTCAGCATCATCAAAACGCAGATTTCAAAAGATATTCGGAAAAGGTTAATTTCATTTCTTAAGAAATAGTGGCAAGCAACTGCACTCATTTCCTGTTCAGATTCAATTCAAATTTCAGCCATTTCCTTTTAAAGGAAATAGTACAGCAACATAGGGCAGAGAGGGTCGGTAATGCTACACTACCAAATCTAAAGAAGAAAGTACCCGGAAGTGGGTCTTGACACTCAAGATGAGCAATCAGCTTTTTATAGTACTCTTACACATTCAATAATTAGGCTTCCTTTGGGAAAAAAAAAAAAAAAGTCCACCTGTAAACTAAATAATGCCAAGAAAGCCCGTTTTGAAGAGGCAGGGCCTAGCAGTACAATCATTTCAAGAGTTTTAATGCATGAGGCAATACGAGACTAATTACAACGAAATCAAACCATTTTAGTGGAATCTTGACTGTGCACGAGCATGTCACTCTGCCCCCAGTAATTAAGCTTATGTGGTGAGCGCTACCAGTATTAAAACAGAAAATACACAGGTAGCAGTGCAGCTGCGACATTTCCAGGTAATTAAGTCTCCCCGAGGGTAGGTGGTTTCTGTAAGGGGTAGGCCCCAAACGCCCAAGATCCTTCAACCCCTCTCTGAGACGTGTGCTTCGGCAAAAGCAGCGCCTCCTAAAAGGAAAGGGTCAAGGAAGAAGGTTCCAAAAAAAGGAACATCTGGAAAGAAGGAGTGCGTACGGAGCTCTGAGCTTGGGGCCGACAGAGGTTACCGAGCCACCCACTGCAAAGGCGAGTTTGTGGGGCCTGCTGGAGAGAAGGCCTCGCCTAGGCGTTGCAACACACTCTTTCTCCAGTGCGCAGCGCTCGGCCTGGGGGAGGGGGAGGAGGGGAAACAGCTGCCAGGGGAGCGGCGGGCCCAGCCCGGCCCGGCCCGCTCACCGTCAGGGTGTCGTCTATGTAGAGGGGAATCTGCCTCCTCTCGAAGGGGAACTCCTCCTCCCCGTCCCTGCACACTGCCACCAGTCGCGCCATCGTCCCCGACGCTGCCGTTGCCACCGTCACCACCTCCTCCCAGCTGCCGCCGCCGCCGCCGCCGCTGCTCCTCCTGCCGCCGCCGCTGCCGCCTCCTCCCAGCTCCTGCCTGCAACAGCCAAACCCCGCGAGCGTAAGCACCCGCCACCGCGCAGCACATTCGCCACGGGGGGCAGGGAGCGGAGCGGGAGGGGACGGGAGAGCCGGGCTGCGTTTCCCATCACCCGATTCCACACGCACTCAGCCAATCAGCGCCCAGCGCCGCCGGGACCCGCCCCCTCGCGCCGCGCTCCCTCCCTCTCTCCCGCCCGGCCCCCGCCCGCCCGCCGGCCTCCAGTCAGGGTCCAAAGGAGAGGCGGAAGGGACCGGCCTGCCCGGGGGCTTCCCCGCCCGCAGCAGGAGTCCCGGCCCCACGACCCCACCCCTGGCCTCGGCCCCACAGCCTGCTCCCCGTCGCCCGCCGCCCGGGTGTCCTCTGCCCCCAGCTGACCCCTTCTCCCCGTTTCTGGGCGCACCCCGCCCAGTCAGCCCCAGGACTGCAGTTGCCCAGCGCGACCCCGCCCCTGGGAGGGGTCGACCCCGCGCGGCTCTGCGGAGTCTAGAGAAGGGGGAGGCTCAGCACCTTTCCTCACCCTTTTCGGCGGAGGCTGTGGGTTCCGACCTTCACTGTTTTCGTGGTCGCCTCCCTAACTCCCACCTCTGCTCCCCGTTACCGGCTGACGAGGCCCGCGTCAGGGCCAGCCTGGGCGGCAGCGCAGCTCCGAATGCCGTTTCCTCTCCGGGCAGTCAGCCGCTCGCGCCGCGGGGAGTGGAGGAGGGCGGGCGGGGGACAAGGGGAAGGTGGGGACGGGCGGGGCCGGGCGCCGGGCGGGGCCCGCGTCCTCTCGCGAGACTGGGGACAGCCGGGCTGGGGTCCCCGCTGGAAAAATCTGCGTCCAGAGGTTAGGGGGCATCCCTGGCCGTCCCGCTGGCGGGCCCGGCGCCCTCCGAGCCCAACCATGCCGCTAGACCCGAAGTAGGACTGATAGGAGGGGTGATCGGCTCAACCTCAGGCCCCAGCCCGCGGACCGTGAAGGCTTCCCCAGAGCCGAGGGGCAGGCCCCTCCACGTCAGGGTGTCGTCTATGTAGGGGGGAATCTGCCTCTTCTCGAAAGGAAACTGCTTCAGCGAGGCAAGCCCGCCTGATTCGGGCTGACTCAGGGCAGAGGTCCGGAGAGGACCCGGGTAGGTTGCGAGGAGCCAAGATCAGAGGGGGCGGAAGGCAGTGAGGAAAAGGAGACGAGCATCGAGGGGTGAGAGACAAACTCTGGCCTCTGTATCTTGGCCCTTGACGCCACTGAATTCGTGTCCCACGGCGGGAAGAGAAGGAAAGGGCCCTGACACCGCGGCTCGCCAGGGGCGCGGCATCCGGATCCCGCTGAGGGGACCGCAAATAGTGAAGTGCTGACAGCTTGTGGTTGTCGTTACACTGGAGGGAAATAGAAAACTGGACAGTGGTGTGTGTGTGCGTCTTGGCCAAAGGAACTTCTTGGGCTGGTTAATGTGAGCAGGTACTCCCTTGGGCGAAGTACTGGCACTGGCCAAAGGCCTTTCCCTGTGGCCGTCTCCTATGAAGCAGAACTGCTGTGAAGACAGTTGCTCTGGCCACCGTGTGTTCAGTTCTGACCTTGAAGGTTTTGGAGGTCTATTGTGAAGATATTTAGCCTATGAAAGTCCTGATGATCTGAAGGATAGATCCATTTACTGCTCTATTTCCTGCTAGAATAGGCTGGAGCTGTGATACCTTTAAAAGTATTTTGGGTCGGGCACAGTGGCTCACGCCTGTAATCCCAGCACTTTGGCCGAGGCGGTTGGATCACCTGAGGTCAGGAGTTTGAGACCAGCCTGACCAATATGATGAAACCCCCGTCTCTACTAAAAATACAAAAATTAGCCGGGCGTAGTGGTATGCACCTGTAATCCCATCTACTAGGGAGGCTGAGACAGGAGAATCACTTGAACCCAGGAGGCGGAGGTTGCAGTGAGCCGAGATGGCACCATTGCACTGCAGCCTGGGCAACAAGAGCGAAACTCTGTCTTAAAACCAACAAACAAGAAAGTATTTTGGTTATCACATGGAGTCTTAGAGATTCACAACAAAAAGCCCATAGGGCACCCTTAGCCATGTTGACTTAGTACATTGTGTGGTCATTGTTAGGGTCGGTGACATAATAAATGAAGAACCATTGTTCATTCCCAAAGGTGTGATTTCCCGGTAAATATTTATGTCTTCTGGGCCAGGAGCAGTGGCTAACACCTGTAATCCCAGCACTTTGGGAGGCAAGGTGGGTGGATTATTTGAGGTCAGGAGTTCGAGACTGGCCTGACCAACATGGTGAAACCCAGTCTGTACTAAAAATACAAAATTAGCCGAGCATGGTGGCACACACCTGTTATCCCAGTTACTCGGGAGGCCGAGGCAAGAGAATCGCTTGAACCCAGGAGGCAAGAGGTTGCAATGATCTGAGATCACGCCATTGCACTCGAGCCTGGGTGACAAGAGCGAAACTATGCCTAAAAAAAAAAAAAAAAAGTATGTCTTCTGGCCATGTTAGCAGAGTAGAAGAATGTGAGTATTAACTTGAATCTAATACATCTGTACGATGTTCATATACATAGCCAAAATTTGGACATTTTTTAGAGAATCATGCTTTTTATGTAAGAAAACAAACAAACCAGGCCGGGTGCGGTGGCTCACACCTGTGATTCCAAGACTTGGGGAGGCCAAGGCGAGCGGATCACTTGAGGTCAGGAGTTCAAGACCAGCCTGGGCAACATGGAGAAACCCAGTCTCTACTAAAAATACAAAAATCAGCTGGGCGTGGTGGCGACTACCTTTAATCCCAGCTACTCGGAAGGCTGAGGCAGGAGAATCACTTGAACCAAGAAGGTGGAGGTTGCAGTGAGCCAAGATTGTGCCATTGCACTCCAGCCTGGATAACAGCGTGAGACTCCATCTCAAAAAAAAAAAAAAAAAAAATCCTGTGGCTTTCAGTATCTAGAGGTGCTCCAATAATGGCTACATCAATTAATGTACCCACTTTAAACCTCGTAAACTTATTAGGATTCTGGTTGGTAAAGAACATTAAAAATGACAAGCTCATTATATAGGTGCTAATTTTAATTACTTTGACTACTGAACACACACCAGGTACTAACAAAGAATGGAGTATTCACCTGGGGATTTAAATCTATGAAAAGGTGTTAAAACACATATATAAAACATAATAAAATGAGATCACAACAGTCTCTTTCTATCTGAGCTTACTTTCCCTAATTTAGGTTTGTCTGTTAGGTCCACTGAGCAGACTTAGTATCTTTGGACAAATGGGAATTCAATGAAAACATATTCTTAAAAGTGAAAAAGGTGGATTTGCTAGGTAAGTTGCTGTTTCTCAAGGAGGTAGCCTGGGTGCTATAAATCCAATCCAATCCAATCCAATACAATACAAATACAATACGATACAATCAATACAATAAAATTAATATCCCAAGGAAAAAGCTTAGAAAATTATTTCATGGCAAAATGATTTTTTGAAGTTTTCACTATGCATCTTCCTGGTTTTAGAGTAGGCACTTGTTTTTATTTTCACTATTGCTCTATTTTTAGCCATAACCACTAGTATTGCAGCAAATATTTCTTGAGTATTATCCTATGTACTTTAAAATGAAAACTATCTGCTTTTAGAGAGCATACCTCTAATTGACAAAATATATCATTGCTACATTAAAAGACAGTTGTTTGTTGCCTATTATTTCATTTTGATATTGGCATTGTAATATGCAAGGTTGAAGGATTTGAAAGGCCAGGAAAGCAAAGGCAATCAACAGCAGAACACATTTTGCTGGTACCTAATAAAGAACAGTTGGAGGCATGGAGCTGTAATAAATTATCAGCAAAATACCATTCTTTTTCTTAGGTCCAAATGTGTGAGAATCTAGCCACAAAATGCAGGCATAAATGAGATCTATCTGTTCTCCAGGTTACCTAGATTTAAAAAAAACAAAAAGTACCAAGGTATTCCTTTTTTTTTTTTTTTTTTTTTTTTTTTGCTTCATAGACTACATTTAATCTCCTAGAGAGCAACATATGGTTCTTATATGGTTTATATAAATATATTGGACATTGATGCTCAATAAAAATAAAACTGGTTGTCATCTTTGGAACCGAAGAGCTATTGGGGCATGTGTGGTAAACATCCCCAGTTTATAATTGTGTAAAATTAAAATTGGCTGGGTCGGTGGCTCATGCCTGTAATCCCAGCACTTTGGGAGGCCGAGGTGGGCGGATCACGAGGTCAGGAGATCGAAACCCCATCTCTAATAAAAATACAAAAAATTAGCCGGGCGTGGTGGCGGGTGCCTGCAGTCCCAGCTACTTTGGAGACTGAGGCAGGAGAATGGCGTGAACCTGGGAGGCAGAGCTTCCAGTGAGCCGAGATCATGCCCCTGCACTCCAGCCTGGGCAATAGAACCAGACTCTGTCTCAAAAAAAAAAAAAAATTAAAATTATGGGAGTCACTTTCTGAAGGGCGTAGATAGGCTGAGGTCCTAGACCAGATTATTTTCTTCTTACTCCTCACTTTGTTATCTTTCCCTCTGCCTTCTCTGCCCTCAAAAATTGATAGTTGCAAGGAAAATGATAGTTAATTAGAAGACCTTTTGTTGTTTCATTATAATAACCACATTGTTTTATGTGGTAAGACAATCTATGGCCACAGAATGTTATTTAAATTACCATAGTGGGCCGGGCGCGGTGGCTCAAGCCTGTAATCCCAGCACTTTGGGAGGCCGAGACGGGCGGATCACGAGGTCAGGAGATCGAGACCATCCTGGCTAACATGGTGAAACCCCGTCTCTACTAAAAATACAAAAAAAACTAGCCGGGCGAGGTGGCGGGCGCCTGTAGTCCCAGCTACTCGGGAGGCTGAGGCAGGAGAATGGCGTAAACCCGGGAGGCGGAGCTTGCAGTGAGCTGAGATCTGGCCACTGCACTCCAGTCCGGGCGACAGAGCGAGACTCCACCTCAAAAAAAAAAAAAAATAAATAAATAAATTACCATAGTGGCCTAAATCAGAGGATCTGTGGATTGGGTTTTCTTTTTCATGAGCTGACACTGGGAAGTTCTGTTGTATCTATCAAAAATACACACACCGGCCGGGCGCGGTGGCTCAAGCCTGTAATCCCAGCACTTTGGGAGGCCAAGACGGGCGGATCACGAGGTCAGGAGATCGAGACCATCCTGGCTAACACGGTGAAACCCCGTCTCTACTAAAAAAATACAAAAACTAGCCGGGCGAGGTGGCGGGCGCCTGTAGTCCCAGCTCCTCGGGAGGCTGAGGCAGGAGAATGGCGTAAACCCGGGAGGCGGAGCTTGCAGTGAGCTGAGATCCGGCCATTGCACTCCAGTCCGGGCGACAGAGCGAGACTCCGCCTCAAAAGAAAAAAAAAAAAAAAAATACACACCTGGCCAGGTGCGATGGCTCATGCCTATAATCCCAGCACTTTGGGAGACCAAGGTGGGCGGATCACTTGAGGTCAGGAGTTCGAGACTAGCCTGGCCAACATGGTGAAACCTCATCTCTACTAAAAATACAAAAATTAGCCTGGCGAAGGGGTGCGTGCCTGTAATCCCAGCTACTCAGGAGGCTGAGGCAGGAGAATCGCTTGAACCCAGGAGGTGGAGGTTGCAGTGAGTGAAGACTGCCACTGCACTCCAGCCTGGGAGACAGAGCAAGATTCCATCTCAAAAAAAAAAAAAAAGAATATTAAACGTTATTATAGGCCAGCATCATGACTCCTGTAATCCCAGCACTTTGGGAGGCTATAATGGGAGGATCACTTGAGGCCAAGAATTTGAGAGCAGCCTGGGCAACCCCAACCTCATCTCTTTTTTTTTTAAAGATTTAAACTAAATTAAACCTTAATTTAGCTATAGTTTTTTTAAATTACACTGGGTACTTGATGACTCTCATCTTTCTTATTGGTTCTTCTTCCCCTTAGAATGGTAGATGAGGATGCCTGATGTGGCCCCTGCCTGTGTCTCCAGCTCTCAACCCATGCTGTTCCTTTTTCTGTGTTCAGCCTTCTTTCAATTCCATAACGTGTTTGGTACCCTCCCAACTTAGGACTTTTGCTGAGGGAGTCATCCATCTAAAATGTTCTCTGCCGTTTGCCCTCCAACCCCCAGACACGTAAGACTTTATAACTCCTCATCCCACTAATCAGCTGTAGCTCAAAAACATCTGTGGGGAAAACTTGACTCCTTACTAGGTCAGTTCTTGATTTGACACCCTTGACAACCTATACTTTTTTTCATAACTTAGCATTTTACAGTATAAACATATACTGCCTCAGCCTCCTGAGTAGCTGGGACTACAGGTGCCTGCCACCACACCTGGCTAATTTTTTGTCTTTTTTTATGTTTATACAGTACATAATGTTTATTATGTAATGTTTATACAGTACATAATGTATGTACATACGGAGGAAACATAATGTGTTTCCTCCACTAGATTGCAAGCTCTGAGGTGTCAGGAAATTTGTGCTGTGCTTCTTAAATCCCTAGCATAGGGTAGGCTAAAAGATGAATTAATCCCAAAGCAAAACTTTTATTGCCTCGTAATTACTATGTGTATAAACTATAATACAACATACAATTCAGTCTATTTTTTTGTAGACAGGGTCTCACTATGCTTCCCAGGATGGTCTTGAACACTTGGGCCCAAGCAATCCTCCCACCTCAGCCTCCAAAAGTGCTAGGATTACAGGCGTGAGTCACCATGCCCAGCCTTCTGTCTATTCTTTGGAGCATTTGTCTGACTTCATAGTATATAAGTATCTTATTTATTTTATTTTTAAAACTTTTCTTTTTTTATCCACCCATCTGCACACTGGAGTATTTGATTTTAAACACTTGCTTCTTAGTCCTAGGTTTTATTCAAATTTAAATTGAGCAATAAAGAAGTATTGACAATCCACAGTTCACACTGAAATGTCAACATAAACATTTCATTTTATATTTATTGTAAAAGCAATATACAATAAAAATACAGAATAGCAAAAGGTTACATTAAGGTGGAAAGTAAAAATCTCCCCCCCAACAGTGTTTCAATGTCACAACTATAAAGTTTCTTTAAAATACTACTTAATACATTCTAACAAGTCACAAGGCTTTGTTTCTTCTTGGTTTTATTGTTGAGATACATTAAAATATTAAGCATGGCCCAGTGTGGTGGCTCACACCTGTAATCTCAGCACTTTGGGAGGCCAAGGTGGGCGTATCACTTGAGTTCAGGAGTTTTGAGACCAGCCTGGCCAACACAGCAAAACCCCATCTCTACTAAAAATACAAAAATTAGCTGGGCATGGTGGTGCACGCCTACAGTCCCAGCTACTCAGGAGGCTGAGGCAGGAGAATTGCTTGAACCAGGGAGGTGGAGGTTGCAGTGAGCTGAGATGGCACTACTATGGCACCACTACAATCTAGCCTGGGCAACAGAGCAAGACTGTGTCTCAAAAAAAATAAATAAATAAAAATAAGCATCCCTACTGTTTAGAGGACTGAAACTCTATTTTGTAATAAAATATGGTTAACACTGTTGCGAAAAGCATGTTTGTTTGTTTGTTTGTTTTTTTGAGACGGAGTCTCGCTTTGTCACCCAGGCTGGAGTGCAGTGGCGTGATCTCAGCTCACTGCAAGCGCCGCCTCCTGGGTTCACGCCATTCTCCTGCCTCAGCCTCCTGAGTAGCTGGGACTACAGGTGCCTGCCACCACACCTGGCTAATTTTTTGTATTTTTTTAGTAAAGACAAGGTTTCACCGTGTTAGCCAGGATGGTCTCGGTCTCCTGACCTGGTGATCCGCCTGCCTCGGCCTCCCAAAGTGCTGGGATCATAGGTGTGAGCCACCGCACCCGGCCAAAAAGCACAATTTCTTTACATTTAATATTCCTCATTAAATATTGCCCAAGTACTTATATATCCTACCCCTGCTGATCACCAAAATTGTATAGTCTTTTTTTTTTTTTTTTTTTTGAGACAGAGTCTCACTCTGTCACCCAGGCTGGAGTGCAGTGGCCAGATCTCAGCTCACTGCAAGCTCCGCCTCCCGGGTTCACGCCATTCTCCTGCCTCAGCCTCCCGAGTAGCTGGGACTACAGGCGCCCGCCACCTCGCCCGGCTAGTTTTTTTTTGTATTTTTTAGTAGAGATGGGGTTTCACAGTGTTAGCCAGGATGGTCTCGATCTCCTGACCTCGTGATCCGCCCGTCTCGGCCTCCCAAAGTGCTGGGATTACAGGCTTGAGCCACCGCGCCCGGCCTGTATAGTCTTATCTTGCAAATATAGGACATATACAATTAAACAGTTGGAAAACATATAGAGATTGACCACAAATAAGGCCCACAAGGTACTGCTGTGTAATGTATCTACCATTAGGTTGATCAGGCCAGTTGTTATATTTGACAGCAAGAAAAATATTAACTGTTTTCTGTTGAGAGCTGTGATTAAACAAAGCCTGGGTTCCATTCTTTCAGCTTCAGGGATTAGATATTCTGAATGCTTTTTATTTGTAACAGGTGACTGGATAAGTTTCCAAGAACATGGTACCAGAGCTCCTTTAATTAGAAATTTGGCAAAACTCAAAATTATATCACCCAGTAATAAACTACTAAGAAGGATCAGGCTAGAAGCAACTATCCAAATACAAAAGGCTAAATTTGCCATTCTTCGAGATACTGCTTCTACATTTACTTGAACTACATAAAGAGATATGAAGAGGCTAATAGCTGCCAGTAAAAGAAAACAGGCTACTTTTATCAAGTCTTTGATATGTGATCGGTTCTTATGCACATATAACCCTGTTTGCACACCAGCCATGTGTATTGCCACATACCCCAGGGTAGAGATTATTCCTTCGCGGTTGGCATTTAATAGACCAACCCGTGTGCCACTACCATCAGTGCCATACAATATTAACCCCTTCAGTGAGGTAAAGTCAAGGGCTAGCTGGTATAATACAGTAACGCTGAGGGCAATAATCCAGGACTTATTTAGGGGAAAAATAATCAAAAGCAGTGGTGTTATCAATTTCACAACTATTATGGTAAAGAAAAAGTTCCAGTGAACTCCATACTCAGTTAAATGTTCCTGATAACCTATTGATTTTATAATGGCTAATCGTCCAATTCCTAGGAAGACTAATGGCCAAACAGAGTACAATGAGTTTATAAAGTAATGCAATTTGGACCCTTCCATACATTTTCTCCTCCTGACCTCTAGACAAACCATTGCAGTCCCAAAAACAAAGCCACCTACTCCAAAATCCATTGCTCCTGTCCCATAGAGCTCAGTTTTGGCAAATCTTCTGGGAAAAAATGGGAAGTCCACAGCCAAAATAGCAATAGCAGTAAATGCACTGGTAATTACACGGAAACAGGAGATGGCTGGAATGTATTCTGATTCTAGACTGATGTTCAAGAATTTTTCAAGGATTTTTTGGAAAGGCAGTCTGGCATAGCAGGTCCTCCTTCGGTATATTTGATAGAACAGCCCTGCCCCAAAGATAATTACGGCAAGAAGCTCAAGGAGGATAAATGAAGCCCAAATGGTCAAAGTGGCTACCATGGGAACTATTAGGACAACAAAGTCAATGAAGAATCTAGTTTTCCAGGTATGTGAGAAAGAGCACAAGTACTGTGAGAAAATGATCAGGAACCCTCTGCACAGGATACAGAATGCAGGAAAGCACAATCCCTGGGTGATTTCCAGCACGGTGGTTCCATTGAGGTTACTAACAAAAGCTTCCTTCATCTGCTTTTGAGACATTTTTCTTCCTGTGAAAACAAGAGCAAAGGAATGGATTTGTGAAAAGCAACATTCTTGTGGAATTAGCATACCTGGCTTAATTTTACTAGATTTCAGAGAAGAACTTTGGGCCCTAATGAGTTCACCTAGGATTTGTGATTCCCCTTCCAAGGATTGTGGGAAGAAGCTTAACACTAATGCATTCGGATAGAAATGTCATACTAATAGTATGAAATTATTGGTTACAAAGCTTCAGCTATTCCCTGTACAAGACAGATTCACAAAGAAAGTGAATTTGGGGCCTGGCGCAGTGGCTCACACCTGCAATCCTAGCACTTTGGGAGGCCGAGGTGGGAGGATCACCTGAGGTCAGGAGTTCAAGACTAGCCTGGTCAACATGGCAAAACCCCGTCTCCACTAAAAATACAAAAATTAGCCAGGCATGATGGCACCCGCCTGTGATCCCAGCTACTTGGGAGGCTGAGGCAGGAGAATCGCTTGAACCGGGGATGTGGAGATTGGAGTGAGCCAAGATTGTGCCATCGCACTCCAGGCTAGGCCACAGAGTGAGACTCCGTCTCAAAAAAAAAAAAAAGGAAAAGAAAAGAAAGCGAATTTGGGATATAAACTCTGATAATGGCATCATAGGCAGATGGGAATTTCTATTATGGAGCACAGTACATACCATGAAGATTCTTTGATGAAAATTGAATAGACTTTACTAATGACTTTAAAGCAAATTCAAAGGCTAGGGGCCAAGTACATTTTGAAGTTGGGGGCTTTGGTTCCAGTTCAGAGCCTCTCTAAACCTACTGCCTCGGTATAAAACGTGACCCCTGCAGTAATTTCTGGATCCCCAGGCTGCTCCCTCCCTCATTTACAGACAGCTACGTTTTCAGGTTAGGATGGAAGTAGGTACGATGGGTGCAATTAAAAATGGATATATAGGACATACTAGTGTTAGCTGCTTTTTTATTAAGGGCTGCAAAACACCTCTGAATGCCACACATAATTGTCTGAAAAACGGTATACTGGAAGAACACAAGTGTTGGTCAAACATGAACCTAGAGCTTCTCAGTGTAACATGAACTGAATAAGTGAATGCATGCATGCATTATGGCCTGTCTGCAACCTGCGACAATACCTCACAGTTGACCATTAAAAATTATGGTCAAATCAGTGGACCATTAAAAATAAAAGTCCTAGCCGAGAGCAGTGGCTCATGCCTGTAATCCTAGCGCTTTGGGAGGAGAGAGGATCGCTTGAGGCCAGGAGTGAAGAAAAAGAAAAATTAAAAATTAGCTGAGCGTGGTGGTGCGCGCCCGTAATCCCAGCCACTCACCAGGCTGAGGCGGGAAGATCGCTTGAGCTCAGAGGTTGAAGGCTGCAGTGAGCCGGGATCGCGCCACTGCACTCCTACCTGGGCGACAGAGCGAGACTCCGTCTCTTAAACAATAAACATAAAGTCTTTTTCCTGACAGACGCCCGACCTGGCCGCTCCCTGCCCGTATACCTCACGTGCTCCAATTGGTGCCGGCGCCCCCAGCAAAGGGTCTACCTGCCTAGGGCCGCCGGACTCGCGCGGCAACCGCCAAACCACGCGGGCACCAGCCGCTTCCGCCGACGCGGGCAGCTTGCACTTCCGGGCCAGCCGGTTCCGCGCGCCTCCGCCCATGATGGCGCTAGTCCCAGTGTCCCGTGGGCTACCCGCTTCTGTCCTTATGTCCTTTGGGCTGGTGCAGGCCAGATCTTCTAGGGCTGTAGCCCTGAGAGGAGCGCCTGGAGAGGAAACGGCGAGCCATGCACCTCACGCGGCCCCTCAGACCTCACGGCGAGGCCCTACCGGGGTAATGGGCCCCGCGGCACCCGCACAAGACTGCCGCGGCGACCTCTACTGAAAGACCCCCAGCCCTGGGGGCGCCCGAAGTCCCAGGAAACTGTGCTTCCGCGCTTCTCCCCCAGAACGTGGGAAGCTGCCGCTGTACCCTCATTTTACCCCTGGGTCGCAAAACATCTCACCGTCGATAGAACCCGCAAGCCGGACCCGGCGTCCTGGCCAAGACCCGCGCGGCGAGTGCGCGCCCCGCCCCTGGGGAGGAGCCGGCCGACCCCCGGCCACTTAGCTGGAGCCGCAGGCTACGGGGTGCGGTGCGGCGGTCCCAGCTGCCTCTCCTTACTGCTTGCTCATGCTCCTCCTCTTTTCTCCCCTCCCCGTGTTCTTCCCGCCGCCTGACCTAGCCCGCCCGCCTTTCCAGTCTGGCCGGGCGGGGGCCTTAATAAGCACGGCGGCTCGGGCCGTGGGACCGGTGAGTGTCACCCCGAGCCCAGATCTGAAGCCCTTCGCGACTGGGCATCTCCACCTCTCCTTCCAAAGCGCCGTTTCCCTTCTTTCCTCCCTTTTCCTTTTGACCGTCTTGTGCTTCACGAGGGGGTAGCCCAGCTCTTGGCTCTTGCTTGAAACAGCCTTTCTTGATCACCCTCCACCTTTCCACCTGGCCGGCAGGGGGCGGCCTGGGTGGGGAGAGGGTACTTGCTCCACTCTTCGCGCAGCTCAGGACCCCGGGAGGGCGCGGCTGGTCCCGGGAGGCGTCAGGGCAGCTGCGCCCTTGGCTGGGGTCACGTCCACCTTCCTGGGAAGGACATACGCTCCCCGTGCCAGGTGCTTCCGGAACGGCATCCCAGCCCTGGGTTTGGCGGCACGTCGCCCGGACCAGGAGTCCCCGGTTCCTCCCCGGGAACCTGGGAGCGGAGCCAGCTGGTCTCACGAGACCCTTACCCAGACTCTCAGCGTCTGCCCACCCGCTGTCCTCCATGCCTAGAAAGAAACACGCTGAGAAGGAGGGACTGGTGATCAGGTTGCCACTTGCCTTGATTCGGTGTTCCATTTACTCATTACCTTCTCCCTTCTGCCCACAGTGGTCACACCTTTTCCAGAAATTTTTGACTGGTAACGGCGAAACCGACTGGAGCTGGGAGAACTGCAGAAAACTGCTCTAAATCTCACTTGACTCCAGCTGGGAGCTGATACTGCATCGTGATAACATTTGCAAAGCTCTCTCACAGGTATTAGCCCCTTTGATCCTTCATTTAGCCCTGTGAGATTTGGATTTTTTTTTTTTTTTTTTTTTTTTTTGAGACGGAGTCTTGCTCTGTCACCCAGGCTGGAGTGCAGTGGCCGGATCTCAGCTCACTGCAAGCTCCGCCTCCCGGGTTCACGCTATTCTCCTGCCTCAGCCTCCGGAGTAGCTGGGACTACAGGCGCCCGCCACCTCGCCCGGCTAGTTTTTTTTTTTGTATTTTTTAGTAGAGACGGGGTTTCACCATGTTAGCCAGGATGGTCTCGATCTCCTGACCTCGTGATCCGCCCGTCTCGGCCTCCCAAAGTGCTGGGATTACAGGCTTGAGCCACCGTGCCCGGCCGAGATTTGGATATTATCACTCCGTTTTATAAACGAGGAAACAGAGTAAGGCTTAGACAGTTCTTGGGTTCTGTGCCAGGGGCCTTGGGCTTTGGATTCAAACCCCAAACCTGTTGTGCTGCGCCTCTGGACCTATTGCTTCAGATGAATTCCCAGTTGAAAGAGCTTTGTTCTCTGGAGCCCTCTGCATGGCTGTCCCTTGGATGGGGTACAGTCAGTGTCCAGGGTCAGTGTGTCCAGCACAGTCCTGATGCCTGTTTCCACCTGAATTGTCCTTTTTCCAGCTTCTATGGAAGTCCCTATCCCTGGGTTTTTTAAAGACTTGATGTGTTCAGAGCCTCAAGAAAGTCTCCACCAGCGTTAATCCATTGCAGGCACGCCTCACCCTCAGCCTCATCTCTCCTTGCTAGGGGTGGCGCCAAGGCCTAGAAAATTCCAAGTCTGAGGGTCCCTTAACCATTCTTCAAAGATTGGCTTAGGCCCAGCCTCACAATACCCCACCTCCCAGATGGATTCAACTCCCTGAAATCCTCACCTTCTCGAGGTTGACACTGGACTGTTCACCTGATTAGTGCTCCCAAATGGATCATCAACCCTTAGTGGTAGTGCTAACAGTGTTTATCTTCTGAGTGAATACTCAGATTCGTACTTTGTGTGGTGCTGTCAAACCATGACCTCATTGACCTTCACAACCACTCCTGTGAGGCAGATTTAACTCCCCATTTTCAAGGTAAGAAATGAAGGCAGGTGATATGGCTGACCCAGGATCACACACCCAGTGAGTGGTTGAACTGTGATTTCCCTACCACACGACACCTTTCCTGGAGCAGCAAGAGATGACTCCAGCCTCCCCTCCCCACCAACAACTGGCTACACAGAACTAGGATATTTCTGTCTAGTGTAGAAGATAGGGCACAAGGTTTCTCTGTTTCCCCAGTGTCTTATTCCTCCTCCACGGCATGCTGACCCAGAGGATTTGCAGCCCCACCCAAACCCAAACCCTAACCCTGTAATAAAACTGGCTCAGGGAGCCTCTTAGGCTCTCATAAAAGTTTCCCCTGTCTCCTAATTGGCAAGGGAAAGGACAGACTCACTCTCTGCCCGGGCCTGCCTTGCATCTCATTTTGGTTGTTGCTACTAGTTTGGAAGAATAGGAGTGAGTGAGTCACCCCAGAAAAGCCCTCACCTGTGTGTGGTCGTTGTCTTCTCTGTCATGCCACAGGCTCTGGAGTGACTGGTGTGAGATTCCTCCAGAACTGAGCCCTTTGTTGGAACCATACCCCAGCCCATGGTCCCATGACTTGGTGGATAGTACTCCTTGTACCTCCTGCAACCCAGAACCCTGGCTGACCACTTCGAAGGAGGATGCTCCAGCAGGTAAAACCTCAACCTTAGATAACCCAGGCCCTCAAGCACCTGCAGCATCTTTTGCTAGCCCTAACCTAGAAGGAAGGGAAAGCCCCCTTAAAGGTCTTTCTTTTCTTTCCTCAAATTGTCTCTCCAGTGCCTTTTACTCATCATCAAGAAACTCTTCCTGATACCTAATTTGAATCTGTCTTGTGGTTTTTAGCTCCTTTCTTTGGGATAGGTAAGGTGGGATGGGTAAGGGAATCCTTAGGGCACTTTGGGGATTCTACAGAGGAAGTCCTGAGAGATGTCCCTGCCACCCTGAATTGTTGAGGCATAGTAGAAGCTTGGGGCTTCCAAGAGGATGTGTTCCTTTTTTTTTTTTTTTTTTTTGAGACAGAGTCTCGCTCTGTCGCCCAGGCTGGAGTGCAGTGGCCAGATCTCAGCTCACTGCAAACTCCACCTCCCGGGCTCCCGGGTTCACGCCATTCTCCTGCCTCAGCCTCCCAAGTAGCTGGGACTACAGGCACCCGCCACCTCGCCCGGCTAGTTTTTTGTATTTTTTTTAGTAGAGATGGGGTTTCACCGCGTTAGCCAGGATGGTCTCGATCTCCTGACCTTGTGATCCACCCGTCTCGGCCTCCCAAAGTGCAGGGATTACAGGCTTGAGCCACTGCGCCCGGCTGAGGATGTGTTCCTTGAAGCTGAGCCTTAAAGAACATGAAAGAATTAGCCACGTGGAGAAGGAAAATAAGCACTCCAGGCAAAGAGGTCAGCCTGTGCAGAAATGTAGGAAACTATCTATGAGAAAATATAGAAGGATTCTGATGAGTGGATCATGGGTGCATGATCCCCATGTCTCTGCCTCTCTGAAAAGGCTACTGTTGCCCCAGGCCTGTAGGATTCCAAATCACCCTTTACAGTGGAGCTCTATCTCATACCCATATCATCCTTCATGTGTAGCTCCTGGTCCCGAGAGAGTGCCCATACATATTTGCTGAATTTTTATTTTACCAAGTGTTGCCAGGCACTGGGCTGAGGCAGATGTTGAGGGTGGTGCTTGCCCTCAAGGAGCTCAGAGTCTAGTGGAGTTTGGTAGGTAAGTGTCTGAACTCAGCAAGATAGCAGCTAGGTGTGGGGCCTGCCAGCCTCGAGGGAGCTATAGTAGACACTGCCACTTGACCTTCCAGCCATATGGCTTCTGAAACAGGTTTGAAGGTAAGAAGCGGGCAAAACAATTGACTGCTCTGGGCATCTTTATTGCTTATTTTTAACTTTTTTTTCCTCTCATTAAAAAAGCAGTAATGTTCACCATAACCATACTGGCTGCTTCTCTGTGTTGAGCCCTTATTATGTAATAGGCATTATGCTAAGCATTTGTATGTGTGATTTTGTGTAATCCTCACAACCTCTCCATGAGAAAGATACAGTACTATATATACATATATAGTGCTGTTATTTCCACATTTTGGAGATAAGGCTCCAAGAGGTTAAGTGGCTTATTCAGGGTCACATTGATTATCAGAAATTTGGAAAATATGCCCGGCCACCACACCCAGCCTAAAAGTGGCTCTTCTAATTAGGCAATAATACGTGAAGGACCTTAAAACTATGCATGCATAGTTTAAGATTTAAACTTAAGCTTGCAATCCTGCTTCTCAAAAATGATCTGCATAAAGGACATAAGAACATCAGTGTATATAAAGCCATTTATAATTGTAAAAGAATTGAAAAAAGACTACAATATCTAAACAGTAGACTGCTTAAAGTATATCAGTACAATGGAATAAAGCAAGTTACACAAAAATATAATACTTTTCAATGTTTTTAAAATATGTATTTAGGGAAGAAAACGTATGATATTCTCTAAAATATTGGTTATTTCTGGGTAGTATGATTATGGGTTTTTATGCTCCTTTTGCTTTTCTCTATTTTCCTTTTTTTTTTTCTTTTTTGAAATGGAATCTCGCTCTGTCTCCCAGGCTGGAGTGTAGTGGCGTAATCTCGGCTCACTGGGAGCTCCACCTCCCAGGTTCGTGCCATGCCATTCTCCTGCCTCAGCCTCCCGAGTAGCTGGGACTACAGGAGTCAGCCACCTCGCCTGGCGAATTTTTTGTATTTTTTAGTAGAGACACGGTTTCACCATGTTAGCCAGGATGGTCTCGATCTCCTGACCTTGTGATCCGCCCACCTCGGTCTCCCAAAGTCTTAGGATTACAGGCATGAGCCACCGCGCCTGGCCTCCAAATTTTTTTTAACAATTTTTTTCTTTTTTTAATTTTAGAGATGGGATCTCACTCTGTTGACAAGGCTGGTCTCAAACTCCTGACCTCAGGTGATCTGCCCGCCTCAGCCTCCCAAAGTGCTTTTACAGGAGTGAGCCACCGCATCCAGTCATGAGACCGTGTCTCTTAAATAAATAAATAAATAAATAATAAGGCCGGGCACGGTGGCTCATACCTGTAATCCCAATACTTTGGGAGGCTGAGGCGGGCAGATCACCAGAGGCCAGGAGTTCGAGACCAGTCTTGCCAACATGGCGAAACCTCATTTCTACTCAGCCAGGTATGGTGGTGCATGCCTGTAATGCCAGCTACTTGAGTGGCTGAGGCATGAGAATCACTTGAACCTGGGAAGCAAAGGTTGCAGTGAGCCGAGATTGTGCCACTCGCACTCCAGCCTGGGCAATAGAGTGAGATTCTGTGTCAAGAAAAAAAAAAAATACAAAAGCCGCTTTTAGAAGAAGAATAGCTAACCCTTTTTGGTAGATTCCAGTTGGCCTTTCTAAATCCTTCATGTGTTTATGTGCTTATGAGTATCTATGAGGTAGGTACCATTATCCCATTTTACAGATAAGAACTTTAAAAAATTATTTAGAGACAGGGTCTCACTTTGTCTCCCAGTGCGGTGGCATCACCGTGGCTCACTGCAGCCTCAACCTCCTGGGCTGAAGCAACCCTCCTGTCTCTGCCTCTAGAGTAGCTGGGGTTACAGGCACATACCACCACGCCCAGCTAATTTTTAAATATTTTTTATAGAGACAGGGTCACCTTGGCTTCCCTAAGTGCTGGGATTACAGGCTTGAGCCACTATGGCCAGCTGGAAATTTTTCTATTTTTATTTATTTATTTATTATTTTTTTGAGATGGAGTCTCACTCTGTTGCCCAGGCTGGAGTGCAGTGGCGCGATCTCGACTCACTGCAAGCTCTGCCTCCCGGGTTCACGCCATTCTCCTGCCTCAGCCTCCCAAGTAACTGGGACTACAGGCGCCTGTCACCACACTCGGCTAACTTTTTTCTATTTTTTAGTAGAGACAGGGTTTCACCGTGTTAGCCAGGATAGTCTCGATCTCCTGACCTTGTGATCCGCCTGCCTTGGCCTCCCAAAGTGCTGGGATTACAGGCGTGAGCCACCGCTCCCAGCCATTTTTATTTTTTACTTTAGAGACAAGGTCTTGCTCTGTTGCCCAGGCTGGAGTGCAGTGGTACGATCATAACTCATGGCAGCCTCGAACTTTTAGGCCCAAATGGTTCTTCTGCCTCAGCCTCCCAAGTAGCTGGGATTACAGGGACCAGACAAGGAGAATTGAGGCACAAAGAGATTAAGAAATTAACATAAGAGTATATAACTGTAAGAGGTAGAATCAGGATTCAAACTCAGACAACTAGCTTTCAAGTCCGGGTACCTGATCACTATACTCAGATGCCTCTCTGGTTGGATCAGAACTCTTCATAAATTGTGTCTGTGTTTGTGAGTGGTTTGTGTGGTGGTGGTTTTTTTTTTTCCTTCATTAAAGCAGAGGGATATGCATAGATCTAACTGTGCTCTGACCTCAGCAGTTACCCTGGAGGTCAAGAGCCTACCTTGTACATTATAGTGGGCCCAAAGTTCAGAGAACAGGCAGTGGTTTTGGAAGAAATGCATTACTGGGCCTCTTGGAGGAAACTTACCACCATGGCTTATTTCCCTGAGAGGTTTGAAATTTTAGGTTCATCATTCTCATTGGAAATCCACCTGCTGTATCACAGACCTCTTCCTTCAAAAGCACATTTCAGCAAGATTCCTGTCTTCAACCCCCACTCTATCTTTCTTGCATCCCCAAAGGAGACAGTAGGAGAAATGGGACCATGGGAGGAAGTGGAGGGATGATACATGTGGAAAGGGTTGGCATCAAGGATGGGCAAAGGAAGATAGGGTGACTCATGCCTCTAGTCCCAGCTACTCAGGAAACTGAGGCAGAAGGATCACTTGAGCTCAGGAGTTGGAGGTGCAGTTAGCTATTATCACCCCACTGCACTCCAGCCTGGGTAGCAGAGCGAGACTCTGTCTCTTAAAAAATAAAGAAAGAAAGAAAAAAAAAAAGATAGGCGAGGGAGAAGGGACCTGTTCCCTTGGTGCCTGTTCTTGACCTCAGACAGCCTTCTGAGCCAGGCTTTCTCTCCAGCAGACCCAGGCCAAGGGAACCAATTCATTAGCCAGCCTAAATTTAAGCCACAAAAGGCAGGTGATGAAGACATGGGGCTACCTCTCTGGGAAGGTACAGCTGTTTTACATCAAAAGCTGAACTGTCTCTTTCCAAAAAGGCCTAACCCATGGTTCTTTTCCTTTGCAACATTCCTATAGCAGCCTTTTGGGCCCCACCCCTGCCAGGCCCAGTAAGGCTAGTAGCCTGGAAGTGGATTTGGCCGGAGCTCTTGGCAGAAGAGATAGCATTTGTTGAGTACATGCTGTATGTCAGGTACTGACTAAAGGCTTTGTATATCTCTTCTTTTCTTCCCAATAACCCTGTCAGTTGAGTTTATTTTCCTTTATTTACAAATAAAGAAGCTATCACTCAAAGAGAGTAACTTAGACCCAGGCTTACAGGGCTAGTAAGAGGCAGAACTGAAATTTGAACCCAACCAGACTATGATACCAGAGTCTCCTTCTACTATACAGGTTCCCACCCTTCTGTAGCTGCCAGCTGTTCTGAATACCAGCTCTCATGGCCTTCATGGTTTGTTCTTTTTTTTTTTTTTTTTTTGAGATGGAGTCTTGCTCTATCGCCCAGGCTGGAGTGCAGTAGCACAATCTCAGCTCATTGCAAGCTCCGTCTCCTGGGTTCATGCCATTCTGCATCAGCCTCCCGAGTAGCTGGGACTACAGGTGCCCGCCACCATGGCCGGCTAATTTTTTGTATTTTTTTTAGTAGAGACGGGGTTTCACCATGTTAGCCAGGATGGTCTCGATCTCCTGACCTCATGACCCACCCACTGTGGCCTAAAGTGCTGGGATTATAGGCATGAGCCATCTCGCCTGGCCTCACCTTTATGTTATCTCTTCCAGGTCAATGGCCACAATCCGGGGTCTGATGGCCAAGCCAGGGAATACCTCGGAGAAGACCTGCAGGAGTTCCTGGATGGGGAGGTCCTGCTGTACCAGCTGGATGACCTCACCAGGGTGAATCCTGTGACGCTAGAGACAGGTATGGGCCTCCCGTTCCTCAAGAGTACCATCTCCAGGAGGTTGGAGGTGCAATGAGAGTAGTCAGCACAGTTTCTCCAGGTCAGACGGAGATCGGCAGGACTCCTGATCTGGAGCCAGGCGGGCTGCTCCAGACCTCTGCCTGAGGGAGCATGGGCAGCTACACCTGGGCTCACCAGGGCATGCTTTGCTTCAGATTTGGAGCTTATCTTAATTAGATCTTTTATCTGTTCTTCAGGGAGCTGCTGGGATTTAATGATTCTTGGCTAATTGCAGAAAGAGGGCTGTTAGTTAAGCAGATGTGTGTCTGTGTGTGTGGTTTGTCTATATTTGAGCCAGAGTTTGCTAAAGGCATCTCTGCCTCAGTCCTCAGGTGCCTTCAGGCCCGGTACATGGCAGACAGATTCTACACCAATGCTGGCTGCACCCTGGTAGCTCTGAACCCCTTCAAGCCCATTCCTCAGCTCTACTCGTCCGAGCTAATGAGAGAGTACCATGCTGCGCCTCAGCCCCAGGTAAGGCTCTGCCGCTTCCTGTGGCCTTAGGGCTCCTCTGCCTCCCCCTAAACCTCTTTTCAGTTTCCTTGTCCTTATTCATCTGTTCACCAGCCGTGTGGTCATTCAGAGTCTGCTAGTGCCATGGCCTGCCCAACAGGAGCTGGCAGAATTTTGAACCGTAAAGAACTGACTACAGGACAGACGGTACAAAGTGGAGAATAAATAAATATTTGTTTAACTGAGTTTCTTATGTCTCTAAAATAGAGATTTAAGAGAAAGGATTTTTTTCTCTTATTTGCGGTTTTATTGATAGGAAAGGATTGATAAAGGTATTATGTATTTGTGTATTTAACCAACTGCCTTTTTTTAATTATTTCTTTATTTATTTTGAGATGGAGTTTCACTCTTGTTGCCCAGGCTGGAGTGCAGTGGCGTGATCTGGGCTCACCGCAACCTCTGCCTCCTGAGTTCAAGCAATTCTCCTGCTTCGGTCTCCTGAGTAGCTGGGATTACAGGCATATGCCACCACGCCCAGCTAATTTTGGATTTTTAGTAGAGATAGGGTTTCTCCATATTGGTCAGGCTGGTCTCCAACTCCTGACCTCAGGTGATCCGCCCACCTCGGCCTCCTGAAGTGCTGGAATTACGGGTGTGAGCCACCACGCCGAGCCCTGTTTATTTTGAGACTGAGTCTCTCCCTGTCACCCAGGCTGGAGTGCAGTAGTGTGATCTCGACTCACCACAACCTCCGCCTCCAGGGTTCAAGCGATTCTTGTGCCTCAGCCTCCCAAGTAGCTGGGACTGCAGGCACCCACCACCATGCCCAGCTAATTTTTGTATTTTTAGTAGAGATGGGATTTCACCATGTTGGCCAGGCTGGTCTCGAACTCCTGACCTGCCGTAGCCTCCCAAAGTGCTGAGATTATAGGCATGAACCACCAAGTCCAGCAAAACTACCTTTTTTAGAAAAGAATGAAATTATACACGATAGGGATTGCCCTGGAAAATTCAGCATATGTTTATCTCTACTGAGGAAAGTAATTTATTCTTCTACTGAGAAAAGGATAAATTATTTGGGGTGGGCTGGTGGAGGTACAGACAGATAATGACCTTGTTGGTGTAAAAGTGCATGATGCATTCAGGGAGAGGTGAGAGAAAACTTGCTGGCAGGAGGGAGGTCTTGGGGGCAAGAGGGAGTAGATGAGAGCAGGAAGATGAGAAAGCCAGGGCTGTTTGTGAAGAGTCTGAAGCACTATAGCAGGCAGAGAGAATCTGCAGAGCGTCTTCATCCATGTAGAGGTGGGTCTGGGAACAGAACCCACTAGATGAATAATTACTCTGGGAGTTGGGTTCAAGAAGGTGAGACAGGAGGCAGAGACAACAGTTGGAGGCTTTGTATCCCTCCAGGTGATAGATGGCTGGGGCAAGGGCAGGTGTAGAGAGGAATGGCTCTGACACCATATGGAACTGTTGCCTTCTCCCTCAGCAAGCTGTGGGTAAGTGATCACTGCTGGCTGGGCTAGCTAGGCATTGTGTAGATGGCCTGTCCCTCCAGACATTCATTCATGGTGAAGTATCCAGTTGGAATCCAGGGGAAGTCTGTCCTGTGAGCCCTGTCTGTTGTCTGCCCTGCCTCCTCAAAGGTAAAAGCCAACTCGTAGTCCCCTCTGTTTCCTCAGCATCTAGCTTGATTGATGCCTAGTACATTGAAGACAGCTAATAGTTGTTGACGAAAAGAAGAACAGTGGCTTTGGAATTTAAATCACATGGATATATTTACTTGCTGAGTGGCCTTGAAAGGTTATTTAACTCCTGTGAACCTCACATTCCTCATCTATAAAATAGGGTTATATTTCCAATTAGTGGACAGACTTCTTAGGCAGTAGTTTGTAAGAACTTTGCAAATTGCAAATTATAATAATATGAAGTAACAGGAAGAAGGATAAGACAATTAAAGCAAAATAAAATGGGAGTATAAAGTGTTAATGTCATAAACTGGTCAAGGCTAGCACTGCTTCTAGGCTGAGAGAAGATGAGTAGGTAAAGCCAACATAGGGGTCCTAAAGTTGGGCCTAACACTGTGACATCCAGAAAATTTTTCTGAAGGAAGCATCCAACAACTGCTATTGGCAGCCTCCCCTTCTCAGTCATCACTGGCTCAGTCATCATTGAAAAGCAGGCATTACCTCACATGACCTTTCACTCCTTGATGTTCCAGAAACTGAAGCCCCATGTGTTCACTGTGGGTGAACAGACCTACAGGAATGTCAAGAGCCTGATTGAACCAGTCAACCAGTCCATTGTTGTCAGTGGAGAGAGTGGCGCTGGAAAGGTAGGAAGACGTCTTTCCTGTCCTGTCAACTCATGATGGGCTGGGTGGGCAGGGAGGCAGGGGTCATTTCTTGTCCTCCCTTGTGGAGTTGTTTGCTGCCTAATCATTTCCAGATAGGCTAGCTGAAGCTGGGGTTGGTGCACAATGGTGGACTAGCACTGGGCTGGAAGTTAAGAGACAGGATTCTGATCCAGGCTCTACTGCTAGCTCTGCCATCACCCTGGGTGAAATAGGAATGAAGCTTCCTTTGTAAGCCTTACTTTCTCATCGAAAGTCTCTCCCAGCTCTGATACCACTGGAAACAAAAGTCAGCTGCTGGGGATTCCAACATAGTGGTTAAGAGCACATCAGAAAAGTACTTAGCTTCTGCAAAGCTCTCAGTTCTTCCACTTGTAAAATGGAAGGGAAGGGAGGACCAACACCTAACTCATAGGACTTCTGTGAGAGTTAAATGAGTCACTGTACATATGGCACCTGGTGGCATGCTTGGCATGTGGCAATGCTCCTCCAAAGTAGCTGGGGTTCTTGTGGGAAAGGGTTTATTGGAGTAGACCACCTGAACCCTCTGGGTTGCCCATGGTGGCAAGGGCAGTGCATTGGGCCAGGTGTTGGAGGGGACAGAAGCTCCTGGTATGGCCACGTGGCCTCCTGGGTAGCAGAATCACAACAGGTGAGACAGGATGTTGCACACAGATGAATAAGGAGTTACACAGCTGGTCAAAGGAGACTATTGGCCAAGGCCTTGCCACCTTCTTGACAAGCCTCACCCAGCTGCCTCGCCCTTTCCACAACACTTTTACCTTCATGAGGAACTCTTTGGACCATAAATTCCTTCTGTCTTCACTCATATATGAGAATTGCTGAACACTGAGAACTTGCGAGGTTCTAGGCTTCTGGCTGGGCACTGAGGGGTGGCAGGGGGAGGAACAGAGATGAAAAATGCAACATGTAGTTTTCAGGGGGCACTTAGTCCCCTGAGAGAGACAGACAAGGAAACAGACAGTAAGTTGCAGGGATGAGGTCTTGGACTTGGGTTAGGAGGGGATCTCTAGGAGCTGTATCAAGGTTGCTAGTGAAGTGGCTGATGCCTTCTCAACAAAGCCTTCTTCCCCTAGAATTGCTCTGGGGAACTGAAGCTGAACCTGGCCCAAGACTCATCCAACCAGAGAGCTTGGTAACCCTTTATTGAGCAGCCCTGGGCTGGCCCTGGTTTATTTTCAAAAATTTATTTTTAATAAATAGTAATGTAGTTACATAGTTCAAAAAATCAAGCAATACTGCAAGGCTGATAAAGAAAAACAGCAAACCTGCTCCTTATATCTCAACCTTGTTCCGTCTCTCCAGATGCAGTTACTTGCACATCTTTTATCAGTTTATTTGGGTGTTTCCCTCTATATTTTTAAACTATTGCTTATATTGTTACTGACTTTTTGGTTTTGGACCTTATCTGTTCACTTCCTACTTTGATGAGGATTTAACCCTTATTTCCCTGCCCTCAAAATACATATTCTGTATATAATTATTTCATAATTTTTAATTAAGTTAATAAGCAGTATTTACATGGTTATGGTCATGTGTATATTCACAGCAGAGCCATATAATATACTATATATTTTGTATAATTTTTGTTTTCCCTCTTTAGTTTAACGGTGTACAAAAACTAAACCAGTGAAAAAGTGGGGCAAGTGAAATAAATAATAAATAATTGCCCTGTTTTTTCACTTGTTTAGTTTTTATATACCATTATTAACTCATTACCAGACTTGTCACCAAATCTGGAAAACACCTGTCAAACTGGCAAGCAAATCAGGTTCTTTCACTGGAGATGCCCTTCCTAGAGTTCTCAGACCACATCTTTTCTTCTCTCTGGATTGGTGGCTACTGAGGGCTGCCGCCACACAGCTGTTGCATGGAAGCGTCTTTGCCTCTGCACATCCCCAGATTCCCATCTGTCCTAGGATAAATCTCCCATGGCAGGAGCTCATGGCTTTCTTTTTATTTTTATTTATTTTATTTTATTTTTTTTTGAGGCGGAGTCTGGCTCTGTCACCCAGGCTGGAGTGCAGTGGCTGGGTCTCAGCTCACTGCAAGCTCCGCCTCCCGGGTTCCCGCCATTTTCTTGCCTCAGCCTCCCGAGTAGCTGGGACTACAGGCGCCCGCCACCTTGCCCGGCTAGTTTTTTGTATTTTTTTTAGTAGAGACGGGGTTTCACCGTATTAGCCAGGATGGTTTCGATCTCCTGACCTCGTGATCCACCCGTCTCGGCCTCCCAAAGTGCTGGGATTACAGGCTTGAGCCACTGCGCCCGGCCTTTTATTTTGTTTTTGTTTTTTTTTTTTTTTTTTTGAGACAGGGTCTCTGTCACCCAGGCTGGAGTGCGGCGGCACAATCTCAGCCCACTGCAACCTTCGCCTTCCCAGTTCCAATGATTCTCATGCCTCAGTCTCCCAAGTAGCTAGGATTATAGTTGCATAGCACCACAGCCAGCAAATTTTTTTTTTTTTTTTTTTTGAGACAGAGTCTCGCTCTGTCGCCCAGGCTGGAGTGCAGTGGTGTGATCTTGGCTCACTATAAGCTCCGCCTCCCAGGTTCATGCCATTCTCCTGCCTCAGCCTTCTGAGTAGCTGGGACTACAGGTGCCCGCCATCACACCTGGCAAATTTTTTGTATTTTTAGTAGAAACAGGGTTTCACCGTAGTAGCCAGGATGGTCTCGATCTCCTGACCTCGTGATCCGCTCGCCTTGGCCTCCCAAAGTGCTAGGATTACAGGCGTGAGCCACCACGCCCAGTCTGCTAATTTTTATATTTTTAGTACAGACGGAGTTTCGCCATGTTGGCCAGGCTGGTCTTGAACTCCTGGCCTCAAGTGATCTTCCCGCTTCGGCTTCCTAAAGTGCTGGGTTTACAGGCATGAGCCACCACACCTAGTCACCATGGCTTTCTTTTTCTTCATTTACTGCCTTGTTTTGTTTTTATGAACCATATTCTTTTTTTTTTTTTTTGAGACCGAGTCTCGCACTGTCGCCTAGGCTGGAGTGCAGTGGTGTGATCTCGGCTCAATGCAGCCTCCGCCTCCTGGTTTCAAGCAGTTCTCTGCCTCAGCCTCCTCCCGAGTAACTGGGATTATAGGTGCCTGCCACCATGCCTGGCTAATTTTTGTATTTTTAGTAGAGACAGGGTTTCACTATCTTGGCCAGGCTGGTCTTGAACTCCTGACCTCGTGATCTACCCGCCTCGGCCTCCCAAAGTGCTGGGATTACAGGCGTGAGCTATTGTGCCCGGCCAAACCATATTCTTTAGTAGTTTCCTGAACAAGGTACATGGAGGACAAATTGTTGCACATCTGAAAATGTCTCTTCTGCCTCAGATCTGATTGATATTTTGACTGGGTTTTATAATTCCAGGTTAGAAATAATTTTCTTTTCTGAATATAGAGATTTTCTTTTCTTTTTTTCCTTTTTCTTTTTCTTTTCTTTTTTTTTTTTTTTTTTTTTGAGATAGTGTCTTGCTCTGTTGTCATGCTGGAGTGCAGTGGCACAGTCTCGGCTCACTGCAACCTCCGCCTCCCAGGTTGGAGCAATTCTCCTGCCTCAGCCTCCCGAGTACCCAGGACTACAGGCGTGCACCACCACGCCCAGCTAATTTTTGTATTTTTAGTAGAGATGGGGTTTCACCATGTTGACCAGGATGATCGCAATCTCTTGACCTTGTGATGCGCCCACCCTGGCCTCCCAAAGTGCTGGGATTACAGGCGTGAGCCACTGTGCCTGGCTGAAGTTTTATTTTCATATATTGCTGTTGAGAGTCCCAGTCCGTAATGGTGATTTTTTTTTTTTCCCAAAAGCTTTTAGGTATTAAAATTCACAGTGCTGTGTTGTGATATGGCCTTTCTTCATTTATTAAGCTGGGTACTTTGTGTGGGTCTTTTTTAACTTGGAAACTCAGTATTTTTGTATTATATCTAATAATTTCCTCCCCTGTTTTCTCCTTCTGGAACTTCTGTTAGGAAATTTCGTTAGTTGTCTAATATTCATATTTTTCTCACCTATCTTCCTTTCTCTTTATTATTTTGATCTTGTGGGAGATATTTGCTTCTTTACCTTCCAATTCTTCGTAACTTTGAATATTTGTTAAAAATTGTAATTCTGAGTTCTAGTTTTTTTCTAACATTTATGATATTTGTCATTTCACATAAAAGAGGCTTATGAAATAGTTAATGATCATTGAGTATCTGTTCATATTTGAAAATAAGGCATTAAGCAACTGATTAGAATCTTTGTTTATGGACAAGATTGTCAACCAGTGGGGTCTCACTGTAGGTAGCTTTTTAAACTTGTGGGACCCTGAACAGCCGTAACTTTTCCCATGAGCTTATTGGTGTGTCCAGAAAATTTTCCTCCAATCTCTGCAGCAGAGAGGTGGAAACTATAAAGAATCAAATGGAGATGATAAAAATTTAAAACATGATAAATAATTCTTTGGGCTTATCAACAAACTAGACATGCAAAAGAATGCATTAGTGAACTTGACAGTTGGTAAATAGAAATTATCCAAATTGAAAAACAAAGACAAAATTGCATCCAAGAACTGTAGTACAATATCAAATGGTCTGCCATATAATTGACCCTTGAACAATGCAGAGGTTAGGGGCACCAACTCACCACGCAGTTGAAAAATCTGCATATAGTTTAACTGCTGATTAACTACTGTTGACTGGAAACCTTACAAGTAACATTACAGTCAGTACGTATTTTGTATGTTATATGTCTTATATACTGCATTCTTACAAAGAAATAAGCTAGAGAAGTGAAATTAAGAAAGTCATAAGGAAGAAATACATTTACCACGTAAATTAAAGTGGATCCTCATAAAGGTCTTCATCACCGTCATCTTCACTTTGAGTAGGCTGAGGAGGAAGAGGACAGTCTTGCTTGGTCTTGCTGTCTCAGAGGTGGCAGAGGTAGTGGAAGTATAATAGAAGGGGAGGCAGGAGAGATTTATTGAAAAAAGCCCACGTATAAATGGACCCATGCAGTTCAAACACGTGCTGTTCAAGGGTCAACTGTACTTGTGTTTTTTTTTGTTTGTTTGTTTGTTTGTTTTTTAAGACGGAGTCTCGCTCTGTCACCCAGGCTGGAGTGCAGTGGCCGGATCTCAGCTCCCTGCAAGCTCCGCCTCCTGGGTTTACGCCATTCTCCTGCCTCAGCCTCCCAAGTAGCTGGGACTACAGTCGCCCGCCACCACGCCCGGCTAGTTTTTTGTTTTTTGTTTTTTTTTTTTTTTTTGAGACGGGGCTGGAGTGCAGTGGCCAGATCTCAGCTCACTGCAAGCTCCGCCTCAGCCTCTGGAGCAGCTGGGACTACAGGCGCCCGCCATCTCGCCCGGCTAGTTTTTTGTATTTTTAGTAGAGACGGGGTTTCACCATGTTAGCCAGGATGGTCTCGATCTCCTGACCTCGTGATCCGCCCATCTCGGCCTCCCAAAGTGCTGGGATTACAGGCTTGAGCCACCGCACCCGGCCTGGGTCAACTGTACTTGTAATTGGTGTCCTAGGAGTAGAGAGAGGACATAGGTCAAAAGTAATATTTTTACAAAATTAACCAAAAATGCAAGCACAGATCCAAGAAGCTCAAAAAATATTAAGTAGAATGAATACAAAGAAAACACATTTAGGCACATTATGGTCAAAGTGCTGAAAACTAAATATAAGAAAAAAATCTTAAGGACTGGGTGCAGTGGCTCACGCCTGTAATCTGAGTACTTTGGGAGGCTGAGGCAGGTGGATCATTTGAGGTCAGGAGTTTGAGACCAGTCTGGGCAACATGGTGAAATCCCGTCTCTATTAAAAATACAAAAAATTAGCCAGGCATGGTGGTAGGTGCCTGTAATCCCAGCTACTTGGGAGCTGAAGCAGGAGAATTGCTTGAACCCAGGAGGAGGAAGTTGTAGTGAGCCAAGATCGTGCCGCTGTACTCCAGCTTGGGTGACAGAGTGAAACTCTGTCACAAAAAAAAGGAAAAAAAAAATCTTAAAGGAAGCCAGGAAAATAAATATTACATAAAAAGGAACAAAGATAAGAATGACAATAGGAATCTTGACAAAAACTGCAAAGCCCGCAGATAATAGTGACACCTTTAAAGTGCTAAAAGAAAAAGAAAAATCTGTCAACCTAGAATTCTGTTGCAAAAGTATTTTTCAACAATGAAACTGAAATAAAGACTTTTCAGACAAATAGAAGTTGAGGGAATTCATTGTGTGCAGACTGCACTGCAAGAAATGATAAAGGAAATTCTTTAGTCCAAAATAATATGAAAACCAGATAAATATTTGGATCTACACAAAGGGGTACGTTTTAGCATCACAGATGTAAAATCTTTTATTTTTATTTTTGTCTTTTTAGAAGATAATCACTCTAAGGCAAAAATGGTAACAATGCTTATATGATAAAATGGAATCATTAAAATGCTGAATTTAATCAAAGGCAGTGAAAGAAAAAAGGGAACTAAGATCACATGGAACAATTTAAAGAACAAGATGGTAGATTTAAACCCAGGCATAGTGACAATTACGATAAATATAAGTGGTCTACTCGTGGATAAGTTCAAACTAAATGGATGGAAAAAAATATAACATCCTAACACACATAAAGGAAAGCTGAAGTGGTTACATTAATATGGAACAACGATTTTAGAACAAGCAATATTACTAAGGATAAGATGAGACATTTCATAATGATAAATTCATCAAGAAAACAGTTCTAAACAGGTGTGTACCTAATTACAGTTTCAAAATACATGAAGTAAAATCTGCTATCATTGAAAGGAAAAATACGTAAAATCAAAACTACATTTTGAGGCCAGGCACAATGGTTCACGCCTGTAATCCCAGCACTTTGGGAGGCCAAGGCTGGTGGATTGCTTAAGTTTTAGACCAGCCTGGTAAATGTGGGGAAAACCCATCTTTACAAAAAAAATACAAAAATTAGCCAAGCATGGTGGCTTGTGCCTGTAGTCCCAGTTTACTCACACAGGGCAAGTGAGACTCCCTCAAAAAAAAAAAAAAAAAAAAAAAAAAGATTAAAATGACACAAACTACGTTCCTTGACCTGAATAGAATTGAACTAGAAATAAATAACAAAGACACCTAGAAAGTCCTAAAACATTGGGAAATTAAACAACACACTTCTAAATATCCTATGGGTCAAAGATAAAATCACAATGATACTATAAAGAAAAAAAAGGTGTATATATATATATATCTATATATCGATATATCACTATGCCTGGGTTTAAATCTACCATCTTGTTATTTTTTATTTTTATTTTTAAAAAATTTTTTTTATTTTTTATTTTTTATTTTTTTGAGACAAGAGTCTCGCTCTGTCCCCCAGGCCAGAGTGCAGTGGCGTGATCTCGGCTCACCGCAAGCTCCACCTCCCAGGTTCATGCTATTCTCCTGCCTCAGCCTCCCAAATAGCTGGGACTGCTACCTACTCGTGCCCGCCACCACGCCCAGCTAATTTTTGTATTTTTAGTAGAAACGGGGTTTCATCGTGTTAGCCAGGATGGTCTCTATCTCCTGACCTCGTGATCCGCCTGCCTCGGCCTCCCAAAGTGCTGGGATTACAGGCGTGAGCCACCGCGCCCGGCCCATCTTGTTATTTTTTAAATTGTTCCATGTGATCTTAGTTCCTTTTTATTTATTGCCTTTGATTAGATTCAGCGTTTAAATGATGCCATGCTATCATATAAACATTGTTACCATTTTTGCCTTACAGTGATTATCTTCTAAAGAGACAGAGACAGATACATATATATCTCTCTCTTTTTTTTTTTTTTTTTTTTTTTCCTGAGATGGAATCTCACTCTGGCCCAGGCTGGAGTGTGGTGGTGTGATCTCGGCTCACTGCAACCTCCGCCTCCTGGGTTCAAGTGATTCTCCTGCCTCAGTCTTCCGAGTATCTGGGATTACAAATGCCTGCTACCACACCTAGCTAATTTTTGTATTTTTAGTAGGGAGACTATGTATTTTTAGTAGAGACGTTATAGTTTCACTGTGGTGGCCAGGCTGGTCTCAAACTCCTGGCCTCAAGTGATCTGCCACCTCGGCCTCCCAAATTGCTGGAATTGCAGGCGTGAGCCACTGCGTCCAGCCTTTTCTGTAATTTCATTACCAAGTTGATATTAGAAAATATTTTGAACTAATAAAGCACAACATCTTCATTACCTTTTTTTTTTTTTCTTTTTTTGAGACAGTTTCGCTGTTGTTGCCTAGGCCGGAGTGCAACGGTGCGAGCTCAGCTCACTGCAACCTCCGTCTCCCAGGTTCAAGCTATTCTCCTGCATCAGTCTCCCTAGTAGCTGGAATTACAGGTGATGCCATGACACCCAGCTAATTTTTGTATTTTTAGTAGAGGCAGGGTTTTCACCATGTTGGTCAAGGCTGGTTTTGAACTCCTGACCTCAGGCAATCCACCCGCCTCAGCCTCCCAAAGTGCTGGGATTACAGGCGTGAGCCATTGCACCTGGCCTCATTACCTTATTTAACCTTAATTACCTCCCAAAGATCCCATCTCCAAATGCAGTCACATTAGGAGTGAGGGCTTCAAAATATGAATTTGAGGGGAACACAATTCAGTCTGTGGCACACCTTAAGAAGCTAGAGGAAAACAAAATAAAGTATGCATAAGAAGGGAAAAAGTGAAGGTGAATAAAATAGAAAAAAATGTAATGAAATAAAAGACTTTTCTCTGAAAAGATAAATAAAATGATAACTTTCCCTGGGTGCGGTGGCTCACACCTGTAATCCCAACACTTTAGGAGGCCAAGGCGGGTGGATCACCTGAAGTCAGAAGTTAGAGACCAGCCTGACCAACATGGTGAAAGCCTGTCTCTACTAAAAATACAAAAATTAGCTGGGTGTGGTCATGAGCACTTGTAATCCCAGCTCCTCAGGAGGCTGAGGCAGGAGAATCACTTGAACCCAGGAAGGAGAGGTTGCAGTGAGCTGAGATCATGCCACTGCACTCCAGCCTGGGCAACAGAGCAAGACTTTGTCTCAAAAAGAAAAAAAAAAATGGTAACTCTCCAGTCAGACTTATAAAAAGAGAAAAAAGATGTAAATCAGCTATATCAGGAATGAAAGAGTAGACATCACTACAGATCTTACAGTAATATTTTTAATAACTTTATGTCAAGAAATTACACGATTTAGATGAAATGGAGAAATAGTTTGAAAAACAAAATGCTGAAGATCACATAAGAAGAAAAAGAACCTGAATAGCCCCTATTTCTGAAAGAAATTGAAGTCATAGTTAAAAGCCTTCCCACAGAGAAAACTCTTGGCCCTGGTGGCTTCACTTGTGAATTCTACCAAACATTTAAGGAAGAAGTGTTAGCAGTTCTACATAAATTCTTTCAGAAGATAGAAACATCCCTGATCCCAAAGAAAAATCTAAAGAATCTGCACAGTAAGTTGCCACCTTACTACAACTAAAAAGTTGTAGAGCATTTAGTGAGGTGATAGGATACAAGGTCTCAATATGTAAAGATTAAGTGTATTTCTATGTCTTAGCCACAAACAATTAGAAGTTAAAATGAAAGTATACCTCACTTCAGCTGATTAAGAATAAAAGAGTATGAATTTTTTTTTTTTTTTTTTGAGACGGAGTCTCGCTCTGTGGCCCAGGCTGGAGTGCAGTGGTGTGATCTCGGCTCACTGCAGGCTCCGCCTCCTGGGCTCACGCCATTCTCCTGCCTCAGCCTACAGGCACCTGCCACCACGCCCGGCTAATTTTTTTGTATTTTTAGTAGAGACGGGGTCTCACCGTATTAACCAAGATGGTCTCGATCTCCTGATCTTGTGATCCACCCGCCTCGGCCTCCCAAAGTGCTGGGATTACAGGCGTGAGCCACTGTGCCCGGCCGAGAGTATGAATTTTAAAATTAGAATACCTGGGGCCAGGTGCAGTGGCTCACGCCTGTAATCCCAACACTTTGGGAGGCTGAGGTGGGCGGATTATGAGGTCAGGAGCTCGAGACCAGCCTGGCCAACATGGTGAAACCCCGTCTCTACTAAAGATACAAAAAATTAGCCAGGTGTGGTGGCGCATACCTATAATCCCAGCTGCTCAGGAGCCTGAGGCAGGAGAATCACTTGAACTCAGGAGGCAGAGGTTACAGTAAGCCGAGATTGTGCCATTGCACTCCAGCCTGGGAGACAGGCCGAGACTCTGTCTCAAAAAAAAAAAAAAAATTAGACTGCTTGAGTATAAATTGGAGCCCTGTCATTGAGTAGATACATGATCTTTAATAAATTTTTAAATTTCTGTGCTTTGGTTTCATCATTTTATAAACAATTGTATAATCACACCTTTGCAGAGTTTGCAAAAACACATACACAGAAAGCCTCGATAGCTCAGTGTCTGTCACAGAGCTGGGAGAAACAGATGTATACCCCCATTTTACAAACACAGGTAGAGGAAGTGCTTTGCCTGAGGCCAGGGTTGAATTCTGCCTTCACCCATTTAGTCAGCAACACACTGGTGGAGAAGAAAGCTCTGGTGGGCACTGTTTTCAGGCAGGCTCAGAAGTGGGCAGGAACCTAGATACAGCTCCCACAGGGCTGTTTCTGCCACAGACATGGACGTCTCGCTGCCTAATGAAGTTCTATGCTGTGGTGGCCCCCTCACCCGCATCTTGGGAGACCCACAAGATTGCAGAGAGGATAGAACAGAGGATCCTGAACTCCAACCCTGTCATGGAGGCTTTTGGTGAGCTCGGGCTCCTTTGCACAGTATCTCAGTCCCATTTCCTCTGGGGTTTTCCACCTTCCGGGAAGAGGGGCAGTGCTTTGAGACCCTCTCTTGGGTGGGGTTGGAGGATGAGTGTATCCTTCACTGCCTCAGATCCCCAGCCTACTCCCTGGTACTCCTCGGCATCATTCTAACAGAGGTGATGTCGTTCAGTCCTCTTCCTCGCTCCAGCCTAGGCACACATAACAGTCGTACTGGAGAAGACCTGGTGGCTTAGCTCGTGCAAATTCCATCTATCCAGTTTCCTCATGGTTCAAAGAAGGGCACTTGTCGTGGGATACAAGGCGATTAGTGTTTGTGTTGGCACTGGAACCCAGATTGCCTTCCTATGTAAAGTCAATAGTGACAGCTGATTGTTTTTGACCTTTCCCTTTAACGAAGACAGTCCCTGACTGCCTAGGCGTGCTCATTCCAATTTCTTGCCAGGAAGTTCTTCTGACTCCCCTGAATCCCACTTGCTAAAGCATGAGGGCCCATTTTCTAGTGCTGTCCCCTATGACATGAAAACCAACAAAGGGGCCTTTAGGTGACTTGAGCACAGGAACGTGACCTCCAGAGACCTGCAGCCACTTTGGCTTATGAGGACTCTGCAAACCCAGAGGAGTGAAATAAACATTGGTGTGATCTGTAGGGAATGCATGTACGCTGAGGAATAACAACAGCAGTCGCTTTGGAAAGTTCATCCAGCTCCAGCTGAACAGGTAATAGCTGCTGTCGCCCTGGCTAGTGGGAGGATGGGATTGAGGAGGTTGAAAGTGGCTGGGGTGGTATCTGGCCTGGGCCACCCCTATGGGCAAAAACCCTGCTCCTCCAGGTGATTGCCCTTTACCTCAGGTGTGAGCTCTGAGGGTGATCTTTGTACCTGGAGAACTATAGCTCCTTTCCCTCTAGGGTACCCTGGGGCAGTGTGCTTATTCAGGCCTGGGTTCCTCCTGGCTTCTACTCTTGCTCAGAGACTTCTAGCTAAATTGCCACCTCTTTGGACCATATGCCTGAGCTTGAAGCTGGGACTTCGACTCCTGTCTTGGGGTAGAGCAAAGTGATGTGCAGAGACCTTGGCCCTGCCCACCTGAGCTCGATGCAGGGGAATATTCCAGGACACCCAAGGATATTCTGAGTGGTCCCCACCCCTCAATGCCCATTGGCTAAGTGAAGAGCTTGGAGGGGAGTTGCCAGGTGGCAGGCAATCTGGCACACCCAAATTGCCAGACATGGCTATGGAATAAATGGGCAGCTAATGAGCTCTGGCCTGTGTGTGCCCCAGGGCTCAGCAGATGACTGGAGCTGCAGTCCAGACCTACCTCCTAGAGAAAACTCGAGTGGCCTGCCAGGCTTCCAGTGAGAGGAACTTCCACATCTTCTATCAGGTTTGTGCAAAGTGGAGCCCACAGCCCCCCAGATGCAGGGCAGGGATGGGTCTGTGTCTTTCAACCCCCCACCCCCCAGAGTTCTCCATGCCTAGCTCCTTCACCTAGCTTTTGATGGAGCCACCACTTTCTTTTTTTTTTTTTTTTTTTTTTTTTTTTTTGTTGTTGTTGTTGTTGTTGTTGTTGAGACGGAGTCTCGCTCTGTCGCCCAGGCTGGAGTGCAGTGGCCGGATCTCAGCTCACTGCAAGCTCCGCCTCCCGGGTTTACGCCATTCTCCTGCCTCAGCCTCCCAAGTAGCTGGGACTACAGGCGTCCGCCACCTCGCCCGGCTAGTTTTTTTTTTTTTTTTTGTATTTTTTTTTAGTAGAGACGGGGTTTCACCGTGTTAGCCAGGATGGTCTCGATCTCCTGACCTCATGATCCGCCTGTCTCGGCCTCCCAACGTGCTGGGATTACAGGCTTGAGCCACCGCGCCCGGCCTGGAGCCACCACTTTCTTCTGCAGACTTTATGTGCAACATTTCTGCCTCACACTGTGCCTTGACTCCCAGCACAGTTGTGGCCTGGGGGCATGTTTTACCTCTCCATCAGACCAGAAGGTCCTTGAGGCCGGGACTGCATCTCTAGGGTGGAAGCTGTGTCACCCTTATCATTCTAAGGGCTCTCCTACAATGGCATCTGTCTCTAACAGAATAAGGGCTTCCCTAGAGTTGTGCCTTTTCCATCAGACTGGGAGTCCTGCAAGGCATGGATAAGATGTCTCCCTTACTCTCAGAATCGGAGCATGCTTAGGTGATAAGTATGCCTCCCGAGTCAAGACAAGGGGCTCCCTGGGCAGGAAGTGTCCTTTCTTCATCAGACTGCAGGTTTCCCCAGAGCAGGGTTTTTTTGCATCAGGTTGGAGACATCTAGGACTATGTTGACAGCATCTTTTGCCCCCGTACCTGCCCTGGGCTCTCTGCAGGGACCTCTGAGCCTTGTGATGTTGCTACCATCTCTCACTCCTCTCATCCCAATCCCATGCTTATGCAGGTCTGGGCTTTTCTCAGACCCTCTACCCAGCCTCCCACCTACCCTTCTCCACAGATTTGCAAAGGAGCCAGTGAGGACGAGAGACTCCAGTGGCACCTCCCTGAGGGAGCTGCCTTCTCCTGGCTGCCCAACCCAGAGAGGAGCTTAGAAGGTAAGAGGAGCCCCATCCAGCACCTTGCGCTGGCCCAGCATCACCCACCCACTCTCTACAGAGCCTGCCTCCCTCACATCTTGCTGCTGCTGCTGACCTCTGGCCCTGACAGTGGGCTGTGACTTGGATTCTTTTTCAGAGGATTGTTTTGAGGTGACCAGAGAGGCTATGCTCCATTTGGGCATTGACACCCCTACCCAGAACAACATCTTTAAGGTCAGAAGAAAAGCCGTGCCATTTATGTTTGGGAGAGATGATGGGCAGCCCCTTTCATAGAGCCGTTCCCTGGACTTGGAGTTGGTCTTTCCCTGAGCATCTAGGACTTTGGGCCCCTCTGTGCTACCTCCAAGGAATCAGCCACCTCTCTGTTCTGCTGAGGCTGGAGACCAGGTGGTCGGGTGGCCGGGTAATAAGGAACAGTGATGCGTACACAGTGCTAAGAGTACAGAATGCAGTAAGTGATCCATGGGGGCAGAGAGCAAGGTCCTGGATCATCAGAAGAGAGAACTAGTGCTACCGCTCACTTGTCTAGTACATTAAAACTTACAAGTCATGTTCACACCTCTCTGCTCACTTAGTTTTTTCAACAGTCCTCTGTGTGTGTTTATTTCCCTTTATGCCTGAGAAAACCAGAGAGGTAAAGTGATGTGCCCAAGGTCAGATACCACTAAGTGGTGATACAGAGTACCAGACATAGTAATTCCAAATTCCCACTCTCTCTGTCTTCCCCCTACCTGTGCCCCATCGTCCTCTGGTACATGAGACTGACCCAGGTGAGCTGGGCTCCTCTCAGCCGCACTAAGGGGGCCTCCCTTCTGTCTTTGCTGACAGAGCTGACTGCTTCCTCTGATCTTCCTCACCCTCTAGAGCAGCAGGAGGGAATAGATAGCATGGGCTGGCAGTCGAGACAGGGATGCTACTGCAGGGAGGTAGCAATGCAGTGGAAAGTGACCCTTACCTGCAGATGGGGGCTGCTCAGACACTGCAAGGTAAGAGCTTCACAGAAGGACAGCACCTGGGGACAAGCCCAGGATAAGTGGACAACACTGGCAGTCGGAGCAGGAGTGCTTTGGGGGTGGCATGACCCTCTGCTATAGCCCTTCTGCCTGGTGGACATGGCAGTCTTCTGGAGCAAGTTGTGGCTGGAAGACCAGTAGCACACGGAGGAGACCTGCCTGGGACCATACAGGAATGGTGGGTAGGGTCCCTGTGTCAGGTCTGAGGTTGGTTTTTTGTTGTTGTTGTTTTGAGATGGAGTTTCGCTCTTGTTGCCCAGGCTGGAGTGCAGTGGCACAATCTCAGCTCATTGCAACCTCCTCCTCCCAGGTTCGAGTGATTCTCCTACCTCAGCCTCCAAAGTAGCTGGGATTACAGGCATGTGCCACCACACCCAGCTAATCTTGTGTGTGTGTGTGTGTGTGTATTTTTAGTAGAGATGGGGGTTCACCATATTGGCCAGGCTGGTCTTAAACTTCTGACTTCAAGTGATCCACCTGCTTCAGCCTCCCAAAGTGCTGGGATTACAAGCATGAGCCACAATGCCCAGCTGGGTCTGAGGGTTTTGAAGTTGCTGGGCATTGGCGGGGTGAGGGGAGCTTCTGTCTATAGCCCCTGGGGTCTTGTCTGTCTGGAACGCTGAGTGCAAAGGCAAAGGGGCACCCATCACACACAGACTGAGGTCACAATTATTCCAGCAGGCTGGGCTCTCAGAAGCCTGGCAGTGGGAAAGGGCTCAAGGAAGCAGAAACAAGCCTCCAGCAGGCACACAGAAGCAGCCCTGCCCCCAGCCACCAGTCTATTCCTAGAAAGCAGGGGGCAGAGAGGTAGAGGGTGGGCAGGCATGGGGGCCCACGGGCTGCCCCAGGAGACATCTGAAGTCAGCCTGGATTCTCATCCCGCCTTTCCCCTCAGGAAGCATGTGTCCTCAGTCTCATCTCTATCACAGGCAGTGGCATAGCACATACCTTACAGGTTGTTGAAAAGATGCAATGAGGCAATGCATGTAACTTGCATACAATTGTGCCTGGCAGAGATGGGCACACGGGCCATGATCGGGTGCTGCCCTTCTGCTGTGATTGTACTCAGCAGAATGGCTCTTCCCAGAGTAGGCCCAGCTCACGCCCTCTCCTGCTCCCATCCATCCTTTTCTTCCCCCTAGGTCCTAGCTGGACTGCTGCACCTTGGCAATATCCAGTTTGCTGCCTCCGAGGATGAAGCCCAGCCCTGCCAGCCAATGGATGATGCCAAGTGTGAGGGGCAGGGGTGTGGGATAGGGCAGGCCCTTTCTGGAAGGTCGCCAGCATTGCTGGGGTTGGGTGCAAGGCCGGATGGTAAAAATTGGAATCTGATGCCCTTGCTTAAGCCACCCACTGTAGGGCCTGGCCCTGAATCATTTATTCCTCACCCTGTCTGGTGAGGCAGACAGTATCGTCCCCATCTTAAAGATAAGAAAATGGGTCAGAGGTTTGTAAAGTGATTTGTCCCGTACGCGGCAGCATGACTGGTACATGGAAGTGCTGGGTTTGAGTTCTGACTGCCGCTTATGGAGTCCTTTGGTGAGTCACTTCACTGATCAGAACTTAGGTTTCTTCTGTCCAGTTGGGCAAGTCATGATCCCGCTGTGATGACTTCACAGTGCCTCATGAAGAGGACTGGATGGAGAGTGATTTGCCTAAAGAGGATTCGCCCCTTCCAGGCTCTGTCAGGACGGCAGCATTGCTGCTGGGGCTCCCAGAGGACGTGCTGCTGGAGACGGTGCAGATTAGAACCATCAGGGCAGGAAGGCAGCAGCAGGTGTTCCGGAAGCCCTGCCCCCAAACCGAGTGTGACACCCGCAGAGACTGCCTGGCCAAACTGATCTACTCACGGTGAGCAGTTACTCTGGCCCCTGCCCTCCCAACAGGTGCTTTTCCTGTCCGGAGTTGGGCCAGACAACATCAGGCAATAGGCACAGGCCCAGGGTAGGGGATAAGACAGACTGGTTCCTCTCCCTGCTCCTCAAACCCCTGGACACAGCAGGGCACGGCTCCCAGGTATTCCCCAAGCAGCACCTGTGGCCTCTTTCTGAGTGGGGAAGTTGCTACATTCCTGACCAGGATTCAGCTCATTATTAAAGTTCAGGAGCCTGCTTTAGCCTCAGCAAGGTGAAGAAAGCCTCAGCTCTCTGCTGGCAAAGCAGGCCCCAAAGGTGATTTAGAACTTTCGCAGTTCCAGCTTCAGATCCTTGGATGAATGGGCCTCTCTGTCTCTCCCTGTGCCCTTGTACATCACCTAGGAGTTTGATAGATTGTGGTAAAGCCAGAAGCTCATCCCACAGCATGTAGCACAGTGGTGGAGGTGGGGTCCTGTCCTTTTCTGGTAGGTTACATGGGTACCTCCACCCTCTGTCCATGTGGTTAAGGATGATTTCTCACTTTGAGTTCTGAGATTCTTCAGCAGGCCTTCTAAGGGCTTCAGGGGCCTATAATCCTCTGAGATGAGCCAAAATGGGTATATGTGTGTGCATATACACATGAGACCTTGGGCACCTTTCTGAGGAGAGGGTCCCCTGCTTTCATAAATGCCACAAAGAGCCAAGAGCCTGAGAAGCTCTGCTGGGGGAACAAGATCGTCTGAGTTGAAAATGGCCCAGGGCACCTGGGGCCAGATTAAATCCATTTCAGCAAGAGACTAGTTACCACTGCCTGAAAGCCAATTTCACGTCACAATTTGAGGTCAAAGACTTTTAAAGCCTTTGCCTACAAGTCACTACAAGATGAGCAGATAAAGTGTGATGAACACAGAGTGAGCTTCTGACCACAGGACGTTTGCACAGCCCCTGTTGCAAAAAGAGCCATTTTATTTACTGAAGTGAAAAAAGTTGCAGAGCAATTACTTTAAGTAAAATTGTGAGGAAGAAACCCCTGTATAGTGTTGTACGTGTGAGTATCTTGTGTGGTAGCCTCGTCTTCTCTGGGCTGGGGCCGGTTCTAGAGTGGAGGATGCCATTGTTGACCTCAGGACTGGGGGCCCACTTGTGCAGAACTGCGTTGGGGGCTATGGCGGGGCCTTGAGCTCTGGGCTCCACAGGTAGAGTTTTGCAGGGGTGTTCAATGAACTCAGTTATTTACAAACCACACCCAGGCCCATCTGCCCCTTCCCAAGACACTAACTGGGTCTCGAACCATGTGACTGACGTAGACCCATTCCCTGCCCAGCCTAGGAGTTGAGCTTGTCCTGTGCTCAATCTTCCCGGAAGGACATGCCAGGTTTGTGTGTACCTGGGAACATGCATGCCCATAGCCTTCATCTGTAGTAGGTCAAGACGTGATGGGCTGGAAGCAAGAGGAGAAGATTTGGCCTCTGACCTATCAGGCTCAGAATACAAGGGCCCTCCAGGTTGTAGCACCCTGACTGGGGGAGCAATTTTACCACCCCTTTGACTCAGCCAGACCCTCTCTCACCAGAGTCCACTCTCTTCCCCCAACAGGCTGTTTGACTGGCTGGTATCAGTGATCAACAGCAGCATCTGTGCAGACACCGACTCATGGACCACTTTCATAGGTAGCAAGGGCTCACTGTGCTGGGAGCACTCCAGAAAAAGAGCAATAAAGCTCTGGATGGAGAGGCAGGAGCGCTGGATCCACTGTGTGACTCTGGGCAGCTCCTTTCCCTTTTTTGTACCCGTGTCTCCTCTTGCATCTGCCTGCCAGCATAGGGCAAGATCTCTGCTCTCCTGCACCTGCATCTGAGCAGTTCATAACTCTCCAGACAGGCTCAACAGTGCCTTGTCTGAAAGAGCCCTTTTTCTCCCCAGAGACCCAGTTCTAATTGCAGGAGAGTAGTGGGGGATGGAGGAAAGAGCTGAATTAGAGGGACTTTGGAGGCTGGCACAGTGGCTCATATCTGTAATCCCAACATTTTGGGAGGCTAAAATAGGAGGATCACTGGAGGCCAGAAGGGAGACCAGCCTGGGCAATATAGCAAGACCCCATCTCAGAAAAGTTAGCCAGGCATGGTGCTACATGCCTGTAGTCCCAGCTACTCGGGAGACCGAGGTGGGAGGATCACTTTAGCCTAAGAGTTTAAGGCTTCTGTGAGCTATGATGACACCACTACACTCCAGCCTGGGCAACAGAGCAAGACCCTATCTCAGGGGGAAAAAAAAAGAAGGGACTTGGAGGACATGACTGAGGGAGGTCAACACGGTTATAACTCTAGGTGGGACAGTCAGTTATAGGAGGAAATAAAGCTTAAAGGTACCAGTGCAGTTTGCTCATGGAATGGTGGAATTCTAGGCACCAAATTGGCTGGTGAGATCAATGCCTTCCAAACTAGATTTAACACAAAATGTTGCCTGGAACCTGGTTTCCTCACAGGAGGTGCCTATCAGAACCAGAGAATTCATACTCAAAAATGGGCCCAATGCTCTGGGCTGTCTTCACACTTCATTTGGGTTTCCTGCCTGCTCTGAGTTCTACAGGGGAATGGGGTGGAGATGGGAGCCACCTTGGGTAGAGCGTGGGGAAGGTATGTTCTGCCCACCACGGGTGTCATGCTCACTCAGCCTCATGCCCAGGCTGCCAAGTATAAGGCATTGGCAGGGACCCAGGCACCCTGGATTCCTTGGTCCCCTATCCCCCATCTGCTCCTTGCAGTAGCCCCATGGGTTCTCTGCCATCCTCCCAGGCCTGCTGGATGTGTATGGATTTGAGTCATTTCCTGACAACAGTCTAGAACAGCTGTGCATCAACTACGCCAATGAGAAGCTGCAGCAGCACTTTGTGGCTCACTATCTAAGGGCCCAGCAGGTGAGGGATGGGGTGAGCAGGGGGCAGGTCCTTATTTTGGATCCTCAATCCCTTCCTGACCTTCCAGTCCCAGTCCAGGTTCTGATTAGAAGCCTTTTGTTCCTCCTTATTTTATTTTTAACTGATAAATAATAATTGCACATATGGAGTACAATGTAATGTTTTGATATACTTTTGTTTATTTGATGCTGTTCTGGAATATGCTGTGGTACCGAGGCCAGCCGTGGGTGGCTCGTCAGGACATCAGACCACAGCTGCCTTCTCCCACCCCATCCCACCTTGTTCTTTAGGAGGAATATGCAGTTGAGGGCCTGGAGTGGTCATTCGTCAACTACCAGGACAACCAGGCCTGTTTGGATCTCATTGAGGGGAGCCCCATCAGCATCTGCTCCCTCATAAATGAGGTGGGGAGGTCAGCTAATGAGCCAAGCACCAGAGTTGGCCTTTGGGTTTTCTGAAGCCTTCGTGATTATCCTGTTTCCTCTCTGTGCCTCTCTCCTCCCAGTTTGCCAAATAGATTTGCTAACTGCTATATTTCCTCCCTGTTAGGGACACTATGATGCCTGTGTGATGTCTGCTGTCATGGGGGCCACAGGGTGGGGACTGAGGGTTGTGGTGAGACACTGTCGTTTTGGTGGCTGACCCCCTGTTCCCATCCCACAGGAATGCCGCCTCAATCGACCAAGCAGCGCAGCCCAGCTCCAGACACGCATTGAGACTGCCCTGGCAGGTAGCCCCTGCCTGGGCCACAATAAGCTCAGCCGGGAGCCCAGCTTCATTGTGGTGCATTACGCGGGGCCTGTGCGGTACCACACAGCAGGCCTGGTGGAGAAAAACAAGGTACGGGCTGGGCCGTGCCCTGTGGGGCCTGCGAGAAACGAGATGCTGGGTCTTTGCTATGCAGACGTAGTAGTTTCCCGTCATGAGTCCTTTCTCTCCTGAACCTCCTCCCAGAATCCAGAATCACCATCTTGGGCCCACCTGCCTGAGGTCTCCACTAATCAAGCATGACCTGCCTGGAGATCACCCTTGTTAGACTGGGTCTCCAGGTCTCTGGTCGTCCCGGGGACCTTCTCTTGGACTTGGGCCCTGTCTTACCTGGAAGCCCTGTCATCTGCGGCTTGGGTGGGCAGTGGATGGTTCTGGGCAGAAGCTCCACCTGTCCTCACCTGCTGCTCTTGCCATTTCTCAACAGGACCCTGTCCCACCTGAGCTGACCAGTCTCCTGCAGCAATCCCAGGACTCCCTGCTCATGGGGCTATTTCCTACTAACCCCAAAGAGAAGACCCAGGAGGAACCCTCTGGCCAGAGCAGGGCCCCTGTGTTGACCGTGGTATCCAAGTTCAAGGTGGGTCTAATGTGCTGATGGGAGGTGCTTGCTTCACTCTGCAGTCTCACGAATATTTATTGAGCACCTGCCAGGATCGGTACTGTTTGCTGGGGAGCAGTGGCAAGTCAAGTAGATGTGGTCCCAGTCCCCTGGAGTTTATACTTCAGTGTGGAAAACAGAAACAGTAGACAAATAGGCTATCAGGTATATGATGGGAAGCCTAGGGGCCTATGGGGGCACTATGCAGCCTCTCACCCACTGCCAGTGGGGTGCTCATGGGCAGAGGATCAGCTACATGAACTTCTTTGACCTGGCTCATCCCCAGCTATCTAGCTTCCTGCTCTAACCCTACCCTCGCTCACTTCTCTCACATTGTCTACTTTCTACCGCTCCTCAGCCCTTGCATGTACCACCCCACCTTCCTGGGATACTCTTGACCACTGCCCCATCAGCTCCACCTCACTCCCATCCTCCATGCTCCTTTTCCTAGTTTAGTCCTTCTCATCCTTCAGACTTTAGCTCTATCACCACCTCCTTGAGGAGGCACACAGAAAACCAGGTTTGATTAGCACCTTCCTACCCAGCCTCAGACACACCCCCAAGGGTGTTCATCCAACATGTGTGGCCCATTGGACTGAGCTCTGACATGGCAGCAGGCAGCCTGTGGCACAGCCTGCAGCACACAGGATGAGCTGAATGATAACAGTTGTTGCTGAATGAATGGCAGGGAGTTTTGAGATCATTCTTTCCTAAGAAGATTGCTCTGGGGAGAAGCGGGGCAGGGAAGGAGGAGGAGATTGGATTCAGGGAGACCAGTCAGGGAGGGTCACAGGTTTAGAAGGGTCCCTGAAGACAGAGGTGAGGAGCATGGGAAGTCGGGAGAGGAATGTGCTCTGAGCCGGCTCATTGAGAGCCTGCAACAGTCATCCCTGCACAGGAGATTCCTGGTCTCAGGATCCTGGAAGTTCCAGGCCCGCTGGAGGCATTTGATGTAGTTACTAACCAGAGCCCAGCTGATGGCCCTGGGCAGCCCCTCTCCTTGCCTAACCCCATGGTCTCTCATCTGCAGGCCTCACTGGAGCAGCTTCTGCAGGTCCTACACAGCACCACGCCCCACTACATTCGCTGCATCAAGCCCAACAGCCAGGGTCAGGCACAGACCTTCCTCCAAGAGGAGGTAATTAACACCGGACCAAAGCTGCTTTGCACCAAGCCCCATCTGGCCAAGGCCCTGGAGAGATGAAGGGCAGGACATCTGCTCCAAATGGAGTGAACAAAGGTGGTCTCTCCAGCCAGGCCTGACATGAGAGAGGACCCATCTCCCTTGCTGTGGCAGGGCAAGCATGTATGGTTGTGTAGTCTGTGCATGGTAGCCTAGCCAGGAGGTAAGTTCCAGTGCATCTTGTTCTTTGAGCCTTGTACCCTGATGAGAGACTGAAGCTGCGCAGAGGAATGGGTGTCTCTTGTGATAAGCTGAAAGTCTGCATCACCATGCAGTCCCCTTACAGTGCAGCTGTTTCTCACTGGAGGTATTGTTTTTTTTTTTTTTTTTTTTTTTTTTGAGACGGAGCCTCACTCTGTCACCCAGGCTGGAGTGCAGTGGTACAATCTCAGCTCACTGCAACTTCCACCTCCCGAGTTCAAGTGATTCTCCTGCCTCAGTCTCCCAAATAGCTGGGATTACAGGTGCACACCACCACACCCAGCTAAATTTTGTCTTTTTAGTAGAGATGGGGTTTCGCCATGTTAGCCAGGCTGGTCTCGAACTCCTGACCTCAGGTCATCTGCCCGCCTCAGCCTCCCAGAGTGCTAGGATTACAGGCATGAGCCACTGCACTCAGCCAGTATCATTTTTTTCTAATCTAACAAAAGCATTCTAGCCAGCAACTGCCCTTTTCTTGGGGTTCCAGGTTCTGAGGGATGTGGATAAGGGGTGAATGCTGGACACTGCTGAAGGTGTGGCCTGGTAGATGTGGCCTTTGGGTTTGTAGCCAGGACAACTTAGTTCTGTGGTAAAGACCTGGGTTCAGGTCACAGAAGAATCTTTATAGTATAATCTTCCCTGCCTCTCAGCTGTGAACCACCCTCTAATGCCTGCAAACAATGAAAACAATCCAAACTGGAAATTTGCCTGGGCGGGGCTGTGTGGTAGTGAGACTACACTGAGGGCAGGGTGAGTGAGACAGAGCCAGGACAGCACTTGCCTCAGTTGTATCAGAAGCCACACATTGGATGAGGGGGACTTGGGACCACCGGGACCCTTTCTTGCAGGAGATTTGTTTTCAAGGTCCCTCAATTAGCCAAGCCTTGCGAGAGCCTACAGCTCGGCACTGGCCAGGGCCTAAGAAGGGCTAAGAGGAATGGCATTTCTGGCCTGCTGGCCCCGTGCTGCAGGTGCCTACCCTGTCTCCCCACCCTTGCAGGTCCTGAGCCAGCTGGAGGCCTGTGGCCTCGTGGAGACCATCCATATCAGTGCTGCTGGCTTCCCCATCCGGTGAGTGGGCTCGATCTCGGCACAGTGCAGGGCCAGTGCAGAGTGGCGCTCGGGACTCTCATGGGGCAAGAGCCTGCACAACCCAAAGTGAGATGTGGAGATGAAGAGAAAGAGGCTGGTCTGTAGAAGTCAACTGGGAACTAGGGAGCAGCATCCATTCGTTTATCCATTCACTTATTGTGCACTATTTTGTACCCGCTGATGACTGACGAAAGCCACATTGGTACAATGTTGGGGACAGAAGCCAGACTCAGGAGGGTTGACAAGCAATTGGGAGGAAGTGCAGATATCAGGTGCCATCAGCTGTTTGAGAAGTGTTGCCTTGATGGGGAGCAGGGAGATCTGGGGGAAGCAGAGGAGACTGTGGGGTCGGAGAGGTCAGAGGGGAGATGTGGCCAAGCATGTCTGCATCATAGCAGTGGTCCAGTTGTTTGGGGAGAGGCCTGTCAGCCCCTTTGGAGGGAGGCAGCCCACAGATCCCCTACTAACACAAGAGATGCTTTGTGTTGGTAGACCAAGGCAGCAGGGAGAACAGACCCATTTTAAATGGTCTTTATGGGCTTCCGACCAAGTGATCCTAGAAATTGCTCCAAAACCACATTCACATTCAGCGGGGATACTCAGGGAGGGCAGCACCGTGCTGTGTTGTTGAACGGATTAAATAGAATACCTTCCGTTTAGCCCTGAGCCATGTACCTGGCTCACAGATGAAGTAATTCTCTCCTGCCTGCTTTGGCTTCCAGGATCTCTCACCAAAACTTTCTAGAACGATACAAGTTGCTGAGAAGGCTTCGTCCTCACACATCCTCTGGCCCCCACAGCCCATATCCTGCCAAAGGGCTCCCTGGTGAGTGGGACCCATGTGTTAGTCATTTGTGCAACCACAGTTTACTGAGCATCTACCCTGTGCCCTGTCTCAGGGCTAGGGGCTGGGGCTTACTGGTGAATAAAACACAGCACTGGTTTTGGTTCAGTGGGGGAAACAGATTCAAAAAAGACACATAGTATGGAAAGTGGAAAGGCAGAGCTATGAGCAGGATGCTTTGGGTGGTGCTGGGGAGTTGTGAATTGGGGAAGGCTTCCTGGAGGAGGTAGTATCTGAGAATAAATTGGATTAGCCAGGTGATGGGTGGTCCATATGACAGATGTAATCTGAACAAAAGCCCGGAGGCTTGAGGCAGCGGTGTGGGTATGAGGAATTCCGCCCGATCTGTGTTGCTGGTTCATTGAGGCAGAGAACTGGGGCAGGTGAGGCTGGAGTGGCAGGTAGGGCTCCATCAAGGAATCTGGACTTTATTCTCTGGGCACATGAGCAGGCACTGCAGGGGAGGGAGCAAATGACTCTCTCGGCCTCACACTTTCTGGAGCCCACTCTGGGGATGCCATGGAGGGCCGTGGGAGTGAGGCTGCAAAGTTGCCCCAGTAGAGAGAAACAAGAAATGCGGGCACAGTCGGGAAATGTTTGTTGGAAGAAACTGGTCAGTCTTGGTAGGGGCTTGACTAGATGTAGAGGGAGAGGAAAAGAGTAAATTAGCCTGGGCAGTAGGGAAAAGCAAGAGGAAGAGAGGTTCAGGGAGGCTCAAGAACCTGGGGGTGGGTGACTTGTCCAGTGCAGAAGTCTGCAAGGCACTTGGGCAGGCTTTAGTCTCGAGGGAAAGATCTGGAGGCCCTCATGTGGGGGTTGTTAGCATGCAGATAAAACTGAGGCTGTGGGAGCCACGGGACCCAGACACAGGCAGAGGGAGAACAGGCCAAGGACAGGCTGCCGGGGCGGGGGGGGGTCCCACCTCGGCAGGACCCCAGCCCAGCACCACTGCCCCTCCCACCCAGCCTTACCCTGGGCCCCTCACAGCCACTAGGGCAATCCTGCTTTGTTTCCTCCCCTCCTGGGCAGTTTTCACTTTCCTTTCACCCTTTCTCCTTTCTTCTCCCTCTCCATGCTGTCCTGTTCCATGTCTCTTGCCCAAAGCCCTTCTGGCCCCTGGTTGATTTTGCTGCTGTTTCTCATCTGTGGTGTCTCCTTTGGCAGCCTCTGTCTCCAGAGAGGCACTGGGCAGCTAAGGTGGTCAGAGTCTTCAGGTAAATCCTCCCTCTCCAGGAGTAAGCCCTGCGAGCTGCGGGAGGGCAGGCAGTGGGACGCGGGACCTTTGCAGGGCTGGGATTTTTTTTTATTTTTATTTTTTAATTTATTCTTTTTATTTGCAATAGAAGATTCCCAAACTAAGGGCTGGGACTGCATCTCCCTTTTCCCATACATGGTGGGGAGTGAGGGGTTGGGGCTGAGGGAGTGGCCTAGCTGCCCTGTTTGGCCCTCAGGATGTGCATTTGTGGCCTTGGAAACAAATGCTGGCTGAGCAGCCTGGGAATCCAAGCTTGGAAGGAGTCACCCTTCCAGGTGTCAGGTACCCTTTGCCAGCCTGCCCAAAGGGACTCACGGCAGTAGAGGTTGTAGGACACCCCAGGACACACAGGCACAAGTGGGTATTCCAAGGCTCCACGGAACAGCCAGTGCCCTGAGGGACAATAGAGGGACTGTTGGTGGCTTCCTCCAAAAGAACAAGGAAAAAATGGCTAGAGCCAAGAACAGCAGGAAAGAGACCTGTAGAGTGCTAGGGAGGCCAAAGCCAGTTTCTTCAGGCCACAGAGGCGTGCAGAGACGACCAGGCACTGATAGGGCCATCTCCCTCCCCCAGAATGGTGTCCACACAGTGAGGAAGCCACGCTTGAACCTCTCATCCAGGACATTCTCCACACTCTGCCGGTCCTAACTCAGGCAGCAGCCACACCTGGTGACTCGGCTGAGGCCATGCCAGCCCCCATGCACTGTGGCAGGACCAAGGTGTTCATTACTGATTCCATGGTGAGCTGGTTTGGGCATGAGGAGGTTACAGAGGCCAGCTGTGTGCTCTCCTCAGCAGGATGGGGCAGGGGGAGAAGAGGCTGCCCTCAGTGGATGCCTTTTCTCCCAGCTGGAGCTTCTGGAATGCGGGCGTACCCAGGTGCTGGAGCAGTGTGCCCGCTGCATCCAGGGTGGCTGGAGGCGACACCGGCACCGAGAGCAGGAGCGGCAGCGGCGGGCCGCCATGCTCATCCAGGCAGGTAGGTGGGCAGGTCACCTGTCAGCACTGCACACAGACTCCACAGGATGTTGGTTTCCTTTGAAACATGGCTCGTCGAGTCCCCATCTCCTGAAGCTGTGTCCCAGCCTGAAGAGATGGATGCCTCGTCCCTGTGGTGTGCTGGGATTCAGATTCCCTATCCCTCTCACCCATAATGTCTCTCCAGTTCAGTGGAAACCAAGTCACTCCATAAACAAAGGTACTCTGTAAGAAGTGGAGGCTAAACGTTGTCTTTAATTCCTCTTTCTCAGACCCTGACAGCTGTTTAGGCCAACTTTTTTTTTCCTTTATGACAACTCAAACCATTACCTGCTGGGCTCTGGGGCTGGAATGAATTTAAGGAGAAGGTAAAAACCAAAAGGAGTTCATCAAATGAAAAGATGTATTAACCACCATGTTCATAGTGGTCTTATTTTGAAAAGGAAAAGTGTTAGAAAGAATCCAAATATCTAACAGTGGTGACGTCATAGCCAAATGAGGGACCAGACTGTCCCTATGATGCAGCTAAGTGTTTTTGAAGACTATTATAAATTTAATGGAGAACCACTTCCAAAATGATATTCATACCTAGATGCCAAACTACATATTTAGGGTGATGCCATCCTTGTAAGGTGTGTTTCTGTGCGTGTAGGCATTAAAAAGTTGTATAAGGAAGCTGGGCACAATAGTTTGCTCTTATAATCCCAGCACTTTGGGAGGCTGAGGTGGGAGTATCACTTGAGCCCAGGAATTTGAGACCAGCCTGGGCAACATGGGGAGGCCTCATCGCTACAAAAAAAAAAAAAAAAATGGCTGGATGTGGAGGCTCACACCTGTAATCCCAGCACTTTGGCAGGCCAAGGCAGGCAGATCATTTGAGGTCAGGAGTTCGAGACCAGCCTGGCCAACATGGCAAAACTCTGTATCTACTAAAAACACAAAAATTAGCCAAGTGTGGTAGTACGCACCTGTAATCCTAGCTACTCAGGAGGCTGAAGCAGGAGAATCACCTCACCCCAGGAGGCAGAGGTTGCAGTGAGCTGAGATTGCACCATTGCACTCCAGCCTGGGTGACAGAGCAAGACTCTGTCTCAAAAAAAATAAAATAACAATTAACCGTGCCTGGTAGCACGTGCCCTGGTCCCAATTACTCCAGAGGCTGAGGCAAGAGGATCGCTTGAGCCTGGAAGATTGAAGCTACGGCCTTACTGAGGCTACAACAAGCTGTTCATGCCACTGCACTCCAGCCTGGGCAAGACCCTGTCTCAAAAAAAAAAAAAAAAAAGAAAAAACAAAAAGAATATGCTGAAATTGTAGAGAAGAGAATAAAAATTACCACCATCTATTAATTGTATCAGTGTTTGGGTATATGGTGATGTGAGATCAGGGATGCATAAAGCAACCAAATTCAACTGAGGAGTTAAAAAAAAAAAGCCAATTTTTAAAGGCATAGACAGTCCAGACTACTCCCATTCCCTGGGTGCTGACCTGGACCGAGTCTGAGACGAGAAGTGACTGCTGGGCCCTCAGCCAGTCCAGGCTCCCCAGTGCCCCTTCACTGTATTGTGTAGGTGTATCCAAGTGTGTGGGCAGTGTAAGGAATATTTAAAAGCCAATTTTGCCTTATGTATTGACTTCAGAATGTTATCTGTAGCACAAGGTAGTCATTTATTTATTGAAAAAAAAATACATATTTGAAAGTTTGACAGCAACTGTGGTGCTGCTGCAGCCAGGTCACTGACAGCTCTAACGGCTCCTTTATTATCTCTCCTGTTTCTGGGCGAACCTCTTAGCCATTCGTTCCTGGTTAACTCGGAAACACATCCAGAGGCTCCATGCAGCTGCCACAGTCATCAAGCATGCGTGGCAGAAGTGGAGAGTAAGTAAGACCCAAGAAGTCGGGGTGGGCAGTGGATCAGTTTTGGGGATCAGATGGACCTGAGTGGGAATGCTGGCTCTGCCACTGTAATGCAGGTGGCCTTGGGCAGGTTGTTCACATGTGAGCCTCATATTCCTCGTGTATGCGGTGGGCACAGTAACACCTACCCTGCAGGGTGGTTATGAAGGTAAAGAGTGGTGTAAGCAACTCTGGGAATATACCAAACTCTGAGATGTACACTTTAGAAGACTGGGTTTTATGGCGTATCAGTTATATCTCAATGGGCTGTTTTTTTGTTTTCAAGTAGCATATGTAAGGCCTAAGCACAGTTGCCTGGGGTGTATAGACTTGTGCCATATGGAACCAGTTCGGTTCAGGGCAGCCAGCTGTTCACAACCAGGTGCCTTCAGTTCACCTTGTTAACATGATTTGTTAAAGATAGTTTTGATTTCCATTTTCTGCGAAGAGGTCTAGATAAATCTAAAGCTATAAAAGGATGTTTGCTTTTTAAGATCAGAATGGCCTACCTTGCTGCTAAAGAACTGGATGGTGTGGAAGAAAAACACTTTTCTCAAGCTCCCTGTTCCTTGAGCACCTCGCCGCTGCAGACCAGGTTCCTGGAGGCAATAATCCGCCTCTGGCCCCTGGGACTGGTCCTGGCCAATACAGCAATGGGTGTAGGCAGCTTTCAGAGGAAATTAGTGGTCTGGGCCTGCCTCCAGCTCCCCAGGAGCAGCCCCAGGAGCTACACTGTCCAGACAGCACAACAAGACCAGGCTGGTGTCACATCCATCCGAGCACTGCCTCAGGTACGTTGTATGTGATGGCCATGACAGCTTTGATCCTGAGAACAGCAGGAGCAAAGCCTACAAGTTCACAGTGGGAGTGGGACTGAGGCTGGGACAAGATCCGTCCCTGGCCGGGCGCGGTGGCTCACGCCTGTGATCCCAGCACTTTGGGAGGCCGAGACGGGTGGATCACAAGGTCAGGAGATTGAGACCATCCTGGCTAATACGGTGAAACCCCGTCTCTACTAAAAAATACAAAAAACCTAGCTGGGCGAGGTGGCGGGCGCCTGTAGTCCCAGCTACTTGGGAAGCTGAGGAAGGAGAATGGCGTAAACCCAGGAGGTGGAGCTTACAGTGAGCTGAGATCCAGCCACTGCACTCCAGCCTGGGCGACAGAGCGAGACTCCGTCTCAAAAAAAAAAAAAGATCCCTCCCTAACCCTACTGGGTAAACCAGAGGCCTGCACGTCCCAACCAACTGCAGGTTTGGATTATTTACTTTGTTATAACTGGGAATCTTCCAGGGCCCTTTATCTTTCTAAAAAGTGCTTCTAATTATTTCAGCATCTCTAAATCTTCTTTTAGTCCCATTTCCAAATGCAATGCTGTGTTTCTAGCAAGCTCCCAGCTGATGCTGATGCTCCATGAACCACACTGTGAGAACCAAGGCTCTAGATGAGTCAGGAGCAGGAGGTGGTTAAAGTTCGGCTTAGGGCCTGGAGTGGTGGCTCACACCTGTAATCCCAGCATTTTGGGAAGCCGAGGCAGGTGGATCACCTGAGGTCAGGAGTTCAAGACCAGCCTGGCCAACATGGCGAAACCCTGTCTCTACTAAAAATACGAAAATTAGTTGGGTGTAGTGGCAGGTGCCTGTAGTCCCAGCTATTCGGGAAGCTGAGGCATGAGAATTGCTTGAACCTGGCAGGTGGAGATTGCAGTGAGCCAAGATTGTGCCACTGCAACCCAGGCCTGTCGGACAAGAGTCCGTGTAAAAAAAAAAAAAAAAAAAAAAAAAAAAGTTTGGCTTAGGGTAATAATAGGTCAGTTACAGAAAAGAGGAAAAATTCATGAGACGTAGCAAAAAAGAAACTACCCAAGACTTGAGAGCAAATAATCTAGTTAGTCCCACATCACAACTTCGGTTGTGATCAGTTGGTTACCTCAAAAGGCACTGGATTTGGCACCATGTTTTCCTCTAACTGTATTTCTGGGTTTTTCTCCTTTTCTAGCTGAGGAAATGACAAGCAGGGTCCGTGGTCCAAGTTCTCTGTGGGTCTTTTTTCATGTTAATTTTTTGAGATGGTGTCTCACTCTGTTGCCCAGGATGGAGTGCAGTGGGTTTAAGTGATTCTCCTGCCTCAGCCTCCCGAATAGCTGGGACTACAGGGCATGTGCCACCACACCTGGCTGCATTTTGTTTGTATTTTTAATAGAGACAGGGTTTCGCCATATTGGCCAGGCTGGTCTCGAACTCCTGACTTCAAGCGGTCCACCTGCCTTGCCCTCCCAAAGTGCTGGAATTGCAGGTGTGAGCCACCGTGCCCAGCTGTTTGCATCCAGGGAAAAGTCAGCCAGCACACTCGGGAAGTCAGTGTCACTCAGGGCTTTGTGAGTCACCCCAGTAAGCCAGGCCTCATAGAAATAAAGTGGCCGAGGAAAGGTGAAAGTGTGTTGCACTGGGAGGTAGAACTCCAGGGTCTGGGTCCTGGTTCTGCCCCATTCACTGGATGATCTTGGCTAAGACACATTTTCTCGGAGTCTGTCTAGAAAATGGGCTAATACTCAACCTACTGCATGGAGTCACAGCAAGGAGTAAGTGAAATGACAAGGCAGAAGGAAACGCTGAATTTCCATTCAGAGGAATTACTGTAGGCCTTAATCTGAATGAAATCTCCCATGAAAACACACAGGCCTGCTAAACAGAAGGGTAAATGTTTTGTTCTTCCGGCTTTAAGCAGTCATAGGAGTGTGACAGACATTCCTCTTAGGGAGCGCCTCCTCCTAGGGTTTCCTCATCTGTCTCACACTGAGTGGATGTAACGCTATTTTAATCCTGCTGTGGCCCCCAGTACTAGTACTTGTCCATACCTCCTTGCATTTCTAGCATCTGCTGTGTGGGGTTCTGTTACGCTCTGTTCGCCCCAGGAACTGGGGCTAAAGCTGCAGCTCTCTCTCCCCTCTAGGGATCGATCAAGTTTCACTGCAGAAAGTCTCCACTGCGCTATGCTGACATCTGCCCTGAACCTTCGCCCTACAGCATTACAGGCTTTAATCAGATTCTGCTGGAAAGACACAGGCTGATCCACATGTGACCGCTTCTGCCTTTACTGGGCTGGGTGATCCTTGGTGCCTTTGTTTCCACAAGGCCTTTTCCTGCCAGCTGCCTTGCCAAAGACATTTAATCAGCACACAGCTGCCAGACGATTCCCACAGTGCTCCAAATGCACATGAACAACAGTAACGGCTCCAGCCTTCAAGCCAGGGCCCCATGCCCAGTGCATCAGTGGGCCTGGGGCTCCAGGCTACATCAAGCACTGATGGTGTCAGGGCTGGTAGTTAGCAAACCAGGGTTAAGAAACATCAGGGCCACATTTCACTACCTTCACAGATCAAACTCAGCAGCAGTCATGACTGACTGTCACTACAGTGGGGACCCAATTCCACATAAGCACTTTTGGAAGAAAACAACCAAAGTTGGCCTAAAATTTGGGCTGGGGAAAATTTTGTGGTTATTTCCTTTAAAAAGGAACAAAACTTTAGTATTTAATAAGTTGATTTATTTAATGTAATTTCAAACAATTATGAATAATGCAATGTACAGTAGAATCACATCCTGATTTTATTTAGTAACACTGACCAAGTTTAACTCCATATGAAGTGTAAAGCTTGATATCATTTATGATGTCTATCAACTGTACCAAAAGTAAAACATTTAAAAACAACCATCTGAATGTCAAGTTTTTTCTCCACAAAGGACTTGCCACCTTAAGGGCCCCACGTCTGCCTGAAACATGAGCCACATCAATGCCGGTAAAGGCCTGTATAACCTAGTCTGCATCCTGGAAACCTCTTCTGTCTGGGGCCCCCCCACACTAGCTGGTCTCCTGGGAGAGGGAGCAGGCAGGTTCTGGGAGTCAAGCACACGTTTGAGCAAGCAGCACAATAATCCATCTTAAGAATCCTCATTCTGGGATGGCTCCACAATTCCTAAACAACAGTCTGCAAACTCCACAAACAAGGGCTCTTGCATGTAGGCTCTCATGAGCTTTGCTTTGTCTTCCCCCTGATCGAGGTTGACCATCAACTGCCTGAGGTGTGGATTGAGCAATAAGCTTCTTAATGTTGCAGATTCCCCTAAAAATTAACAAGAAAAAAAGCCAATCTGAGTTCAAGTGGGAAAACATGGAGATGGCTGAAAAGTGAAGAAATATTTCAAGTGTAATAAAACTATCAGCCAGGCGTGGTGGCTCCTGTCTGTAATACCAGCAATTAGGGAGGTCAAGGTGGGCAAGATCGCTTGAACTCAGAAGTTCAAGACCAGCCTGGGCAACGTGGCGAGATACCACCTCTATAAAATGAAAGGTGAGATCAGCATATCAAACTATTTCCACATTAAATGCAGTAACAGATACTAGTTCTTGGTATCTTTGTAAATATTGTAACTTCGTGCCACTTCAGCTAAGAAAAAAATGCTTTATCAGCACAATCAAAAAGCTAATAATAGCATTAAGCTGCTCGCATGATTTCCTTCTAGCCATACAAGTTGCCAGTGGTGAAGACAGCTATATGAAATACTCTGATGTCTGAGCATGTGATTTGGCGTGCAGCAGGACCAGTAGCAGGGAACCAACAATAATACCTGCATGGTACTTTACAGTCTATAAAATTTTTCACACCTATTACCAGCTCAGCTCCAAACTCAGTCTAATCATAACCATGAGACTAAGTGCAAAGCATAACCTTTTAACATGATTCTGTGACATGAGAAGAATGAAATTAACACACTATACACATGTAACAATGTTTTAAGGACTGAATAAGCAGTGCTACAAAAATGGCAACACCTGTTTCCCCTTAAACCAAATCATGTGATAACCCGTTTGCGTTAAAGGCTGGACTGTGAACTGAGCACTGGGGATCTGGGAATACAGGTCCCTGCTGTACAAATCGGTATGTGAGAGATAAATTACCATAAAATGTAACAGTGATTTATTACTAGTAAGTCCAAGTTGCTAAGGGAAACCAAAAAAGTGCCTAATCCTGAAAGAGACACAAAAAGTCAAGAAAAGCTTAGCTGAGCAAAGCAAACTTCTACCAAGCCTTGAAGGAGGAGCAAAATTTTGCCAACCTGCAAGACCAGCAGGATTCCAGGCAGAAGGAATGGTGTGGGCAGGCTGGGAGGTGTGACACCCTTATGTTTACAGAATTATGTTGCTAGATAGTAAGGGCCCTGCATGCCATACTTATTCAAGGATTTAATAACTTTAAAAAAAATCACAATCCTTACAACACAGTAAATGTATCTCAACCACTGACAAATAAACAAGCACAGCACAGACTTACCTAAATTCTTTAAATTCTGCAAAGAAACTCTGTCTTCTTCCTCATCACTATTGAGAAAATCAGCTATAGAGTCATCATCTAAGGAATACAAAACAGTCAACGGCTCATGACTAAAAAGGAGGCCTGGGCACCAGATTTTAAAACTACTTCAACAGGATAAAAATGTATGCACACACATGTAATAGTGATAGGGGTATTCAAGCAGGTACAGACAAAAATCCTCTTCTCTGGAGTTTGTGACTATACTAACACTCCTTTTTTAGAAGAGGGAGGCTAAGTGAAAGAATTGGTGATTTTAACAAATGCACCCTAGTGTTCACATCCTTACTTGTGTATGTGGTCCTCTGGTCTTTAGGCTTAGACCCTGGCTGTCTAATAACTTATTACCCATCCCCACCTCTACATGGCTCCAACCCTGTGATGGGCCAATTAACTGGATGCTCTGTAAAAAAGAGTCAAGCAGAATCTCCTGTGCTTTCAGCATGGGCAGAAACTGCTGGCATTGCCTGAACCCAACCTGGAAATTTCTCAAAGGGCAAAAATGGGCCATGCCTTTGGAGTGAATGTTCAATACCTCTTTGGTGGCACCAGAGGGGCTGCTTTCAGAGCCTGGCATGGTGCATGACACCCAGGAGGTATTAAAGAACATTCAGATGGCTGGACGGATGGGTCGACAGCCCACTACTGCTATGAGCTCTGAACCCCCAGCAGCAGCAAGATGATCTAGGACAAAGAAAGCCTCCTGCCTGGGCTGAGCTCAGGTGAACTGACAGCCCCAGCCAGATTCATGGAGGGAGACCAGCAGCTGTGGGCTAGAGAAGGCTCCTGCCAGCAGGGCCCACCACAGAGCCCCAAACCACAGCCATGGCCTTTCTCATCTCTGTCTTCTGCCCATTTTTCTTCTGAATACTGCTTTCAGGCTGTTGCTTCAACATCACTCATGATGACATGGCCCCACTCCTGATGCTCAGGGCTAAGAAAGCTGTTGTTTCCCAATGAAGCTCTTGTTCTGGATTCCCTGACCAGCCCCAGTCTCCCCTTTTCCTTCCTTTCAACTTATTCTATGTGAAGTCCCTTGTAGATTTGTTTGAAGTCAACCAACCCACCTTTGTTTTCCACAGGCTTTATGGTTTTGGTAGGAAGAGCTGATCTTATTTTTTTCTCAGCAGGACGAGCTTCAGGGTTGCACTGTTCTGAAAAAGACACAAATCCCAGGCCCACATTACCTCCATTTCAGCAACAAGGCTGCACCTCCCCACCAAGCTAGCATCTAGGTAGGAAGCAAGTGTCTGAGGTAAGGGATGTGGGTGGGTGCCCAGGAATGTGGAAGTGAGAGATCAAAGCAAGAGGGAGGTTAAGGAAAACCGCCAGCAGGCTGAGAAAGCAGGGCTCATTCATGCACCCCAAGAACCTGTCCCCATCCTCCCCACCCTGCTGAATCTTACAAGATTCTCACCACAATTAACTGGGGTGTTTGAAATAGCTGCTGTAAACCAGATACCAGATGGGATAAAACTAGAGAAAAAACAACCAAAGAACTTACAAAGTCAACAGAAGGCCAGCTGTGCTGGCTCACGTCTGTAATCCTAACACTTGGAGGCCAAGGTGGGAGGATCACTTGAGCCCAGGAGTTTGAAACCAGCCTGGGCAACCTAGCAAGACTATGCCTCTACAAAAAATAAAAAAAATCATCCAGGCATGGTAGTGCATGCATGTGGTCTCAGCTACCTGGGAGGCTGAGGCAGGAAGATCACTTAAGCCCAGTATGTCAAGGCTGCAGTGAGCTATGATTGTGCCACTGCACTCCAGCCTGGGTGACAGAGAATCAACAGAGCATGAAGTCACAGGAAAGGATTCTGAGGACATAAAGGCAGGACCAGATTGTAGAGACTTAAAATGTAGATTTGACAATATGCTACGGAAAGGTTCTGGTCAGATAGGTGGCAGTTACAACAGCTTCCAGTGACTGAGTGCCAAGCACTGTGCCAGGTACACAGTGAGATACATAGTGGCTCAATGAACCTTTAGAAAGCCCCCATGACATGGACACTATTAATTCCACTTACAGACGAAAGGATTAATTTTTCTTGTAATAAACTTGTCCATTGGTGTCCACAGCTAGTAAGTAGCAGAGGCAGATTTTAGAATCCAGATCTAACTTTACAGCTGTGCTATACGTGTAAGGAACACAGCAGGAGGGACTGGAGAAGAGGTGAATTTTCTGAGTTGTACCTGACCCCAAAATACATTTGTGTCTAAGGGGCTCAAAAAGAGGCTGGAGCTAAAGATCTGGATGTCAGCAAGAAAAAAAAAAAAAAAAAAGTTTAAAGTAAAAGAGAGACCACCTACCTAGGAATAAAAGTCAAGGACCAAATTTCAAGGGAGAGATCTAGCAAAAGGGAGGACTGGGCACAGTGGTTCCTGCCTGTAATCCCAGCAATTTGGGAGGTCGAGACAGGAGGACTGCTTAAGCCCAGGAGTCAAAGACCAGCCTGGGCAACACAGTGAGATCCTGTCTCTAAGAAAAATAGATAAAGTTTGTCTCCGTTACTCAGGAGGCTAAGGTGGGAAGGCCACTTGGGCCCAAGAGGCCAAGGGTGCAATGAGCTGTGATCACGCCACTGCACTCCATCCTGGGCAAAAGAGCAAGACTCTGTCTCAAAAAGAAGAAACAAGGAGAACCTACAGCTATGCCACCCTGAATGCACCCTATCTCATCTGACCTCAGAGGCTAGAACAGGGTCAGGCCTGGTTAGGACTTCAAAGGGAGAAAGGGAGGAAAGAATACCACAGAGCAGTATCTTCCCAGCCTCCAAAGGAGAGTATCAAGAAAGAAAAAGCCAAACACAGCAGATATTCATAGGAATCAAGAAAGATGACAGGCTAGACATGGGTAGCTCACGTCTGTAATCCCAACGCTTTGGGAGGCCAAGGTGGAAGGATCACTTGAGCCCAGGAATTCAAGACCAGCCCAGGCAATACAGTGAGACTTCATCCCACAAAAATTAAAATTAAAAATAAATAGGCCAGGCATGGTGGCGCATGCCTGTAGTCCCAACTACTTGGGAGGCGGAGGTAGGAGGATTGCCTGTGCCCAGGAAGTCACAGCTATAGTGAGTACCACTGCACTCCAGCCTGGGTGACACAGCAAGACTGTTGCAAAAAAATAAAAATAAAAAGACAAATGAAAAGTGTACAACAGATGTGGCTATTAGAAATTTCTGATAAAAAATTATTCTTTATTAAATACTACTTTAACACTGCCTATAGCAGCAACAAAGGCAAAATTAATGTAAATATCCACCAATAAGAAAAATAAATATTAAAATGACCATACTACCCAAAGTAATCTACAGAGTCAATACAATCCCTATCAAAATACCAATGACACTGTTCACAGAAATTAAAAAAAAAAAATTCTAAAATTAATATGGAACCACAGAAGATCCTCAACAGCCAAAGCAATCCTGAGCAAATAGAACAAGGCTGGAGGCATCACCACTACTTGGCCTCGAAATATACTACAAAGCTATAATATCTAAAACAGCATGGTACTAGCATAAAAATAGACACATAGATCAATGGAACAGAATAGAGAACCCAGATATAAATTCACACATTTACAGCCAACTGACTTTTCACAAAGGCACCAACAGCATATACTGGGAAAAAAGCATTCTTCAATAAATGGTACTGGAAAAATAGGATAACTGTAAGGATAATCATATGCAGAAGAATGAAACTAGATCCTTATCTGTCACCATATATAAACATCAAAATGGATTAAAGACCTAAATATAAGACCTGAAACTATGAAACTACTACAAGAAAACACAGGGGAAATGCTTCAGGACTTTGGTCTAGTCAAAGATTTTATGAATAAAATCTCAAAAGGCAACAAAAGCAAAACTAGGCAAATGGAATTCTATTACACAAAAAAGCTTCTGTACAACAAAGGAAACAACAGAGTGAAGAGACTATAAGATGGGAGAAAATATTTGCAAAATATTCACTTGACAAAAGGTTAATATCTAGAATACAAAAGGAGCTCAACAGCCAAAAAAAAAAAAAAAAAAAAAAAAAAAATTTAAGTGGACAAATGGGCTGGGCGTGGTGGCTCACAGCTGTAATTCCAGCCCTTTGGGAGGCCAAGGCAGGTCGATCACCTGAGGTCAAGCGTTCAAGACCAGCCTGGCCAACATGGTGAAACCTCGTCTCTACTAAAAACAAAAAAATCAGCCAGGAATAGTGGCAGGCACCTGTAATCCCAGCTACTCTGGGGGCTGAGACAGGAGAATCACCTGAACCCCGGAAGCGGAGGTTGCAGTAAGCAGAAATTGTGCCACTGTACTCCAGCCTGGGCGACAAGAGCGAGACTCCGTCTCAAAAAAAATAAAAATGGACAAATGGCCCGAACAGACACTTCTCAAAAGACGACATACAAATGGCCAACAAGTACATGAAAAAATGTTCAACGTCACTAATCATTAGGGACATGCAAGTCAAGACCACAATGAGATATCATCTCACCAAAGTAAGAATGGCTATTATCAAAAAGAAAATAAATAACATGTTGGCAAAGATGTGGAGAAAAGGGAACTCTTATACACTGCACTGTTATTGGGAATGTAAATTGGTAGAGTCATTATGGAAAACAGCATGGAGGTTCCTAAAAAAACTACGAATAGAACTACCATATGATCCAGAAATCCCACTACTGCGTATATATCCAAAGGAAATTAAATCAGTCTGCCAAAGAGATACCTGCACTCCCGCGTTTACTGCTAGTCCCAACAGTCAAGATATGGAATCAACCTAAGGATCCACCAACAGGGATAAAGAAATGTGGTACATATACACACTGGATATTAGCCATAAAAAACCACGAAATCCTGTCACTTGCAGCAACGTGGATAAGACCAGATGACATCGTGTTAAGTGAAATAAGCCAGGCACAGAAAGATGTTCTTGTTAACATGTGGATGCTAAGCAAGTTGATTTCACAGAAGTAGAGAGTAGAAAGTGGTAACTAGAGGCTGGAAAGAGTAGAGGGTAGGGGGCTAGGGAGAAGTTGGCTAATTGATACAAAATTACAGCCAGATAGGAGGAGTAAGTTCTAGTGTTACACAGCACCTTAGTGTGACCATGTTGGCAGCAATTTATACTTTCAAATAGCTGGAAGAGAGGATTGTGAATGTTCCCAACATGAAGAAATAATGATTATTTGGGGTGATGAACATGCTAACTACCCTATTTGATCCTTACACATTGTATACAGGTATTGAAATATCACACTGTAACTCAAATTGTGTGCAATTACGTGTCAATTAAAAACAAATATTAAAAAGAAAAATCCACCAATAGGAAGCTTTATATAAATAATGGTCGTATCAACTATATAATGAAATAACATACAGTCCTTTAAATCAGTGAGCAAGAACTTGTATGCACTAGTTATTTTTAACTTTTTTAATTTTTACTTTTTTTGAGACACAGTCTCACTCTGTTGCCCAGGATGGAGTGCAGTGGTGCAGTCTCGGCTCACTGCAACCTTCGCCTCCATGGTTTAAGCAATTCTCCTGCCTCAGTCTCTTGAGTAGCTGGGATCACAGGCGCGCGCCTCCACACCCAGTTCATTTTTGTATTTTTAGTAGAGATGTGGTTTCATCATGTTGGCCAGGCTGGTGTCAAACTCCTGACCTCAGGTGATCCACCCACCTTGGCCTCCCAAAGTGCTGGGATTACAGGCGTGAGCCATTGCGCCTGGCCTGTATGCACTATGTTTTGAAAAGTGCACAACATATAAAATCAAATGAGGATGTTGAGTACAGTCTCACTGCTGAGATTCTAAAAGCTAAAAAAAAAGTTCGATATATTGGTACAAGAGTGGAAATAAGCTGAAAGAATCTACGTCAAACTTTTTTTTTTTTTTTTTTGAGACAGAGTCTTGCTGTCTCCCAGTCTGGAATGCAGTGGTGCGATCTTGGCTCACTGCAACCTCCTCCTTGCCGGCTCAAGCGATCTTCCCACCTCTGCCTCCTGAGTAGCTAGGACCACTGGCGCAGACCGCCACGCCTGGCTTTTTTTGTTTATACAGACAGGGTTTCACCATGTTGCCCAGGCTGGTCTCAAACTCCTGAGTTCAAGTGATCCGCACACCTCAGCCTCCCAAAGTGCTGGGATGACCCACCGCGCATGACCCACCGCGCCCCGCCTACATCAAACATTTTTTTTTTTTTTTTTCAGACTGAGTCTCGCTCTGTTGCCCAGGCTGGAGTGCAGTGGTGCAATCTCGGCTCACTGCAACCTCCACCTCCCAGGTTCAAGCGATTCTCCTGCCTCAGCCTCCTGAGTAGCTGGCGCGCGCCACCACGCCGGCTAATTTTTGTATTTTTGGTAGAGACGGGGTTTCACCATGTTGGCCAGGCTGGTCTCGAACTCCTGGGCTCAGGTGATCCACCCGCCTTGGCCTCTCAAAGTGCTGGGATCACAGGCGTGAGCCACCGCGCCCAGCCAGGTCACTTCTTTTTAACGGTACAAAAGTGTGTTCACATACACAGAACTTACTTGGTTCTTTTTTCTCTTAACAAGTCAAGGACTTCTCCTTGTGTTGTACATGGACTTACCTCTTTGTTTCTAACAAGACATTATTTACACGAGTGAAAATATTGTTAAACTTGTGCAGTTTCAGCCAAAATGGTAAGGGGCTACACCAGAATACTGAGAAAGAAACTGCTAGGGTAGACCTCGGTGGGAAAAGCAATCGGTAACTATTTCTAAGTAAGAAGAGTAGTACGCAGAAGGAGGGGCGGGGTAGAAGAAAGGCTACTGACTGTTCAAAACCGTGAGAGCGATTAAAGAGAGGGACAACAGAGGGAACTGTCCGACACACAGGGAGAGGCCTATGACACCAAGGACCAAGTAAGAGAAAGCGAGGTTCCTGCAGAACCCACGGAGACCCGAGGCGGAGAAAGAAGCGCAGCCCAAGGGTCCACGCCCCCAAGACGGAGGCTGGACGTGGGGGCTACCCCGCGCGAGGAGGGGGCCGAGGGCTGGCGGGGACGGGCACTCACCTTTGTGCTTCCGGAAGCAGGCTACAGAGCAGCTGTAACAACAGAGGCCACAGGCCGCGTCAGCCCCGAGGGCCCGCGGCCCCTCCAGCAGCCCGCCGGCTGCCGCCCGGCCTCCCGCCCTCCCGCCGTGGCCGGACACCCGCACCCCCAGACCCCGCGACCTCCTCGCTCACTAGGGCACGCGGCAGGCCGGACAGCGGTATTTCGGCTTCTCCAAGCAGATCACGCAGACGACGGTGCTACATCTGAGCGACGCCATGGTCGTGGGGAAGGAGACTGCTTCCCGCGCCGCCGCGCGCGTCTCTCACGCAGCCGCGCCCGCGTGCACGCCCCTTTTTCCGTTTCCTAAACGGGGACCAATCAGCACTCAGCAGACAGACAAAAGCAATGGACTGATCCTGCTCACTGTTCCAGTCCTCGTAAGTAGAGCGTCGATATACTCGATGTGCATCAAGTAGCTGCTTCCCAGGTTTTCCTTGATTAGATAGATCATAGCATGGAAGAACTTGTTGTGTAGCCCTGTCGCTGTCCCTGTGCGGCCGTGTGGCTTGGACCAAGTCATCGACACTGTCCAGGTGTGTTGCCCCGCATGTAAAAAAGAAAACAATGCGTGGAACTAAAGGTCCTTTACTTTCTGGCTTGGACTTCCTGAATCTTGCAGGGACATTGGAGTTCGTCCGCCCATCTCACCTGCTTATTCTTGGCAAAGGACAAGTCCAGACACTGGGCGAACCAGAATCGGTTGGATCACGCAGTAGACAGGAACCTGCCCTTCCCAACCTAGGCCATTTTTCACTAGGGAAAGAAAGATGAGCCTGACCACTGGCAAATGTTTGAGCTCCAACTGTGAGCCCTTCAGTGCTGGGGACCCCCCGGGATCTTCTAATGAAGAAGTAGTCTCTGTCCTCTGGGAACTTAATGCTTAGAGCGAAAGTAGGACAGGTAAACGGGGAGGAAAGAGACTCACTCTTAGAGTCCTGCCCTCGCTACCCTGCACCTGCACGCCCCTGAGAGTGAGTGCTTCTTAAATTTTGCACTCTAGGCTCCTCACACCTCCCCCTAGTCCCGGAAGCTAATTGACCAGGAAGCAGGCCAGTGACCACTGGCCCCAAGACGGGGACCCCAGACAGATGAGTCTGGACAGATGGGCTATGATGGGACTTGAATGCCACCACAAACTTTAGGTTTAGACAAAGTCATTTTTTTTTTTTTTTTTTTAAGGAAATTTGCTTGCAGCTAGGCATGGCCCAGCCTTACCTTGGCTCCCATCCTACCTGCACTGGGCTCTCTCAGGGCCATAAATTGCCCTCATCCCCAAGTGCCTCCTCTTCTGTGTTGGCTGTTCAGCCTTCAGGGTCCCTCTTCAATAAAGTTGTCTGCAGGGATGTATCTGCAAAATCCAAGGCAGTGGTTTGAACCTTGGCTCAACCCCCTCCCTGGCTGTGTGACCTGGCATGGTTGGTTACCTGCTCTGAGCTCCCTTATCTATTAAAGTGGATGTTTGGGCCTACTTTCCTGAGCTGTTGTAAAGCAGAGAGGAGACCATGTGCAAAAAGTTTTGTAATCTGAAGTGCTACATGATATCTAGAAAGAGTCTTAACTCTCATGGATCTCCATCTGGACCGCATGAACGCATGAACGAAGGTCTCAGGCCCCAAGCCACGCCCCTCCAAAACAGTTCTGCCAACTGCTTCTTGAGTGGGAAGTGAGTAATGATCCTTCCTTTGGGTGTGGCAACCCAGTCCAGTCCTCAGTGCTGAAGCTGTTGGGCCCTCTATCCACCTGCATGTCCTACTTGCAGCTCCCCCAGCCTGCAACCTCTGCCTGGGACCCAGCCTAGAATCCAAAACCGGTCCACACAGACCTAGTAACTCGCAGCACTCTCATATTGTTCAACAGTTGTACCACTGATGATTTGAACTTGAAGCATCCCAGAAAGTCCAGAGAAGTCCTGGGAAGGCCAGAGAAGGCCAGTGACTTGTCCAGGGCCATATGTAAATCCTGTGCCAAGCCGGGCATGGTCGCACCAGCCTGTAGTCCCAGCTACTTGGAAGGTTGAGGCAGGAGTTCAAGACTGCAGTAAGCTATGATTGTGCCACTGCGTTCCAGCCTGGGTGACAGAGAAAGAGACCCTGTCTTAAAGAAGAAAAATTTATGCCAGGCGCAGTGGCTCACACCTGTGATCCCAGCACTTTGGGTGGTCAAGGCAGGCAGATCACTTGAGGCCAGGAGTTCAAGACCAGCGTGGCCAACATAGCAAAACTCTGTCTCTACTAAAAATAGAAAAAATTAACTGGGTGTGGTGGTGCATGCCTGTAATCCCAACTACGAGGAAGGCTGAGGCACAAGGATCGCCGGAACTTGAGAGGCAGAGATTGTAGTGAGCCAAGATCACGCCACTGCACTCCAGCCTGGGTGACAGAGCAAGACAGCAAGACTCTGTCTCTAAATTTTTTTTTTTAATTTAATTTAATTTAAAATCCTGTGCCCAGCCAAGTAAGGTGGCTCATGCCAGTAATCCTAGCACTTTGGGAGGTGAAGGTGGGCACATGACTTGAGCCCAGGAGTTCAAGACCAGCCTGGGCAACATGGTGAAAACCTGTCTCTACCCAAAAAGATACAAAAATTAGTGGGGGGCAGTGGCATGAGTCTGTAATCCCAGCTACTGGGGAGGCTGAGGTGGGAGAATCGCTTGAGCCCAGGAGGCAGAGGTTGCAGTGAGTGGAGATCATGCCACTGCACTCCAGCCTGGGCGAGAGAGCAAGACTGTGTCTCAAAAAAAATTTTTTTTATTTAATTAAATTAAACTTAAAATCCTGTGCCTAGCCAGGTAAGGTGGCTCATGCCAGCAATCCTAGCACTTTGGGAGGCCGAGGCAGGCACATGGCCTGAGCCCAGAAGTTCAGGACCAGCCTGGGCAACATGGCGAAAACCTGTCTCTACCCAAAAAGATACAAAAATTAGCGGGGGGCAGTGGCATGAGTCTGTAATCCCAGCTACTGGGGAGGCTGAGGTGGGAGAATCGCTTGAGCCCAGGAGGCAGAGGTTGCAGTGAGTGGAGATCATGCCAATGCACTCCAGCCTGGGCAACAGAGCAGGATCTTGTCTCAAAAGGAAGAGAGAGAGAGAGAAAAAAAAAAAGATCCTGTGCACTGTCTAACATGGGTAGAAGTTTGCCCACTGTAGAGGACATCACCACTGCTGCTTGATTTGTCCTGTGATGTGTATACCGAGGCTGAGGCCAGAGACAATCCTAACCATTTTCAGGGGCTCAATCCCTCCCACCCGCATCCAAACCACACTGACCTGGGAGTGGAGAGATGACTCCAGAAAAAAAAAAAAAAAAAAGAAAAGAAAAGAAAAGAAAATTCGGCCGGGCGGGATGGCTCAGGCCTGTAATCCCAGCACTTTGGGAGGCCAAGGCGGACAGATCACCAGGTCAGGAGATCGAGACCATCCTGGCCAACATGGTGAACCCCGTCTCTACTAAAGTACAAAAAATTAGCCAGGCGTGGTGGGGGGCGCCTGCAGTCCCAGCTACTCAGGAGACTGAGACAGGGGAATCGCCTGAACCCAGGAGGCGGAGGTTGCAGTGATCCCAGATCGTGCCACTGCATTCCAGCCTGGTGACAGAGCAAGATTCCATCTCAAAAAGAAAAGAAGACCGGGCGCGGTGGCTCAAGCCTGTAATCCCAGCACTTTGGGAGGCCGAGACGGGCGGATCACGAGGTCAGGAGATCGAAACCATCCTGGCTAACACGGTGAAACCCCGTCTCTACTAAAAAAAAAAATACAAAAATCTAGCCGGGCGAGGTGGCGGGCGCCTGTAGTCCCAGCTCCTCGGGAGGCTGAGGCAGGAGAATGGCGTAAACCCGGAAGGCGGAGCTTGCAGTGAGCTGAGATCCGGCCACTGCACTCCAGTCCGGGCGACAGAGCGAGACTCTGCCTCAAAAAATAAAAAAAAAGAAAGAAAAGAAAAGAAAAGAAAATTTCTGAAATCCCTCCCATGCACATCCACGCAGGGAAGAGGCCCCTCCTCCACTCTGGACATCTGGATGCCCCCAGCTTTCCCCGACCTTCGCACCCCTAGTCCTCTAATGTCCAGGAAAGGAGGTGGGCTCAGCCGCGATGGCGGTTAGGTGATGGCACACTAAGACGAATAGTGCATCTCTTCCGGGCAGTGGCCAGTTCAGACAAGAAAGGGCTGTGTGACCCCAGGCCCAGCAACTAGATGTCCACACTGATGTCCCCTCCAGACCCATCTTAATGGCCGCCCAGGGCTGTCTCAGGCCTCCTGGGCGTCAGCCTGGGGCGCAGTGCGGGGACTGGAGAGAGAGGCGTCGCTGTCGAGGTTTTCAGAGCTCTGCCTCCTGGCAGCGCTGTCCGGCGCGTTCGAGGCGAGTCCGGGCCAATCACAGGCTGGAGACGCGCAACGCCGCGCCCGGTCCCGCCAGAGGGCGCCCTAGGCCCGCACTGCCCGGGTGGAGCGCGATCGCCCGGATTTCCGCGCAGCTCGCGCCCTGCCTGCGCCCCACCCCTTACGGGAGGCTTAGCGGTCTGGCAGCGCCGGAAAGAGCAAGTCCAGCCTCTGATACATACCTCGGACATCGCCAGGCGGCAGGATAGTGCGTCGAGAGCGCGGGGGCGAAGCGGGCGACCCGATGCCCACGAGTGTTCCTACGGGAAAGCAGGGCCTGCGCTCACCGAGGGCTCCGCGTGCTACTGGCTGTCCGGGGGCGGTTCCCCTCGGTGTCCACCGCCCAGCGCTTGCGGACAGCCCCGGGGGGCGGAGTGCCCGCTGACAGCTGGCCGCCCGCAGTAGCCTAATTAAAGTTGAACCGCACTTCCAGAGCGTGTGGGTTGCTCGCTAGGTCGCGATCCACTGCCTTCCACCCTCCTGGCCTCCTGTGATGGGGCGGGCAGATCGGCCTAATCTCCCCCACGTGCTGTGTGGCCCTTGTTAGAGGCGGAGGTTGATAAGGGCGAGCCCTGCTAGATCTCAGCTCCTTTCCGCAGCTCTGACACTTGCATTCCTCCCCCAGGGCACGGGTGAGTCAGGGCCAGCACCAGAAGTGACTATGATGGGCTCTTTAGAGACTGCTGCCACGTTCTCACCTGCTTGCCTCCGTTTCCCCTCTAGTATCTAAGAGAGAGGTCAGTTCTCCCTAAATTGATCTGTAGAACAATGCAATCCTTATCAAAATCCTAGAAGACTTTTCTGTTGAAACTGGCAAGATGACTGTAAAATTTAAAGGAAGGCCGGGCGCAGTGGCTCACGCCTGTAATCCCAGCACTTTGGGAGGCCAAGGCGGGCTGATCACGAGATCAGGAGATTAAGACCATCCCAGCTAACAGGGTATAAACCCCGTCTCTACCAAAAATACAAAAACAAAACTGGGTGTGGTGACAGGCGCCTATAATCCCAGCTACTCAGGAAGCTGAGACAGAAGAATCGCCTGAACCCGGGAGGCACAGGTTGCAGTGAGCAAGATTGCACCACTGCATTCCAGCCTGAGCGACAAAGTGAGAGTCTGTCTCAATAAAAAAAATTAAAGGAAATGCAAATGATATAGATTAGCCAAATCTTTTTTGTAAATGAAAGAAAAAGTTTGAGAATGCATATTACCTGATTTCAACACTCTGAAAAGAATACAGTGAAGAAGACAGCATCATGATTTGTTGTTTGTTTGTTTGTTTTTAATTGTTGTTGTTGTTCTAAGAGAGAGGGTCTCAGCCAGGTGCAGTGGCTCACGTCTATAATCCCAGCAGTTTGGGAGGCTGAGGCGGGGGAATCACCTGAGGTCAGGAGTTCAAGACCAGGCTATCCAACATGGTGAAACCCCATCTCTACAAAAATACAAAAATTAGCCAGGCATGATGGTGGGTATCTGTAATCCCAGCTACTCTAGAGATTGAGGCGGGAGAATCACTTGAATCCAGGAGGCAGAGGTTGCAGTGAGCCAAGATCACGCATTAACTCCAGCCTGGGTGACAACATGAGACTCCATCTAAAAAACTAATAATAATAATAATAATAAGAGAGGGGGTGGGGCGGAGCAAGATGGCCGAATAGGAACAGCTCCAGTCTCCAACTCCCAGCGCAAGCGACACAGAACACCGGTGATTTCTGCATTTTCAACTGAGGTACTGGGGTCATCTCACTAGGGAGTGCCGGACAATCGGTGCTAGTCAGCTGCTGCAGCCCGACCAGCGAGAGCTGAAGCAGGGCGAGGCATCGCCTCACCTGGGAAGCGCAAGGGGGAAGGGAGTCCCTTTTCCTAGCCAGGGGAACTGAGACACACAACACCCAGAAAATCGGGTGACTCCCACCCCAATACTGCGCTTTGAGCAAACGGGCACACCAGGAGATTGTATCCCACACTTGGCCAGGAGGGTCCCACGCCCACGGAGCCTCCCTCATTGCTAGCACAGCAGTCTGCGATCTAACCGCAAGGCAGCAGCGAGGCTGGGGGAGGGGCGCCTGCCATTGCTGAGGCTTAAGTAGGTAAACAAAGCCGCTGGGAAGCTCGAACTGGGTGGAGCTCACAGCAGCTCAAGGAAACCTGCCTGTCTCTGTAGACTCCACCTCTGGGGACAGGGCACAGCTAAACAACAACAACAAAAAAAGCAGCAAGAACCTCTACAGATGCAAACGACTCTGTCTGACAGCTTTGAAGAGAGCAGTGGATCTCCCCACACGGAGGCTGAGATCTGAGAAGGGACAGACTGCCTGCTCAAGTGGGTCCCTGACCCCTGAGTAGCCTAAATGGGAGACATCCCCCACTAGGGGCAGTCTGACACCCCACACCTCACAGGGTGGAGTACACCCCTGAGAGGAAGCTTCCAAAGTAAGAATCAGACAGGTACACTTGCTGTTCAGCAATATTCTATCTTCTGCAACCTCTGCTGCTGATACCCAGGCAAACAGGGTCTGGAGTGGACCTCAAGCAATCTCCAACAGACCTGCAGCTGAGGGTCCTGACTGATAGAAGGAAAACTATCAAACAGGAAGGACACCTATACCAAAACCCCATCAGTACGTCACCATCATCAAAGACCAGAGGCAGATAAAACCACAAAGATGGGGAAAAAGCAGGGCAGAAAAGCTGGAAATTCAAAAAATAAGAGCGCATCTCCCCCTGCAAAGGGGCGCAGCTCATCGCCAGCAACGGATCGAAGCTGGTCAGAGAATGACTTTGACGAGATGAGAGAAGAAGGCTTCAGTCCATCAAATTTCTCAGAGCTAAAGGAGGAATTACGTACCCAGCGCAAAGAAACTAAAAATCTTGAAAAAAAGTGGAAGAATTGACAGCTAAAATAATTAATGCAGAGAAGGTCATAAACGAAATGACAGAGATAAAAACCATGACACGAGAAATACGTGACAAATGCACAAGCTTCAGTAACCGACTCGATCAACTGGAAGAAAGAGTATCAGTGATTGAGGATCAAATGAATGAAATGAAGCGAGAAGAGAAACCAAAAGAAAAAAGAAGAAAAAGAAATGAACAAAGCCTGCAAGAAGTATGGGATTATGTAAAAAGACCAAATCTACGTCTGATTGGGGTGCCTGAAAGTGAGGGGGAAAATGGAACCAAGTTGGAAAACACTCTTCAGGATATCATCCAGGAGAACTTCCCCAACCTAGTAGGGCAGGCCAACATTCAAATTCAGGAAATACAGAGAACGCCACAAAGATACTCCTCGAGAAGAGCAACTCCAAGACACATAATTGCCAGATTCACCAAAGTTGAAATGAAGGAAAAAATCTTAAGGGCAGACAGAGAGAAAGGTCGGGTTACCCACAAAGGGAAGCCCATCAGACTAACAGCAGATCTCTCGGCAGAAACTCTACAAGCCAGAAGAGAGTGGGGGCCAATATTCAACATTCTTAAAGAAAAGAATTTTAAACCCAGAATTTCATATCCAGCCAAACTAAGTTTCATAAGTGAAGGAGAAATAAAATCCTTTACAGATAAGCAAATGCTTAGAGATTTCGTCACCACCAGGCCTGCCTTACAAGAGACCCTGAAGGAAGCCCTAAACATGGAAAGGAACAACCGGTACCAGCCATTGCAAAGACATGCCAAAATGTAAAGACCATCGAGGCTAGGAAGAAACTGCATCAAATAACGAGCAAAATAACCAGTTAATATCATAATGGCAGGATCAAGTTCACACATAACAATATTAACGTTAAATGTAAATGGACTAAATGGTCCAATTAAAAGACACAGACTGGCAAACTGGATAAAGAGTCAAGACCCATCAGTCTGCTGTATTCAGGAGACCCATCTCACATGCAGAGACATACATAGGCTCAAAATAAAGGGATAGAGGAAGATCTACCAAGCAAATGGAGAACAAAAAAAAGCAGGGGTTGCAATCCTAGTCTCTGATAAAACAGACTTTAAACCATCAAAGATCAAAAGAGACAAAGAAGGCCATTACATAATGGTAAAGGGATCAATTCAACAGGAAGAGCTAACTCTCCTAAATATATATGCACCCAATACAGGAGCACCCAGATTCATAAAGCAAGTCCTTAGAGACTTACAAAGAGACTTAGACTCCCATACAATAATAATGGGAGACTTCAACACTCCACTGTCAACATTAGACAGATCAACGAGACAGAAACTTAACAAGGATATCCAGGAATTGAACTCATCTCTGCACCAAGCGGACCTAATAGACATCTATAGAACTCTCCACCCCAAATCAACAGAATATACATTCTTCTCAGCACCACATCGCACTTATTCCAAAATTGACCACATAATTGGAAGTAAAGCACTCCTCAGCAAATGTAAAAGAACAGAAATTATAACAAACTGTCTCTCAGACCACAGTGCAATCAAACTAGAACTCAGGACTAAGAAACTCAATCAAAACCGCTCAACTACATGGAAACTGAACAACCTGCTCCTGAATGACTACTGGGTACATAACGAAATGAAGGCAGAAATAAAGATGTTCTTTGAAACCAGTGAGAACAAAGATACAACATACCAGAATCTCTGGGACACATTTAAAGCAGTGTGTAGAGGGAAGTTTATAGCACTAAATGCCCACAAGAGAAAGCTGGAAAGATCTAAAATTGACACTCTAACATCACAATTAAAAGAACTAGAGAGGCAAGAGCAAACACATTCAAAAGCTAGCAGAAGGCAAGAAATAACTAAGATCAGAGCCGAACTGAAGGAGAGAGAGACACAAAAAACCCTCCAAAAAATCAATGAATCCAGGAGTTGGTTTTTTGAAAAGATCAACAAAATTGACAGACCGCTAGCAAGACTAATGAAGAAAAGAGAGAAGAATCAAATAGACGCAATAAAAAATGATAAAGGGGATATCACCACCGACCCCACAGAAATACAAACTACCATCAGAGAATACTATAAACACCTCTACGCAAATAAACTAGAAAATCTAGAAGAAATGGATAATTTCCTGGACACTTACACTCTTCCAAGACTAAGCCAGGAAGAAGTTGAATCCCTAAATAGACCAATAGCAGGCTCTGAAATTGAGGCAATAATTAATAGCCTACCAACCAAAAAAAGTCCAGGACCAGATGGATTCACAGCTGAATTCTACCAGAGGTTCAAGGAGGAGCTGGTACCATTCCTTCTGAAACTATTTCAATCAATAGAAAAAGAGGGAATCCTCCCTAACTCTTTTTATGAGGCCAACATCATCCTGATACCAAAGCCTGGCAGAGACACAACAAAAAAAAGAGAATTTTAGACCAATATCCCTGATGAACATCGATGCAAAAATCCTCAATAAAATACTGGCAAAACGGATTCAGCAGCACATCAAAAAGCTTATCCACCATGATCAAGTGGGCTTCATCCCTGGGATGCAAGGCTGGTTCAACCTTCGCAAATCAATAAACGTAATCCAGCATATAAACAGAACCAAAGACAAGAACCACATGATTATCTCAATAGATGCAGAAAAGGCTTTTGACAAAATTCAACAGCCCTTCATGCTAAAAACGCTCAATAAATTCGGTATTGATGGAACGTACCTCAAAATAATAAGAGCTATTTATGACAAACCCACAGCCAATATCATACTGAATGGGCAAAAACTGGAAAAATTCCCTTTGAAAACTGGCACAAGACAGGGATGCCCTCTCTCACCACTCCTATTCAACATAGTGTTGGAAGTTCTGGCTAGGGCAATCAGGCAAGAGAAAGAAGTAAAGGGTATTCAGTTAGGAAAAGAAGAAGTCAAATTGTCCCTGTTTGCAGATGACATGATTGTATATTTAGAAAACCGCATTGTCTCAGCCCAAAATCTCCTTAAGCTGATAAGCAACTTCAGCAAAGTCTCAGGATACAAAATTAATGTGCAAAAATCACAAGCATTCTTATACACCAGTAACAGACAAACAGAGAGCCAAATCAGGAATGAACTTCCATTCACAATTGCTTCAAAGAGAATAAAATACCTAGGAATCCAACTTACAAGGGATGTAAAGGACCTCTTCAAGGAGAACTACAAACCACTGCTCAGTGAAATAAAAGAGGACACAAACAAATGGAAGAACATACCATGCTCATGGATAGGAAGAATCAATATCGTGAAAATGGCCATACTGCCCAAGGTTATTTATAGATTCAATGCCATCCCCATCAAGCTACCAATGAGTTTCTTCACTGAATTGGAAAAAACTGCTTTAAAGTTCATATGGAACCAAAAAAGAGCCTGCATTGCCAAGACAATCCTAAGTCAAAAGAACAAAGCTGGAGGCATCACGCTACCTGACTTCAACCTATACTACAAGGCTACAGTAACCAAAACAGCATGGTACTGGTACCAAAACAGAGATATAGACCAATGGAACAGAACAGAGTCCTCAGAAATAATACCACACATCTACAGCCATCTGATCTTTGACAAACCTGAGAGAAACAAGAAATGGGGAAAGGATTCCCTATTTAATAAATGGTGCTGGGAAAATTGGCTAGCCATAAGTAGAAAGCTGAAACTGGATCCTTTCCTTACTCCTTATACGAAAATTAATTCAAGATGGATTAGAGACTTAAATGTTAGACCTAATACCATAAAAACCCTAGAAGAAAACCTAGGTAGTACCATTCAGGACATAGGCATGGGCAAGGACTTCATGTCTAAAACACCAAAAGCAACAGCAACAAAAGCCAAAATTGACAAATGGGATCTCATTAAACTAAAGAGCTTCTGCACAGCAAAAGAAACTACCATCAGAGTGAACAGGCAACCTACAGAATGGGAGAAAATTTTTGCAACCTACTCATCTGACAAAGGGCTGATATCCAGAACCTACAAAGAACTCAAACAAATTTACAAGAAAAAAACAAACAACCCCATCAAAAAGTGGGCAAAGGATATGAACAGACATTTCTCAAAAGAAGACATTCATACAGCCAACAGACACATGAAAAAATGCTCATCATCACTCGCCATCAGAGAAATGCAAATCAAAACCACAATGAGGGCCAGGCGCGGTGGCTCAAGCCTGTAATCCCAGCACTTTGGGAGGCCGAGACGGGCGGATCACGAGGTCAGGAGATCGAGACCATCCTGGCTAACACCGTGAAACCCCGTCTCTACTAAAAAATACAAAAAACTAGCCAGGCGAGGTGGTGGGCGCCTGTAGTCCCAGCTACTCGGGAGGCTGAGGCAGGAGAATGGTGTAAACCCAGGAGGCGGAGCTTGCAGTGAGCTGAGATCCGGCCACTGCACTCCAGCCTGGGTGACAGAGCAAGACTCCGTCTCAAAAAAAAAAAAAAAAAAAAAAAAACCACAATGAGATACCATCTCACACCAGTTAGAATGGCAATCATTAAAAAGTCAGGAAACAACAGGTGCTGGAGAGGATGTGGAGAAATAGGAACACTTTTACACTGTTGGTGGGATTGTAAACTAGTTCAACCATTATGGAAAACAGTATGGCAATTCCTCAAGGATCTAGAACTAGATGTACCATATGACCCAGCCACTACTGGGTATATACCCAAAGGATTATAAATCATGCTGCTATAAAGACACATGCACACGTATGTTTATTGTGGCACTATTCACAATAGCAAAGACTTGGAATCAACCCAAATGTCCATCAGTGACAGACTGGATTAAGAAAATGTGGCACATATACACCATGGAATACTATGCAGCCATAAAAAAAGATGAGTTTGCATCCTTTGTAGGGACATGGATGCAGCTGGAAACCATTATTCTTAGCAAACTATCACAAGAACAGAAAACCAAACACCGCATGTTCTCACTCATAGGTGGGAACTGAACAATGAGATCACTTGGACTCGGGAAGGGGAACATCACAAACCGGGGCCTATCATGGGGAGGGGGGAGGGGGGAGGGATTGCATTGGGAGTTATACCTGATATAAATGACGAATTGATGGATGCTGACAAGTTGATGGGTGCCGCACACCAACATGGCACAAATATACATATGTAACAAACCTGCACGTTATGCACATGTACCCTAGAACTTAAAGTATAATAATAAAAAATAAAAAAATAAAAATAATAAGAGAGAGGGTCTCACTATGTTGCCCAGACTAGATTTGAACTCCTGGGATCAAGTTTTCCTCAGGCCTCAGTCTCCGGAGTAGCTAGACTACAGGCATGGACAGCATGGTATTGATGTGTGAATAGACATAACATAAAGGGACAGAGTGAAGTCCAGAAGTAGAGCCACACCAGTATGGTCAATTGTTTTCAACAAGGAAGCCAAGGTGATCCAATACTTACTTCAACAAAAAAATGACTGAAAAATTAGACTTCATAGCCAGGCATGGTGGTGCACATCTGTAGTCCCAGATACTTGGGAGGCTGAGGCAGGAGGATTGCTTGATCCCAGGAGTTTAAGTTTATGATGACCTATAATCACACCATGGCACTCCAACTTGGGCAACAGAGCAAGACCAAGTCCCTCCCACAAAAAAAAGAACTTCCATATGCAAATAATAATAACTTGAAATGGCTCATAGACCTAAATATAAAAACTAAAACTAAAACTGAAACTAAAACTTCTAGAAAAAATGAGGGAACATCTTTGTGACCTTGGGTCAGGCAAATATTTCTTAGGTTAGACATAAAACCCACAAATCACAAAAAAACTAATACGTTGAACTTCATTTAAAAAAAACCCCAAACCCCAAACTTCTGTTCTCCAAAGACACTGTTAAGAACAGGAAAAAAACAAACCACAGACAAGAAAAAATATTTGCAAAAGACATCTTAAATAACTTTTATCTTTTACCAGCAAAGAATAAATACAGATGGCAAATCAACACATCAGTAGATACTCAGCATAAACAGCCATTAAGGAAAAGCAAGTTAAACTCACAATACAGCACCACCACACATCTACTAGAATGACAAAAATTAAAAAGACTGACAATAGTAAGTGCTGACAAAGAGGCAGAGCAACTGGATATCTCATATATTGCTACTGGGAATGCAAAATGATTCAATCACTTTGGAAAAGATCTTGGCTGGTTTTTTTTAAAATAAAGTTAAACATATACTTATCATCCAGCCCAGCAAACACAGTCCTAGATTTTTAGCTAAGAGGAATGAAAATGTATGTTCACACGAAGTCTTCTCTGCAAAAGATTATATCAGCTTTATTCATAAAAGCAAAAAAATAGAAATAACCCATTTGTCTGTCAACCAATAAGTGGAAAAACAATTTATGGCAGATTTATAGAACAGAATACCTCTTAGCAACCTAAAGAAACAAACCACTGATATAAGCAAAATTGTGGTTTAATCCAAAGCATTATGTTAAGTGAAAGAAGCTAGACACAAAAGACTACATACTGTCTAATATTTATATGAAGGTATAGCAGCCGGGCACAGTGGCTCATGCCTGTAATCCCAGCACTTTGGGAGGCCAAGGCAGGCGGATCATGAAATCAAGAGATCGAGATCATCCTGGTCAACATGGTGAAATCCCGTCTCTACTAAAAATACAAAAATTAGCTGAGCATGGTGGCGGGTGCCTATAGTCCTAGATGCTCAGGAGGCTGAGGCAGGAGAATACTTGAACCTGGGAAGCAGAGGTTGCAGTGAGCCAAGATCGTGCCACTGCACTCCAGCCTGGCAACAGAGTGAGACTCCATCTCAAAAAAAAAAAAAAAAAAAAGTGTAGCAAAGGCAAAAGGATGGTGACAGAGGCCAAGGCGGATGGGGGAGTTGATGGCCAAGTGGTATGAGGAAATTTTTCAGGATGCTGGAAAATTTCTATATCATGACTTCAAGGCTGGATAAAGGTCAACTGATGCCTTAAATACAGCTCAACAATGATAACCCCTTGGCCCTTTCACTGCCTAAAATAAAGAACTTAGGGGTCCCTCACATAAAGCATCTGATGAGTTAACACTAGCCAGATCCAGGCAGCTATGTTTGCATTGAATGGAAGCAAAACTTTCCTGCCTTGAGACAGAAACAAAGGTGATATCTGATGACACCTTCAAATCAAAGTTTTAAACTAGTCACTTACCAGCCAAAGACAATTGTTTCTATTCTTTTGCAGATTACAGTTGAACATGGCAGATAAAGACAATTACCAAAAAAAAAAAAAAAAAAAAATTTGACTGAAGTTGAGTGTAGTTGTGAAAGTTAAGGGCAATGATACCTGGGGTAAGGGTGGGGATGCAGGGGATGGACTCTCTGTAGTGTTCCCTTCCCTTGGTCCCCTAAGCAAATTCCTTTTTAATTTAATGATTATCCAAGGCTGCATGGCTTTTATCTTTTTATGATGCCTCTCAGGTCCATAGCTCCAGTCCTAGTGATAGTGACAAGAGGCAGAGAACTTCTAGGCAGACAGGGGTGGGTCCCTGGTGAAGCCCCACCCTCAAACCAAAAAGCCTGAGACCACAGCCCAAAGTGAGAACTTATATCCCTGTTTTCCTGCTTGAATGTTGCCTGTTCCTAAACCACCATGGTCCGGCCCTGCCCCATCCTGTGCCTATAAAGACCCCAGACTCAGTCGGTAGAGAGGAGAGGCAGCTGCATGTTGGGGACTATGGCCGAAGTCAGAGAGAACCGGCTTGACTTCAGAGGGACAGCCTGACCGTGTAACTTCAAAGAAGAATCCGACCAGAGACTGCTGGACCTCAAGGGAAGATTATCTACGTCCCCTGGCCCCTTTTCAACTCCCCTTCCCTCTGACAGCCACTTTTATCAGCAATAGAATCCCCCACATTCACCATCCTTCAATTCATTTGTGCAATCTTATTTTTCCTGGATGCTGGACAAGAGCTTGGGGGCCACAAGTATGAATACAAAAGGCTGTCACACTGGCCCTTTGCCATCACTGGTGGAAGGCAGCCACCTCACATGAAAAGGCAGAGGGCCCACTGAGCTGTTAACACTTAAGCTGTCCACGGATGGCAGAGCTAAAGGAGCAATGTAACATGTGCTCTGGGGCCTCAGGGGTCCCAGACACCTCCATCCTAGATGCTGCCATGGGATCTGCCAGTGCCCAAAAGTGCTTGTCCTGGCTCCTGCACCTGCTCACCTGCACGCTACCTCCTGTGAGTGGTGCAACACAGCCGGTGAGTGGAGTTCACTCCTGCCAGTGCCAAGGTGGCCAGCTGGTTCTAGCACTCATGCACTCCAGTTCCTGTCTCATTCACTCACATACTCCCGCCTGTGAGGAGTTGAGAGCTGCAGGCTGAGTAAATGAGGCACCCTTGTTGCAAGTCCCTCGAAGGGGTCAGGGAAATATCCTGCTTCATTGGGGGACCTATCCAGGATTCCTCAGAAGGGCAAGTAGATCTGTCTCTTCACTTTTTTTCCTAAGACTTCTTGTCCTCAGACTTTCCCTCTGAGCTATGCCATTTGCAGAGGACAGGATGCAACCCTGCCACCTCTCTCTTTCTTTCAGGTGAAAGGAATGTTAGCTCTGTTTCCCTTCAAAGAGGTCTAGCCATCATGTGGGACCGGAATAAAGTCCTGGGGCAACTGAAGGCATCTGGAGGAGGCCACTCCTTGGTGTTGCCAGAAGGCCCCTAAACTGGACCCCATCCCCGAAGCCACCTTAAGGCATTGACCAAGACCCCCAGACTTTTCTATGGTATCTTTCCCTTCTTTCACGATTAAAAATGGCTCCTCTCTCTCCTTATAATGATAAGGGTTTTGCTGCAAACTGCAGAAATGTTACTAGGTAGAATGAACATTTGGCCCAGTCACCAGATACTCAATTCAGAACAATGTGACTTCCATTTGTTCTTAGAGGTGCAACCCCCAACCCCAACCCCAACAGCCACAGGTGTGCGCAGCACATGGCAGTTCCCCTCCTCACCCTCCCCTCCCAGCTTGGGCGCCTGAGTGTGTCCGGAGCATGCACATGAAGTGCCCAACGGCGGGGTGGGACAGAACTGTGGCTGCTGCCCAGGCCCCAGGGCAGTCTTGGGGGCCAGGGGCCTCACGCAGCCAGTAGCCCAGCATTTCACACTCACTGTCGCCTCCTGCCACATGTCCACAGAGTCTTTCCTCCCCCAGCCAGCAGAGGGGTCCAACTCTGTCCAAATCTGAGGAAGGATACAGTGATTAAAGGAGCCCATTTACATACAGCAAGAGGTTCTTCCCCCTCTTAAGCTGTTTTTTTTTCCCCATTTCCTTTTTTTTCCCTCTTTCCTCTAAAGAGGGGATTCTTTTCCTACCTCAGCACTCTGCTTATGATAGAAAAGCAGTGGAGGGGTAAGCCCACTGGCTAATAACTGCAAATTTGGCAAGGCCCACCTGGGACTTAATCTAAATGAATCCATGCACCCCCTGAGACACCTTTTCGTCCCAAACTCAATTTTTCTTTTTTTTTCTTTTTTTTTTTTTTTGAGATGGAGTCTTGTTCTGTTTCCCAGCCTGGAGTGCAGTGGGCTATCTCCACTCATTGCAACTTCCGCCTCCTGGTTCAAGCGATTCTCCTGCCTCAGCCTCCCAAGTAGCTAGGACCACAGGCACCCGCCACCACGCCCAGCTAATTTTTTTTTTTTTGAGACGGAGTCTCGCTCTGTCGCCCAGGCTGGAGTGCAGTGGCGCGATCTCTGCTCACTGCAAGCTCTGTCGCCTCCTGGGTCCACACCATTCTCCTGCCTCAGCTTCCCGAGAAGGTGGGACTACAGGTGCCCGCCACCATGCCCTGCTAATTTTTTTGTATTTTTAGTAGAGATGGGGTTTCACCGTGTTCTCCAGGATGGTCTCAATTTCCTGACCTCGTGATCCGCCCGCCTCGGCCTCCCAAAGTGCTGGGATTACAGGCGTGAGCCACCGCGCCCGGCCAATTTTCGCATTTTTAGTAGAGATGGGGTTTCACTATGTTGGCCAGGCTGGTCTTGAACTTCTGACCTCATGATCCGCTCTCCTTGGCCTCCCAAAGTGTTGGGATTACAGGCGTGAGCCACTGTGCCTGGCCCAATCCCAAACCCAATTCTAAACTTCAGGTTGAAGCCCTAGAAAGGAAAATCAGATCTGAGGGATTGGAAGCCAAGCAGCAGGCACAGTATAAATGGGGAGGACGAGTTCCTGCCAATTAAGCCCCTGCTTCATGGAAGGAGGCCACACTCCATGGCATAGATAAGGCCCAAGGAACCCAAAGGTTGCCGACAGTAGGGGGCATGGAGGCATAGGTGAGTGCAGATAATTCCTATTCTTTTTTTTTTTTTTTTTTTTTTTTTGAGGCGAAGTCTCGCTCTGTCGCCCGGACTGGAGTGCAGTGGCCGGATCTCAGCTCACTGCAAGCTCCGCCTCCCGGGTTTGCGCCATTCTCCCGCCTCAGCCTCCCGAGTAGCTGGGACTACAGGCGCCCGCCACCTCGCCCGGCTAGTTTTTTTTTTGTATTTTTAGTAGAGACGGGGTTTCACTGTGTTAGTCAGGATGGTCTCGATCTCCTGACCTCGTGATCCGCCCGTCTCGGCCTCCCAAAGTGCTGGGATTACAGGCTTGAGCCACCGCGCCCGGCCGATAATTCCTATTCTTTAGGCCCTCCCTGCTTCACGGGTGCAGTCCGTAATGGCACCTATGGGTGGTGTCCATCTAAGGTCACCAGGACTCGGGGATAAACATATAGAAGAGAAAAGAAGGATCCCTGTTTTCTCCTGGGGAAAGAGGGAAAGAAAATGAGACATGCCTATTTCCCTCTCTTTCAGAATGGGCACCAACTACCTTCACCATCCTCAGTCTATACTCCTCTGAAGTGTAACCTGAATCACTGGGACTGCTTTGACCCTCAGACTCTAGAGGGAAAATGCCTCATAGCCCTTTGCACAAAGGTTTGGCCAAATTATGATCTGTAGGAAGGACTGGCTTGGCCTCAGGAAGGAACCATTCATTTCGATAATGATCATGCAGGTGGACCTTTTCTGTAAACGGGAGGGCACATGGTCTGAGGCCCCATAGGTGCAGGCCTTCTTTACCTTGCAGAACAATCCAAACCTTTGCTGACAGTGTAGAATTGCTCCAGCCCTCCTGTTTGCCATCTCAGAGAACAATCCCAGAGAACTAAAGAAACGAACCCCAGAGGCACCTCCAGCAAGGAAACCAGCTCCCTCTGGCCCTGCTCCTCTGGGTCCACCCCATCCTCCCTACCCAGTTTCTTTCTCTAGCTTGGCCCCTCTCAGAAATCCCCACCCTAGACAAGCCCCAGTCTCACTCTTGCCCTCCAACAGATGCTTGGTGAATTTGGCCCCCTGGTCCAGGTCCCCTTCTCTCTACAGGACTTAAGGCAAATTAAGGGGGATCTTGGCAAGTTTTCAGAGGACCCTGACAGATATATAAAGTCTTTCCAGAATTTAACCCAAGTATTTGAACTCTCCTGGAAAGACATTATGTTACTTTTGAATCAAAGCCTGACTAACACTGAGAAGCAGCCTGCTCTGCAAGTGACAGAGAGATCTGGGGATGAGGTTTGTATTACATATAGTGTCAGGGAAGGGGTCAAACTTTATCCAACTGGAGGAGAAGCAGTACCAATGAATGACCCTAAATGGGATCCCATTGACAAGAGGGGACAATGGAAGAGGAGACAGTTTCAGGTGTGCATAATAGGGGGCTTACGTAGGACTAGAACTAAGCCTCTCAACTATACTAAGGATAGACCAGGGATTTGATGAACATCCCTCTTCCTTCCTGGAGAGGCTAAGAGAGTCCTTGGTAAAGCACACCTCTCTAGCTCCTGATTCCATCAAGGGACAACTAGTTCTAAAGGATACATTTATTACTCAGGCAGCCCCTGGTATCAGGAGAAAGCTGCAAAAACAGGCCCTGGGACCAGATAGTACCTTTGAGAATCTCCTGAAAGTGGCCACCTCAGTCTTTTATAACAAGGTAGGGAGGGCCAGAAGAGACAAAGAGGAGACACAGGCAAGAGGCAGAGGCTTTAAGGGCCACCGTGCAAGCCCACAAACCCCAGAATCCCAAAGCTACACCTGTTAACTGCTACAGATGTGGTAAGCCAGGGCATTTTAGGAAGGATTGCCCAGGCAACATGAGGAAGCCACCCTGGCCCTGTCCAAAGTGCAGTGGGGACCATTAGAAGGTGGACTGTCCCCAGGGGCACTAGTCACCAGGCCCAGAGTCAATCTCCCAAATGATCCAGCAAGACTGACAAGTCCTGGGGGCTCCTCTCCCTGACTGTGGTGGTCCAGATCACCATTACCATCCAGGAGCCCCAGAATTTACAATTCTGGTTATCCAAGGGAGGAAAGTGGACCTCCTTCTGGACACCAAGGCTGGTCTGTCGGTTTTCATCTCCAATCCAAGCCCCCTCTCCTCTCTTAGCATGACTGTGAGGGGCATCCCAGGAAGGCCTTAAACCCAGTATTTTTTCCAACCCCTTAGTTGTAGTTGGGGAGACCTCTTGTTCATCTGTGCCTTTCTAATTATGCCTGAAAGGCCAACTGCTCTGTTGGGTAGAGGTATTCTGGCCCTTGTGGGGACCACCATCCTGATGGCCCCAGGACAAACTCTTTGTCTCCCCTAGTGGAGACTGATATTAACCCAGAAGTTTGGGTAATTCAAGGGAAAATGGGCCGAGCCACAAGTGCCATACCAGTCTGGACCCACCTTAAGGATCCCACTGCCTTTCCTAACCAGACACAATATCCCCTGAAACCAGAAGTTAAGAAAGGACCAGAAGCCATCATTGATAACTTAAGGTTGCAGTACCTCCTCAAACTCTGCAACAGCCCTTGTAATACCCCAATATTGGGGGTACAAAAACCCAAGGGGGAATGGAGACTAGTTCAGGACCTTCATCTGATTAATGAGGCTGTGGTTCCAACTCACCCAGTGACTCCCAATCCCTATACCCTGCTAGCTCACATACCTGTGGGAACTAAATGGTTCACAGTCCTGGACCTAAAGATACAATGGTGTGCCTTCTTCTGCATACCATTATACCAACCCCCAGTATTTATCTGCATTCGAGGTTCCCTCTAACCAGACCAGCCAGTTAATCTGGGTGGTGTTACCTCAGGCATTCTGAAACAGCCCCCATTGTTTTGGGCAGGCGTTATCAAGAGACCTCTCCAAGTTCCTTTATCCTCAGGTTAAAGTTTTACAATATGTAGATGACATTCTCCTCTGTACTCCAACTAAAAAAATCTCTCAGGAGGGCAGTAAGACTCTTCTTAATTTTCTGGCTAACAGAGGATATAAGATTTATTAATTAATGAGATAATTCCTCCCTTTGGACTCCCTAAGTACCTCCAGAGTGATAATGGCCCCTTGTTCAATGCGGCTGTCACCCAGGGGATCTCAAAGGCATTAGGCATACAGTACAGTGAAGATGGTTCTTCATTGTGCTTGGAGACCACAATCCTTAGGAAAGGTAGAAAAGACAAATGATGTTATCAAAAGACACCTCAGGAGACTCACCTCCCCTGGACTACCCTTCTGCCCATATCTCTACTATGTATTAGAAACATCCCTTCAAGGCTAGGTTTGAATCCCTTTGAAATGATGTATGGATGACCTTTTCTCATCAATGATTTCTTGCTAAACCAATAAACCTTTGATTTGGTTAAACATATCACTTCTTTGGCCCATTTCCACCAGGACCTGAAACAACTTCAGAAAGGCCCAATCCCATGAACCGGGACCACCTCTATTTAGCCCTGGGGACCTAGTACCAGTAAAGGTACTTCCTTCCCTTTCTCCCTCTCTAAGCCCAGATTGGGAGGGACCTTACAGTGTACTTCTTTCTACTCCTATGGCAGTGAAGGTCACTGGAATAGATTCTTAGATTCATTATACCCGAGTAAAGGCCTAGGAAGCTAATGGAGTTACCTCCATTAACCCAGAAGAGCACTCAAAGTACCAATGTGAAGAGATCAGGGACCTCAAGCTAAAAATCACAAAAGATAAGTGTTAATAATTAACCTTCCATGGATATCTTCCATGAAAGTCTTGGCTACGCTTTCTGTTCTTACCTTCGTTCTGCTCTATACCACAGGATATAATGTTGTTTTCAGAATAATTTGTATATTTTACTTCTTATTTCTGTAATCTTTGCTACTAGATTATTTCCTTTTAACCCCTTTTTGTATAATACACATATTTGATTCATGCATACTTAAACTTGTAGAACTTGTTTCTTCTCACCTAGAGACCATCAAACTCCAAATGGTCAAGGCAAGCAGAGCGCTGGATGACGGCTCCCTTTTGCTGGGAACCCTTAGGTAGACCTCTGGGAAGAATCTGACTACCGTTCTCCCCAAAACAATGCACCCTGTCAGTAGGAAGCAGCTTAGATTGGTCATTGTCTGTTTCCTAACAGCAGTTAGATGTGCCTCAGAGCGGGGAAATGATAGTTACAGAAGGCCGAGAAATTCTAGGCTGACACGGTGGGGGAGGGTTCCTGGTGAAGCCCTCCTGACTCAAGCCAAAAAGCCTGAGACCCAAAGTGAGAACTTCTATTGATGCTTTCCTGCTCAAATGTTGCCTTTTCCTAAACTACACATGGTACTGCTCCACCCCATCCTGTCCCTATAAAGACCCCAGACTCAGCTGTCAGAAAGGAGAAGGAGCTGGACATCAGGCACTATGGCTGAATGTCAGAGAGAAATGGCTTGACTTCAGAGGGACAGTTTGACAGCCTAACTTTGGAGAAGAATCAGCTGGAGATGGTCAGACTTCAGGGGAAGATCACCTACACACTCCCCTGTCCACTTTGCAGCTCCCATTCCATCAGGGATGGGATATGGAGTCCCAAACACCTCCCTGGACCCGTCATTCACGGGAGCCCTGCGAAGCTCCACCAGGATCCCTTAGGGTGTTGAGAAAGTCGTTTTTGCCACCCTATTGCTGCCAGTAGCGATGTTTCTGAACATGTGGATCTGACAAGTTCACTCCCCTGGTGGATTTCTCCAGGGTTCCCTAGCACCTCATGCAGAGGTTCCTAACCTGGGTATTGTCAGTCTAGTCAATCTCCACCTTCACATGACGTTGTAGATATATATTTTTAAAACATAGGTCTGATTGTGTCACCCATGGCTCAGTATGGCAGTAAAGGCCCTTCACAGTGTGGCTCCAGCCTCTCTTTCTGCAAGGCACCTCTCCTTCACCAATGCCAGGCCTGGCACTGCCTCTCCACTGCCTTTTTTCTTTGCCATTGCACCTCTCTTTGCTGCATGTTAAGTCACCTGCTTGCCTCCTCTTGCCTGAATTCCTCTTTTTCCCAGGAGACTCAGGCTTGGGTGGGGAGAGGCTTGCTGAAGCCCTAAGAAAGGAAGATTGATTTCCAGGAGTGTAGACAGGCTAACACAGGCAATTCAGGCCTTCACCTTTATCTGTGTAGATAATGTTTCAGACACATGGAATAGTCCAAGTGTCAAACTCCTTGTGGAAAGAAAACTTGACACTCATCAACTGTCAAATGGTTGTTTTGGTTTTTCGAATAGTTAAGGTAGACATAATCAAAGATTACATCATTTGGCAAACTTTTATTTATTAAATATGAACATTTGGTTCCCTTTTAAAAGTAACTACATGCCTAATCCTACTTCCTTCCTCAGCCAGAATTGTAAACCTTATTTTATTCTGGCTTTGCCTGGGTAGTACCACCATTGTCTTCCAAAGTTCTCCAGGGGAATCTGTAAGATTGCTATCCGAAAACTTTGTGGGGGAAATTATACACAAATTTGAAAAACTTTAAAGAGTATATAAATGATGGAATGCTAGTCCCATGTACTAAAAATGCCAATTATCTTGTAATTCATTTAAACAGTCAAAGAGATTCTAGTCTTGATGCAGTGGCTCATACCTGTAATCCTAGAACTTTGGGAGGCCGAAGCAGGAGGATCACTTGAGCCCAGGAGTTGGAGACTGGCCTGGGCAACATGGCAAAAGCCCATCTTTACAAAAAATATATAAAAATTAGCTGGGTGTGGTGGTGTGCACCTGTAGTCCCAGTTACTTGGGAGGCTGAGGTGGGAGGATCGCTTGAGCCTGGGAGGCAGAGGAGGATCATGTGCAGTGAGCCGTGATTGTGCCACTACACTCCAGCCTGGGTGACAGAATGAAACCCTGTTTCAAAAACAAACAAACAAACAAAAAATAAATACATTCTAATTGAAATGTCCCCATAAAAAGTCTTTAGCTAGAATGGATCACCATTGAATGGTCCTATATTTTCCAAGCAGGATTTGATTAAATCTGGTCACACTTTAGGCCTCAAATTCAGAGATGATGTAGGCAAAGCTCAGTGGAGAAATACCATAATGGAAGTGGACGGAAGTCCAGGAAGAATGACCTGACTCTGCAGTGCTGCCAGAGTTGCTATAAAGTTTTGAAATATGTTTTTTCATAAAAGTTAAGTTCTACAGTCAGCATGAAAGTCAGAAACTACCTTGTGAGTTTTTTGTTTTGTTGTTTTTTTGAAACAGAGTCTCACTGTGTCACCCAGACTAGGCTCACTGCAGCCTCCACCCTCTGGGCTCAAGCGATCCTCCCACCTCAGCCTCCTGAGTAGCTGGGACTACAGGCGTGCACCACCACGCCTGGCTAATTTTTTATAATTTTTGTAGAGATGGGATTTCACCATGTTGCCCAAGCTGGCCTCCAACTCCTGGGCTCAAGTGATCTGCCTGCCTCAGGCTCCCAAAACGCTGGGATTACAGGCCTGAGCCACCATGCCCAGCCAGAAACTATGTTTTAAACCAACTCTCAAACAAGCCATACTTTGGAGAAATACCTACAGAAACTAAGATTGGCAGGAGGTCCAGCAGGGTCTCACTTCCCATCTCAGACTCAGTCCAGGACACAGGCTCATGGGCAGAAGGAGAGCTGATTTGCCTGCATCTTTTGAAATTCTTTCTTTCTGTCTCTGCCTCTCTCTGTCTTCCTCCCTTCCTCTCTCTCTGTCTCTCTCTCTCTTTATTTATTTCACCTGAGTTTCAGAGTCCTGGGTTGAATTTGTCCACAACTTCCTGCCACTCTAGCTGGGAGCCGAGAAGCATCACTGAGGACCACAGCCCCTTGCTTCTGTGAGCCCGGTCCACTGTGCTGAGAGTGCTGGTTTGGCACCTGCAGTGGTCCTTTTCATCCTCTACTCTGCTTCCGGACTCACTTACCACATATACTCACCACCTCCTGGGTCATGTCACAGGGTACCAGGGCTGGAGTGGTTTCACCAGGTCAACAGGCGTGGCTGCTGCCTTAGTTAGAGAATGTCCTAGAAAAGAAGTCGAACCATCATGACATCCTTGGGACCAGGGGATAGGAGATGGAGGCCCCTAGTGCACAGTCATGTGCATTGGCGCCCACATCCCCTTGCTCAACTTCTAGGAACTGGCTCTGGTCCCCTGCACGCTCCATAGGCCCCTCCTGCCAAACTGCCTCTAACCATTTTCCTGCCTTCCCCTTTGGAGGGACAAAGGCCAGAGGTGGCCCCCGGTTTTATTGAGCAGTTCAGGGGTCTGGTTCTTCCAAGGAGTCTTGGAATCAATCCCTCCTTGTCACTGTGCCCTAGAGTGTCTTGCAGCCTCCATTCCCATGAGTCTTCTTGGGTATGTGACAAACAGAGCTGACTGAGCAATAGGGGGACTCCTTCCAACCTAGAATCCCAAGTTGCACAGTAAGGACCTAAGAGGACCGCCAGGCCCAGCCCCCCCACTCTTCCTATGTAAGGGTAAAAGTAGATGACACCTCCCAGCCCTGCAAAGGTCCCATATCCCACTAACTGTCCTCCCCACAGCTCGAAAGGCTGAGTCCTGGAGAGGGAGGATTTACCTGAGGGCTCTGACCACCTTAACTGCCCTCTCTAGAGACAGTGGCTGCCAAAGGAGACACGGACCTGTTGCCCATCTGGACAGTGTTTGTCAGGGAAGAAAGGGCAGCTTATGCAGCAGCCAGGCAGCACTGGGACAGAGCTGGATTGCTCCTGTCTTCCCGTTTGCATCACGCGGCTCCGCAGATCCCGGAGCGGCCCTGGCTAACCTAGATCCGCGCCACCTCCGGGTAACTGAGCCTCGCTTCGCGCGGGAGCCCGGGCCATCCTCGCTGCGGAAAAAAGGCGAAGCTCGGCCGGGCGCGGTGGCTCAAGCCTGTAATCCCAGCACTTTGGGAGGCCGAGACGGGTGGATCACGAGGTCAGGAGATCGAGACCATCCTGGCTAACACAGTGAAACCCCGTCTCTACTAAAAAATACAAAAATCTAGCCGGGCGAGGTGGTGGGCGCCTGTAGTCCCAGCTACTCGGGAGGCTGAGGCAGGAGAATGGCGTAAACCCGGGAGGCAGAGCTTGCAGTGAGCTGAGATCCAGCCACTGTACTCCCGCCCAGGCGACAGAGCGAGACTCCGTCTCAAAAAAAAAAAAAAAAAAAAAAAAAAAAAAAAAAAGAAGGCGAAGCTCGTCTCCTGACCGATAGTAAATGGAGCTGCGCTGGGCCGCAGGGAGCAGACTGTTTTTCTGGGGAAGCGGTGGGGCCCTCCACTTTTCGGGGTGGGGAGGGGAGGCTGAGCAGGGTGCAGACCAGGGGACTGCCACGTGACCTCTGCGCCAAAAGAGTAGAACCCGGGATGAGGGGCCCTAGCCAGGTAGACCCAGCCCAGGAGGTTTTGGGTCCTGGGGCCTTGGGTGTGGACTGGTCCGAGATGAGTCCCCCAGGCTGGGTGCCACCGGCCTTGACGGGTTCAGGAGATGGGAGGTTATGTCTAGACGCCGCCACACTTTATCGCAAGCCCGGGCCTCATCCTGACCCCAAGGGGCACTCCAACCTGTTCAGGGTTCCTGGGCCTCGTGCTCTTGCCCGCCTAAGGCGGTAAATTGCAGTCGTCTCCAAAGGCCGCCCCCACTTCGTCCTCTCCCAACCCGCCCCCAACCCCAGGCTAATCTAGCCCCGTGTAATCTAGCCCGTGTAATCTAGTCCCGTTCTCTAGGTGAGAAATGCCGGCCCTGGGGGCATTTGTCCCTGCAGGGTGGGCTCCCACCGCCTGCCCCGGGACGCTGTCCAGGCCGCGGTGCTGAAGCGCTCCGGGCCCTGACTCATTGAACACAGCCGTCACCGCGTGCAGCCGTCACTCCCGAGCCGGCCGACTCCAGGCCGCACCCACACCGGCTAATCATCCTCCCGAATGCACGTCTGCTTAAGCCAGTTTAAGCCTCGGAGGTTCGAAATTCCTGAGGAGGCCCACAGAGGGCCAATGCTTGTCCCGGGCCAGGCAAGTGGGAGAGTGTGGAACTCCATTCCTGCGCTCCATCCCGGATTCCTCAGGCACCTGCTCACTCTGCCTACTCCAGACCCGTCCCCACCAGTGAGCTCCACTGCCTGCTCCAGACCTGTCCCCTCCAGTGAGCTCCACTGCCTGATCCAGACCCGTCTCCTCCAGTGAGCCCAGGGGAGGGTCCACTCACTCTCCAAGAACGCATTCTTCCCATTGGCATCCAAGCCCAGCAGACTCTGCTACCTATGGGGGGCAGGGGCGCAAGCAGGGAGACAATCCCTGGAATTGGTCCCGCACAGGGCCAGCAGTGAAGATGCCTCTCTCGCTTCTTTCTGGATGCCCCCCCCCCACACAGCTTCCATGGATGCCCACAACCCCTTCCTCCCTCCACCCTCAATGTCCAAGCAGGCAAGGAAGACCGGGTGTCCCCAGTGAAGGCCTCTGCAGTGAGGGGTCTAGAATCTTGCCCTTTAAGGAGTAAATGATATCCTTCGAGTTGAGCGTGATCATGATGGCAGTGATATTGGGCCAGGCACTAGTCCAGCAAGGAGGCCGGAAGGACCCAGAAGGAGCAGCCAGATGACAATGCTGGTGCCCAGAACCATGACCTGGCTCGCCCCAGGCCCCCATGGGTGACTCCTTAGAGTCGGCCAAGGATCAGTGCAGGCCAGGAGAGAGATGAGGTAATAGTCAAGGCAAAATGGTTTTCAGAGGATGTTCCAGGGGAGCAAAGCAAGTGGCCAGCACTCATTTGGTAGATACAAATGTCACGTCCTGGTCTCCGGTCTCAGTAGATGTGTTCAAGGACTCAGGTCTGGCCCCTCCAACTACTAGGCGGCTCCAATTCGAGCTGTGGAGAGCATTCTGGCTAAAGCCTGTGAGCAGGGCCCCAAGGGACCAGGCTCTGTGTCAGGGATGAGTTCACACTATGGCAAAGAGCAGGTGGTGGCCTCAGGGCTGTTGAGATGTCCCAGAATCAGGATTCTTTTTTTCTTTCTTTCTTTTTTTTGAGATGGAGTCTCGCTCTGTCGCCCAGACTGGAGTGCAGTGGCATGATCTTGGCTCACTGCAACCTCCACCCTAAGAGTTCAAGTGATTCTCCTGCCTCAGTTTCCCAAGCAACTGGGATTACAGGTGCCCACCACCATGCCCAGCTAATTTTTATATTTTTAGTAGAGATGGGGTTTTGCCATGTTAGCCAAGCTGGTCTCCAACTCCTAACATCAGGTGATCCACCCGCCTCAGCCTCCCAAAGTGCTGGGATTATAGGCATGAGCCACCGCTCCCGCCCAGAATCAGGATTCTTAAAATGATTGTGCTGCGTACTGAATCATGTTGCTTTTGACTCTTGTAGCCAGTCCCCTTCTTTATCTCGGGTGCCTGCTGGTACACCCTGGATGATGTCTGAGACAGATGGTGCTGCTCGGCCCCTTGAGGGAACATTCCTGTGTGGGAGTTGGGTGGACTGTCAACCATGGGGCAGGAAGACCTAACTCCCCTCCCTCATGGTCCTCACATTGTGGGACCCATGGCAATAGATAATAACAAGTGTCACCATGGACATCACAGTGACCCCAAGAAACAGACAAGGTGAGTCTTAGTGAACACATTAGAGGAGACAGAGGGGCAGAGAGGGCACGGGACAGTCACCAAGGCTCCTAATGACTAACTTCTTCAAACTTCTCAGCAACATCCTCTTCCCTGTCTCCTGCCCTCCACCTCATCCATCAAGGAGCTGATGCTAATGGGGCTCCCTTGTTCAGAGCCAGACTGCTGTGGTTATTATAGTAGTTAACAAACAGCCACTCCAGGATCTTAACAAAGTAATCCTCCTGGAGAGACAGAAGAGGGCTTTTGTGGCCTGAAGACCAACATGTTACCCCTTGGCTTGGCAGCCATGGCAAGGACATGAACAGCATCCAACGAGGAAAGCAGGCTGCTGGGCACACACTGGGGAGGGGCAGGAGCCAGGAGGAAGTGCAGATGTTGGGATTTGGTTGCTGGTCACACCTGTTGGGCCCTCAGGCAGTGAGCAATAAAGTGCTGCTTCAACTTCTCATAGCAGTAGCCAATCTACAGCTGTGATAGTAATTGTTGGGGAAGAATGTGAATCCAAACTCATTCAGCAAGCCTGGTAGAATGGGAAAAACCCAGGGGGCCCTGGGAGAGGGTCTCCCTGAAGTCCAGGGTGCAAGGCTCCTGCCAAATAGAATAATTTGGCATCTGTATAAACCAGAAGAATTCTACCATCTGGACGACCTGCAGTAAGGCTGAGGAACATCATACTGGGCAGTGCACAGAGTGAATGCAATCCTCCGTACACCACCCAGAGTGGTCCCCATTTCCCCTTCTGCTCTCTCTGTGAGCCTAGAACAGATGCAAAGGCCCATTGGAGGACGAGGGGAAGCCCCAGGGCACCAAGGCTTACTTTTGAGTCTGTATTTTCTGGTCCTGTGTCTCTTAGGAGTAGCCCCTTCTGCTGGAACTTCTGAGAAGTTTTTTAATGCCTCATTCCCAAACAGGAAGAGACAGTCAAAGATTGCTAATCTTTTTGAGGCTAGGTGTGGTGGCTCACGCCTATAATCCCAGTACTTTGGGAGGCCAAGGCTGGAGGATCACTTGAGGCCAAGAGTTCGAGACCAGACTGGCCAACATAGTGAAACCCCATCTCTACCAAAAATAAAAATATTAGCCAGGCATGGTGGCACAGCCTGTAATCCTGGCTACTCAAGAGGCTGAGGCACAAGTATCACTTGAACCCAGGAGGCAGAAATTGCAATGAACTGAGATCGTACCACTGCACTTCAGCCTGGGCAACACAGCAAGACTGTCTCAAAAAAACAAAAACAAAAACAAAACCAATGTGATGTAAAGAAATAACTATTCTTTTTTTTTTTTTTCTAGACGGAGTTTCGCTCTTGTTGCCCAGGCTAGAGTGCAATGGCACGATCTTGGCTCACCGTAACTTCCGCCTCCCAGGTTCAAGCAATTCTCCTGCCTCAGCCTCCCAAGTAGCGGGATTACAGGCATACACCATGACGCCTGGCTAATTTTGTATTTTTAGTAGAGACGGGGTTTCTCCATGTTGAAGCTGATCTTGAACTCCTGACCTCAGGTGATCTGCCCACCTTGGCCTCTCAAAGTGCTGGGATTACAGGCGTGAGCCACTGCGCCTGGCCAGAAAGAACTATTCTAAGAAAAAGAAAGAGCTTTTAGAATTTAAACTGTTTAGCCAGGTGTGGTGGCTCACACCTATAATCCCAGAGCTTCTGAAGGCTGAGGTACGAGGATCTCTTGAGACCAGCCTGGGCAACAAGTGAGACCCCATCTCTTAAGAAAAATGTTATAAAGAATTTACGCTGTTGAATAAAAATTCAATAAGATTGGAGGATAAGGTTCATAAAAATCTCCCAGGAAGTTAGTGGGGAGTGGGGGAAGGAGAACTGGAGTAAAAGAAAAGGAAGGAAGGAAGGAAGGAAGGAAGGAAGGAAGGAAGGAAGGAAGGAAAGAAGGAAGGAAGGAAGGAAAGAAGGAAGGAAGGAAGGAAAGAAGGAAGGGAGAGAGACAAAAAGAGTTAGTTGATTAACTTCATATTAGTAGAAGTTCTAGGAAGAGAAAACAATAGGGAGGAAAATATTAGAACTAACTTTTGTAAATCCCCAGAATGGAAGAGCGTATGCTTACTGGCTGAAGGAACTGATACCACAGATCCACATAATGCATGAAAAAATACCATACAAGGCACAGCACTGGCAATTCTGAAAAATGCCTATGGGATAAACAGAAGATCCTAAAACTTCTGGGGGAAAAAAAAAGAAGTCCACCCCCTAGGGACTAGAAATTGTCATAGCAACACTGGAAGAATACAGAAGTAAACTTCCAACGTTGGAGGGAAAATTATCTCCATATAGAAGTACATATCTAGTCAAAATATTGATCAAATGCAAGAGTAGAGAAAAGATATCATTAGATGTTCAGGGTCTGGAAACTTTACCTTCCATGTACCTCTACCAGGAAACTTCCAGAGAATGTGCTTCACAAACATAAAGAAGTGAACTAAAATGAAGAAGTTGTGGGACTCAGAAAAATGGGATGTCATAGGGTGGGAGTGGAGTGCCTGGGGACCCCACAAATGAAGGGGCAGAAACACTCATGCATGACAATGTCATAGCAGGAACACGAAGCAGCCAGCCCAAACAGGAGCGGGAGGTCTGAGAGCTTCAGAAAGCCTGGAAGATGCACTGGTCATCGCCCTGCCCCACCCTCCTACCTCTGGTGCCTTGCCCGGGGCTGACACAAGAAGGGAGTTCAACTCATGCATGGATGATGGCAGATCGAGTTCATGGGCACTAACGAGGTCATGATGAGAGTGAAGTGCCAGGGCATGAGTGAGGCCCAGGCAGGCAGTCCCCTCTGAGCAGCTGTGCCACTGCCACTTGGCACACACTGCATGCTCCTGCAGCAGCCATGGTGCTGCCACCAGAGGCCCACACCACGCCGGGAGCCTCTGTCCTCCCCCAGCCAGTCCTCAGCACTGTCCCTGCCTCCATGGGAACAGATATGAGAGGGGTGCCAGTAAGTGGCAAGCAGGCTGCTCCAACAAACCCTTTTCCATAAGTAGCCCAGTTAACTTCTGAGGTGCCCTGAGCATCTGCCATGCTTGGCACCAAGTGCTTTATATGTGTACTTTTTAATCCACTCGGAGGCCATTTTATAGAGAGGGAGCTGAGGCTTGGGGTCTGAGGTAGGGGCACCAGGCTCCATGCTCATGCCTCATGCCCTGTGCCGACTGTGGCTGATGACCTGCAACCTCAAGTCAGAAACGTGCCCCTTGTGGGCAGGGACCCAGCATGGCCGGAAAGGGGTCTTTGGTTGGGTTTGTGTAGTCTACATCATGAGTCCAGTCACATGGGATCTCTGGTAGATGACAGGGTATTCTGGTACCTCCAAGGCCTGGGGTGGCAGGGCAGTGAGAGGGAGAGTATTTGTAGACCAGATAATGCCAGATTTGGGTTCAGTGCTACCGGACCTATTCTGGATGTGGAGCAGAAACGAGGGAGCCGGGGCCCTGTACTCCGATGTCTGTAGCCCAAGGAAGGGTCTGACGCATGCCTCAAACAGAAATCCACCACGGCTTAAGGCCAGGGGCACTGGGAAGAAGAGGACCAGGCAGAAGATTGCAGTGGGCTTTGGAGCAACCAACACTGTCCTGAGCTCACATGTCAAGTACAACACAGGAATGAATCCCTTCACCTTCCTCAGCCTCGGTGACCCCAGCTAGAAAAAGGGGGTCAAGACAGCCCCTCCTTCAGGGTTGTGGTTAGGACTGTCTTGGGTCAATTGGCCTCAGACCACAAGAGACAGACCTGTACTTCGACTAAGTAAAGATTATTGACTCTCTTAGTAATAGAGGAGACCACACACAGGATGACCCGGGGATTGCCTCACCAAACAAAGGAAAATATAGTTATTATACTGTAGTATCGGGGGAAAAGGTAGAGTGTAGATGGAATTTAAATAAAGCTTTTTGGCTGGGTGCAGTAGCTTGCACCTGTAATCCCAGCAATTTTAGAGGCCGAGGCAAGAAGATCACTTGAAGGCAGAGTTCTAGACTGCATGGGCAATACAGCAAGACCTCATTTCTACTTTTAAATAAATAAATAAATAAACTTTTTTAAAAAAAGAGACAGGATCTTATTGTATTGTCCAGGATGGACTCAAACCCTTGGGCTCAAGTAATCCTCCCACCTCAGCTTCCGGGATAGCTGGGACTTCTTACAGTAGGGAGCCACAGTACTTGGCTAATGCACTATTTTTTATAGACTCAAAGCAAAATAGGGATGAATGCCAAGGCCTGGACTGTGAAGGGCACGCAGTGTTCTGTTTTCCTTGAAAACTACACAAACATGAAATGTGGTATCAGTTGAAAAAAACCCACCCCCGATATTTATCGTGGGTTCTTTTCTATTTCCCTAAGCGTCTCAGCTGGTTTGAGAAATAAAGGGAAAGAGTACAAGAGAGAGAAATTTAAAGCTGGGCGTCCGGAGGAGACATCACTTGTCGGCAGGTTCCGTGATGCTCCCCGAGCCATAAAACCAGCAAGTTTTTATTAGCGATTTTCAAAAGGGGAGGGAGTGAATGAATAGGGTGTGGGTCCCAGAGCTCACATACTCCACAAGGTAAAAATGTCACCAAGCAAATGGAGGCAGGGTGAGGTGACAGGACCACTGGATGGGGCAAAATTAAAATTGCTAATGAAGTTTCGGTGCATTGTCATTGATAACATCTTATCAGGAGACAGGGTTTGAGAGCCGACAACCTGTCTGACCAAAATTTATTAGGTGGGAATTTCCTTGTCCTAATAAGCCTGGGAGCGCTACAGGAGACCCGGGCTTATTTCATCCCTTCGGCTTCGACCATAAATGGCGGTCAACCTTAAGGGGGCCATCTTTAGACCTACTCTCAGGACACATTCTCTTTCTCAGGGATATTCCTTGCTGAGAAAAAGAATTCAGTGATAGTTGTCCTATTTGCTTTTGAAAGAAAAGAAATATGGCTCTGTTCTGCCTAGCTCACTGGCAGTCAGGCTCCAAGTCTTATCTCCCTTGTTCCCTGAAGATTGCTGTTATCCTGTTCTTTTTTCAAGTTGCCCATATTTCATATTGTTCAAACACACATGCTCTACAAACAATTTGTGCAGTTAACACAATCATCACAGGGTCCTGAGGTGACATTCATCCTCTTCATCTTATAAAGATGACGGGATTAAGAGATTAAAGACAGGCATAGGAAATCACAAGGGTATTGATAGGGGAAGTGATAAGCATCCATGAAATCTTCACAATTTATGTTCAGAAATTGCAGTAAAGACAGGCGTAAGAAATTATAAAAGTATTAATTTGGGGAATTAATAAATGTCCATGAAATCTTCACAATTTATGTTCTTCCACCACGGCTTCAGCCAGTCCCTCCATTCGGGGTCCCTGACTTCCTGCAACAATGTGGTGCCCAGAAATTTTTTTTTTTTTTTTTTTTTTGAGATGGAATCTCAGTCTGTTGCCCAGGCTGGAGTGTCGTGGTACAACCTCAGTTCACTGCAACCTCCTCCTCCCAAGTCCAAGTGATTCGCCTGCCTCAGCCTCCTGAGTAGCTGGGATTACAGATGCGTGACACCATGCCCTGCTAATTTTTGTATTTTTAGTAGAGACGGGATTTCACCATGTTGGCCAGGCTGGTCTCGAACTCCTGACCTCAAGTGATCCACCCATCTCTTGCTGGGATTACAGGCACAAGCCACTGTGCCTGGCCTAGAAAACCTTATCTGAAGCTCCACACCTGATTGGGAATCAAGGCTGCTCAACCGACTCTGTGTCAAAGTGATTTCTGTCCTCCAGACAAGAGTGGGATACGTCATTCATCCTGATGTACTTCTGAACAGTAACATTTCTGATACTCTGTGATTTTAAGGAAAAAAAATATCAATCAGAAAGAAAGCACTAGTAACCCAAAGAAGGGGGTGGTTATGGCACTTTCTAGCTGTACCTTATGCTTGGGAGAACTACTGTTTCATGTTAACTTCGCAGCTGGCTTTATTCCTGTTATCTCAGCAGGATCACCTGCAGGGCAGATGTTCACTTTGAACTTGGAGCTGAGTTTTACTTTGTCAGATTCAATGAGATGATGCTGTATAAAGGGTCTGGTTCAGGGGCAGGCTGTGAGTAAGGGCTCAGTAAATTACAACTATAATGACTAGCTATGAATTATCATCAATATTATTAGGACAGCAATGACCCAGACGTGATAGGAGCCCAAGAGACAGTACCTAACCCAGCCAGAGGAAGGGAGATTGGGGAAGGCTTCCTGGAGGAGATGAGGACTGGGCTGAGTCTTAGAAGGTGCGTAGACACCAACAAAAGGTGAGAAGGGCAATCTAAGCAGAGGGAACCAAATAGAGGAGGCACAGGGCTGGGGTGCGCCAGAGCATCTTGTGAAGGGCAGGAGTCTTAAGAGATGAGACTGGGGAGGTCTGTGGAACCAGGGGGGTGAACTTGTTTGTTGGGGTTACTGGTTTTACTACAATTAGTAACACAATCCTGATTTTATAGGGGAGGAGACAGTCTCAGTGATGGTCACTTGATTTTGGAAGATGGAGCTCAGCTATCTCTCTGAGTCACAGGATAGAATGCTGAGGCACAGGCCAGGCACGGTGGCTCAAGCCTGTAATCCCAGCACTTTGGGAGGCCGAGGTGGGCAGATCACTTGAGCCCAGGAGTTCAAGATCAGCTTGGACAAGATGGTGAAATCCCATCTCTACAAAAAATACAAAAGTTAGCCGGGTGTAGTGGCACATGCCTATGGCTCCAGATACTCAGGAGGCTGAGGTGGAAGGATGGCTTGAGTCCAGGAGGTCGAGGCTCCAGTGAGCTGAGGTCATGCTACTGCACTCCAGCCTGGGCAAGAGAGAGAGGGAAGCAAGAAGGAGGGGAGGAAGGGAGGGAGGGAGGAAAAAAGAAGGAAGGAAAGAAGGAAGGAAGGAAGGAAGGAAGGAAGGAAGGAAGGAAGGAAGGAAGGAAGGAAGGAAGGAAGGAAGGAAGTGAGGGAGGGAGCCCAGACACGGCAGAGACTCACCCAAGTAGCCCTGCATGGAGGGAGCGGGGCTGGGATTCGAACCTTAGTCTTTCCACCCCATTCCCAGTGCTCCTTCCCTGCCCTCGCATGCCTTCCTCTCACTGGAAACACAGCCTCTACCTGACCTTGTCCTCTGCATCCTCTGATAGGTAGCTGATACCAGACAAGGTTTTGCAAGGACTCCAGGTGCCCCTCGGTGTCTGTTGAGATTAAACCCAATGCAAAATAAGGTTTAATCCCAAATCTGCAATGGAAAGACAGGAGGTTTCCTTCTTGCCTGGGCCAGAAAAGGCTGTAGCTCCTGTCCCTGCCCTTCACCCCACTGTACAAGTCCTCCCTGAACTGTCGAGGGATTCTTAGGGGGTCAACAGAGAGGGATGAGAGCTGGAGGCAGTCATTGGGGTATGACGGGGCCTCCTTGACAGAGCAGGTGGTAAACTTTCTGCCTTTAAATATTTTGAAATAGCAACAGACATAAGAAAGCACAAAAAATCCCAGATGGTACATTATTTCCTCTGGCCTGGTGTCCCTCAGCCTCCCAGGGTCCCAGGCACAGAAGCCCAGGTTCACACCAGCAGGAGGCTGGGACCGGAGATTCTGCGGACTTTCCAAGTGTGTTTATTCACATTCCTGTGGGCCCCCAAGGCCCTGATGAGCTTCCCAATATTAGCTTAGAAAGAAAAAAAGCAGTTCCTGACATCCGGAGCTGATTTGACATTCATGGTTAGACCTCAATGTTGTCACAAACTCATCTGACTCTCATGGGGAACATAAACAGACTCACAGAATTCCAATAAGGTTACTCTGAGACCATGATAAAATAAGGCAAGGCAAGGCCATGTCATAATTTTATCTAAGCACTGACAAAAACAAGGTCACTATGCTGTCACCCATAAAATACCAAATAAATTCTCCCGGCTAAAATGAGTGACTGCTATTCTTTGAACAGATTTATAAAGATCTAATTCACATACCATTTAATTCATCCATTCAAAGTGTACAATTCAGTGGCTCACGCCTGTAATCCCAGCACTTTGGGAGGCCAAGGTGGGAGAATTGCTTGAGCCCAGGAGTTTGAGAGCAGCCTGGGCAACATAGCGAGACCCTGTCTCTACAAAATAATATAATAAATTTTAAAAATTAGCTGAGCATTGGGAGTTCAAGACCAGCCTGGACAACATGGTGAAACTCCATCTCTACTAAAATACAAAAAATTAGCCAGGCGTGGCAGCATGCCCCTCTAGTCCCAGCTACTTGGGAGGCTGAGGCAGAAGAAGTGCTTGAACCCAGGAAGCAGAGATTGTAGTGAGCCGAGATTGCGCCACTGTACTCCAGCCTCAGCTACAGAGTGAGACACCATCTCAAAAAAAAAAAAAAAAAAAAAAAAAAAAAAAAATTAGCTGAGCATGATTGTGCACAACTATAGTCCTAGCTATTTGGGAGGCTGAGGTGGGAGGTCGAGGCTGCAGTGAGCTATGATTGTCCCACTGTACTCTACCCTGGGCAACAGAGCAAGATGTTGTCTCAAAAAAAGTATATAATTCAATGGCTTTAACTATATTCACAGAATTATGTTTTTGTACCATAAAGACACGTGCGCATGTATGTTCATCCCAGTGCTATTCACAATAGCAAGATATGGAATCAAGCTAAATGCTCACCAATGGTAGACTGGATAAAGAAAATGTGGTATGTATACACCATGGAATATTATGCAGCCATTAAAAAAATGAGATCTTGTCCTTTGTGGCAACGTAGGTGGAGCTGGAGGCCATGATCGTAAGTGAACTAACGAAGGAACAAAAAACAAAATACCACGTGTTCTCACTTATAAGTGGGAGCTAAACATTGAGTACACATAGACACAAAGAAGTGAGTAACAGGGACTAGGGCCTAATTGAGGGTGGAGGGAGGAAGGAGAGTGAAGATAGAAAAACTGGCCAGGCACACTCACACCTGTAATCCCAGCACTTTGGGAAGCCGAAGTGGATGAATCACTTGAGGTCAGGAATTCGAGACCAGCCTGGCCAACATGAAACCCTGTCTCTACTAAAAATACAAAAATTAGCCAGGCGTTGTGGCATGCACTTGTAAATCCCAGCTACTTGGGAGTCTGAGGCAGGAGAATCACTTGAACCCAGGAGGCAGAGGTTGCAGTGAGCCGTGATCATGCTGCTGCACTCCAGCCTGGGCGACAGAACAAGACTGCGTCTCACAAAAAAAAAAAAAAAAAAAAAGAAAATCTACCTACCAGATACTATGCTTTTTACTGGAGTGACGAAATAATCTATACACCAAACCCCCATAACACACAATTTATCTATATAACAAACATGCACATGCACCCCGAACCTAAAATAAAAGCTAAAAGCATTGAAAAAATTGTATTCACGGAAGCATGCAACCATCATCATGTTATATTTATTTAATTTTTAATTTTTGTGGGTACATAGTAGGTGTATTTATTTATGGGGTATATGAGATGTTTTGATACAGGCTTACAATGCATAATAATCATATCAGGGTCAAAAGGGTATCTATTACCTCATGCATTTATCCTTTGTGTTTCAAATAATCCAATTATATTCTTTTAGTTAATTTTAAATGAAGTTAAATTATTTTTTACTACAGCCACTCTGTTGTGCTAGCAAATACTAGGTCTTATTTGTTCTTTCTAATCTTTTTTGTACCCATTAATCATCCCCTCTCCCCATCCCTGCCCTGCCACTACCTTTCCCAGCCTTTGATAATCATCCTTCTACTCTTTATGTCCATGAGTTGAATTGCTTTAATTTTTACCTCCCAAAGATAAGTGAGAACAAGCGATGTTTGTCTTTCTGGCTTATTTCACTTGACATAATGACCTCCATTTCCATCTATGTTGTTTCAAGTGACAGGATCTCATTCTTTTTTACGGCTAAATAGTACTCCATTGTGTAAGTACCACATTTTCTCTACCCATTCATTTGTTGATGGACACTTAGGTTGTTTCTAAATCTGGGCTATTGTGAATAGTGCTGCAATAAACACAGGAGTGCAGGTATCTCTTAGACATACTGATTTCCTTTCTTTTGGGTACATACGTAGCGGTGGGATAGCTTGGTCATATGGTAACTCTATTTTCAGTCTTTTGAAGAACTTCCAAACTGTTCTCCATAGTGACTGTATTAATTTACATTCCATCCTTGGTGTATGAGGGTTCCTTTTTCTCCACAACCTTGCCAGCATGTGTTATTGCCTGTCTTTTGGACAGAAAACATTTTAACTGGGGTGAGACGACATCTCATTATAGTTCTGATTTGCAGTTATCTGATGATTAATGATGTTCAGCCTTTTTGTATGTTCTTTTGCACTTTTTTTTTTTTAAAGAGAGGGTCTCTGTTGCCCACGCTGGATGGCAGTGGCGCAATCTCAGCTCACTGCAACCTCTGCCTCCTGAGTTCAAGCAATTCTCCTGCCTCAGCCTCCAGAGTAGCTGGGGTTACAGGAGCCCACCAACATACCTGGTTAATTTAGATATATTTTTTAGTAGAGACAGGGTTTCACCATGTTGGCCAGGCTGGTCTCAAACTCCTGACCTCAAGTGATCCACCTGCCTCGGCCTCCCAAAGTATTGGGATTACAGGCATGAGCCACTGCACCCGGTCATGTTTTTGTTTCTCTTGGGTGTATACCTAGACGTGGAATTGCTGGGTTACATGGTAGTTCCATGCTGAGAAACTGCCAGGCTGTTTTCCACAGTGGCAACACCATTTCACATTCTCAACAGCAGTGTATGAGGCTTCCAATGTCTCCACAATCTCACCACACTTATTATTTTCCCTCTTTTCTTTCTTGTTCTTAATAGACATCCTAATGGGTGTGAAGTAGTATCTCACTGTGGTTTTGATTCACATTTCCCTAATGATTAGTGATGCTGAACACTTTTTCATGCGTTTATTAGCCCCTTGTTTATCTTCTCTAAAGAAGGATCTATTCAGGCCAGGCACAGTGGCTCACTCCTCTAAACCCAGCACTTTGGGAGGCCGAAGGGGGTGGATCACTTGAGGTCAGGAGTTTGAGACCAGTGATGAGCCTGACCAACATGGTGAAACCCTGTCTCTACTAAAAATAAAAATATTAGCTGGGTGAGGTGGCGAGTGCCTGTAATCCCAGCTACACAGGTGGCTGAGGCAAGAGAATCACTTGAACCTGGGAAGCAGAGGTTGCAGTGAGCTGAGATCGCACCACTGCACTCCAGCCTGAGTGACAGAGTAAGACTCCATCTCAAAAAATAAAAAATAAAATAAAACAACAAAAAAAGAAGTGTCTATTCAGATCCTTTGCTCATTTTAAAATTGGGTTTTTTTTTTGTTATTAGTTGTAATAATTCTTTATATATTGTAGATACAAGTTTTTTTGTTTTTGTTTTTGTTTTTTTGAGATAGAGTCTCGCTGTGTCCTCCAGGCTGGAATGCAGTGGCATGATCTCGGCTCACTGCAAGCTCTGCCTCCCGGGTTCACACTATTCTCCTGCCTCAGCCTCCCGAGTAGCTAGGTCTACAGGCACCTGCCACCATGCCCAGCTAATTTTTTTTTTTTTTTTAAGATGGGGTTTCACCATATTAGCCAGAGTGGTCTCAATCTTCTGACCTCGTGATCCACCCACCTCGGCCTCCCAAAGTGCTGGGATTAGAGGTGTGAGCCACTGCACTCGGCCAATACAAGTCTTTTATCAGATACATAATTTGCAAAAATGTTCCCCCATTCTATGGGTTGTCTTTTCACTTCCCTTTCTTTTCTTTTTTGGGACAGAGTTTTGCTTGGTTACCCATGCTACAGTGCAGTAGTGTGATCCTGGCTCATAGCAGCCTCGACCTCCAGGCTTAAGCAATCCTCTCACCTTGGGCCCCCAAATAACTGGAACTACAGGTATGTGCCACCACACCTGGCTAACTTTTTTAAAAATTTTTTTTAGAGAAAGTGTTTCACTATGTTGCTCAGACTGGTCTCTAACTCCTGGACTGAAGAGATCCTCCTGCTTCAGCCTCCCAAAGTGCCGGGATTAAAGGCATGAGCCACCGCACCAGACCTCTTTTCTCTTTCTTGATGTCCTCCTTTGAAGCATGGAAGTTTTAACATTTTAATTATATCCAGTTTATCTATTTTTTGTTGCTTGTGCTTCAGGAATTGTGTCTGAGAAACCATTGCCTAATCCAAGGTGACAGCTCCTTTTTCTCCCCCAATACAGCTTTACCCTTACTCTAGTCTGCCCTCTCTATAGATAAGATTTGTTAAGGTATGTGCTACAGTGTGGATGTTTGCCCCAGCAAACCTCATGTTGAAATTTGATCCCAAGGTTGGAGGTGGGGGCATAGTGCAAGGTGTTTTGGTCATGGGGGTGGATCTCTCATGAGTAGACTAATGCACTGTGAGGGGAAGGTGAGTTCTTCCTTTATTGGTTCCCATGATAGCTGATTGTTACAGAAGAGCCCAGCACTTCCCTGTCTCTTGCTTCCTCTCCCACCATCTCATCTCTGCACACATTGGCTCCCTTCACCTTCCGTCATGAGTGGAAACTTTCTGAGGCCTCACCAGAAACAGATGCTGGCACCGTGCTTCTTGTACAGCCTACAGAACTGTAAGCCAAAGACACCCTTTTTCTTTATAAATCACCCAGCTTCAGTTATTGCTTTATAGCAATACAAACAGACTAAGACAGTATCCAATTATAGAATTGCCCCTGCTTTCTGACAGCTTCAATTCTAGAGTGAACCCTCACTTCCCTAAATTGCTCTTTCAAATCACCCAAATCCTATAACAGGTTCTTTTCAACATCATTTACGAAAATATTTTCCCATGGTGCATGTTCTCCCTCCCTGCAATGAGTAGTAAACCCAACCTGCCCAACTGCAAGTGACCCTGGTAGTCTCTGGCTGAGGGACTTTGACACAGGAAAACGCACAGGATTGGCCGGGCATGGTGGCTCATGCCTGTAATCCCAGCACTTTGGGAGGCCAAGGCAGGCGGATCACGAAATCAGGAGATCGAGACCATCCTGACTAACATAGTGAAACCCCATCTCTACTAAAAATACAAAAAACAAGCCAGGCGTGGTGGCGGGTGCCTGTAGTCCCAGTTACTCAGGGAGGCTAAGGCAGGAGAATGGCGTGAACCCGGGAGGCAGAGCTTGCAGTGAGCCGAGATGGTGCCACTGTACTCCTGCCTGGGCTACAGAGCAAGACTCCGTCTCAAACAAAAACAAAAACAAAAACACGAAAACCCACAGGATTATAAGGGGTTTGGTGGTGAGTGCTTTGTGATGCCATCTATATAAAACTCTAGAAAATGCAAACTAATCAACAATGACAGAAGCATATCATTGGTCCCTTGGGAATGCAGAGTGGGAAGAGGGACCTAGGGCAATTACAAAGGGCCACAAGGAAAGTGTGGGGTGATGGCTATACACATGCTGTCATCATAATGATGGAGATGGTTTCGAGAATGTACACATACGTCAAAACTCCTGGTGAGGTTTGGCCGCTCACATTTGCAACCCCAGCATTTTCAAAGGCCAAGGCAGAAGGATCATTTGAGGTTAGGAACTGAAGACCAGCACTGGCAAAAGTGAGACCCCATCTCTACAAAAAACAATTTGTTTTAATTAGCCAGGAGTGGTGGCACTGGCCTGTAGTCCCAGCTACTCAGAGGGTGAGGTGGGAGGATTGCCTGAGCCCAGGAATGTGAGGCTGCAGTGAGCTATGATCATACCACTGCACCCCAGCCTGGGTGACAGAGTGAGGCCATGTCTCTATTTATCAAAAAAAAAAAAAGAAAAAAAGGACAGACACAGTGGCTCACGCCTGTTAATACCAGCACTTTGGGAGGCCGAGGTGGGTGGATCACTTGAGGCAAGGAGTTCAAGATCAGCCTGGCCAACATGGCAAAACCCCATCTCTACCAAAACAAAGCAAAACACAACAAAAAAATAAACCGAGTGCAGTGGTGCGCACCTGTAGTCCCAACTACTTGGGAGGCTGAGGCACGAGAATCTCTTGAACCCAGGAGCTGGAGGTTGCAGTGAGCCAAAATCGTGCCACTGCACTTCAGTCTGGGTGACAGAGAGAGATCCTGTCTCAAAAAAAAAAAATAGGCCGGGCTCGGTGGCTCAAGCCTGTAATCCCAGCACTTTGGGAGGCCGAGACGGGTGGATCACGAGGTCAGGAGATCGAGACCATCCTGGCTAACACGGTGAAACCCTGTCTCTATTAAAAAATACAAAAAACTAGCCGGGCGAGGTGGCGGGCGCCTGTAGTCCCAGCTACTCCGGAGGCTGAGGCAGGAGAATGGCGTGAACCCGGGAGGCGGAGCTTGCAGTGAGCTAAGATCCGGCCACTGTACTCCAGCCTGGGTGACAGAGCAAGACTCTGTCTCAAAAAAAACCAAAACAAAACAAAAAAATAAATATATAAAGGGCATCAAACCATACATTTTAAAGGTGCGGTTTGTTGTATACCGGAATTATACCTGAATGAAGCTGTTTTTAAAAAATCCTCATGTGAGCTGCCCACCATCCACAGGTCATCATTTTTATTAGCATTTCATATCATGGACAAACTCCACTGAGGATTTGCAAACAAAAGCATAAAAGAGAAATAGAAATCATTTCAAAAGCTGTAGGCAGTTCACTCTTTCCCTTTCCTGGGCATGTGTCCTGGACTGAACCTGTGATGGAAGTTGACACCCTGCCGAGCCCTCAGCAGTCTCAGCTCCTACATGCCTCTTACAAATGGAGGCATTTTTCCAGCCTTGAGGGCAGTGTGAGGTACTTTTTGAAATAATCGCTGCTTGTGCTGAGTGTAGAACTGAACTTTATGAAGAAGCATAACATAGTCTTCATAGAAAAGAAAAATACATTTCAAACTGAAGCAAAGCTGGCATTGCTTATAGCTCTAATGGTGGCTGATAGCTCTAATGGCACTTTTTTCTCCTTGTTCAGTTTCAGGAGGAAACTATTAGCCATTGTTGGTGGTGAACTTGGAAACATACCCAGAGGCTGCAGCCATCACCAAGGACACACAGCACACACAGTGGAGAGAGAGTGAGGCTGGGAGAGCACTGGAGAGACTTGGCACCAGACAGACCCAAGGAGGAATGCCGGCTCTGCCCCGATAGCTGGGTGGTTTCTGGCAAGTCACTGAACCTCAGTGACCAGGTGTTCCTCTCGGATAAAAGTCGGGATAAAAAAGTGACCCTGGCAAAGCAGGGCCAGGGCTGCCACACAGAGCCGCCCAGATAGAGGACTCTAGCTGCTTGCAGACAGGTACTGACAAAATGTATTAAAACAAAGTTTTGGTTCCCACCCAGTGTCTGTTAAAAGCACCAGAGAAAGCTAGTTACAAAGAATGTTTGCTTTTTAAGCTCAAAGAACTAGAAGGGTATGGAGGAAATATCTCTGCTCCCAGGGTTCCCTGAGCTCCTTCCCGCTGCACCCAGTACAGACTTGGCTCCTGGGGGCAGTGACCTGCCTCTGGTCCCTGGGACTGGTCCTGGCCAAGGTGCCTATGAAATGAGGGGCTTGCAGAGCCCCTGGTGCTCCAGGCCTGCTGCCAACATTCCTCAGGCAGCCTCAGTGATGACACTGTCCAGAAGGAACACCACAATGGAGCTGTGGTCATCTCCATAAGAGCACTGCCTCAGGGTGGTCGTATGTCATGGGGTGGCTGTCCTGCCCCAGCACAGCTCCAGGCCACAGTTATCCCATAGCAGAGGGCAGGCAACATAGTCTAGTTGTCCACAGAGGGCACAGGATGGAAGCTGGGATGACAGGTATCCCTAACCCTGCCAGGTAAAGCAGAGGCCTGCACTTCACCATAGCTGTAGGTGTGAATTATTTGCATTGATACAGTGAGAGGAATTTCCCACATTCCTTTTTTTTTTTGAAACAGTGTCTTACTCTATTGTCCTGGCTGGAGTACAGTGGCACAATCATGGCTCCCTGTATCCTTGGCCTCCCAGGCTCCAGTGATCCTCCCACTCAGCCTCCCAAGTAGGTGTGACTACAGGTGCATGCCACCATGCCTAATTTTCTTTTCTTTTTTTGTTTTTGAGGAGATGAAGTCTTGCTATGTTGCCCCAGCTAGTCCTTCACTTATTTAAGCCTACCAGCTAGTGTTCTGGTATCTCCTCTGAATTTTTAATTGATTTCCCTTCCAGAGAATTAAGTATTATTTTTGTTGACAGTTTGTGCTCTCAAACGGCATTGCATTTAGTAATGCTTTTTTAGTTGTTGGGTTTTTGTTTTTTCAAATATTATTAATTTGTTTCCCTTTCCAGCTGAGGAAACAGTGACCAGGGGAGTAAATATTCTTAGGCCACTGTGTTTGTATATTATGGACAATCAAGAAAGAACTAGGGTATGTTAGAGGCAGAACTCCAGAGTTCAGGTCATCTCTGTCTACTCACTTGGTGGACTTGGCTAAGTCATGTCATCTCTCTGAGCCTCTGTTTCTTCATCTATGACATGGGCTAATACTTTCAACCTAGTACATGAAAGAAAATATGCTGATTGAACCAATCCTACTCCTGTTGCAACCTCACACCAGAGCACAGGCTGGGTGTTCATATACGTTCCCTTGCCTGGTCTCTGGCTTTCCCTCTGGGAGATATCCTTCTTAGGCTCTGGTGCTCCTGGAAGCTGGGCTAAGGCTGACCTCTCTATTCTTGCCTCTGCCCAATTTCATTGCAGGCAGCCTCCACTGAACTATGCCCACATCATCATCCCTGAATGGAAGATCTATAGCATGATGAGGTTCAACCAAATCCCGCTAAACAAACAAACAAACAAACAAAAAGCCACTGGCCTAATCGGTTGTAACATATTCTTTACAAAGTCCTTTATGATATTTATCTTAGTAAAAATGGTGTTAAAACTTTGCCATATAGGCTGGGCGCGGTGGCTCACGCCTGTAATCTCAGCACTTTGAGAGGCCGAGGCAGGCGGATCACCTGAGGTCGGGAGTTCAAGTCCAGCCTGACCAACATGGAGAAACCCTGCCTCTACTAAAAATACAAAATTAGCCAGGCATAGTGGCGCATGCCTGTAATCCCAGCTACTCGGGAGGCTGAGGCAGGCGAATTGCTTGAACCTGGGAGGCAGAGGTTGCAGTAAGCCCAGATTGTGCCACTGCACTCCTGACTGGGCAACAAGAGTGAAACTCCGTCTCAAAAAACAAACAAACAAAAAACTTTGCCATACTGTTTATGTGGAATATCTTAATCCATAACAAAGTGACACCTGTGTCAGCCAGTCTACACCCCTGGAAATCAGCCTTCCTTGCTTAGGGCTCCAGCAAGGCTGTCCCCACCCTAGCTGGTCTCCTGGGAAAAAGAGGAATTCAGGCAGCAAGAGTCAAGCAAGCAGGTGCTTCAACAAGTAAGTAATCCATCTCAAGAAGCTGCAACAAGGGATGGTTCAACAATTCTTAGGAGTCTTGTGAAGTCTGCAAGCTCCATAAACGAGGGCTCTTGCATGTCCTCAGGTGAGCTCTGCTTCATTGTCATCTTTTTGAAGTGGACCCGCAGCAGCAAGGTGAGCAAAGCCAAAGGAAGCCCCCTTCCTGAGTCTAGCTCAGGTGAACTGACAGCCCCAGACAGGACAACCGAGAGGGACCCAGTATTCATCTGTTTTCATACTGCCATAAAGAGCTGCCCATGGCCGGGCGTGGTGGTGGGTGCCTGAGGCAGGAGAATCACTTGAATGAACCCAGGAGGTGGGGGTTACAGTAAGCCAGATCACATCACTGCACTCCAGCCTGGGTGACACAGTGAGACTCTGCCTCAAAAACAAACAAAAAGGCCGGGCACGGTGGCTCACATCTGTAATCCCAGCACTTTGGGAGGCCGAGGTGGGCAGATCACTTGAGGTCAGGAGTTCGAGACCAGCCTGGCCAACATGGTGAAACTCCGTCTCTACTAAAAATACAAAACTTGGCTGGGCATGGTGATGTGTGCCTGTAATCCCAGCTACACAGGAGGCTGAGTCAGGAGAATCGCTTGAACCTGGGAGGTGGGGGTTGCAGTGAGCCGATATCATGCCACTGCACTCCAGCCTAGGTGACAGAGTGAGATTCCATCTCAAAACAAAACAAAAAACGAAAAAACTGCCCAAGACTGAGTAATTTAGAAAGGAAAGAGGTTTAATTGACTCACAAGTCTGCATGGCTAGGAAGGTCTCAGGAAACTTACAATCATGGCAGAAGGGGAAGCAAGGCACCTCCTTCAGAAGGCAGCAGAAAGAAATGTGGAGTGATGGGGGAAGAGCCCCTTATAAAACCATCCGATTTCCTGAGAACTCACTCACTACCATGAGAACGGCATGGGGGAAACCACCTGTATGATTCAATTACCTCCACCAGGTCTCTCCCTTCACACGTGGGGATTATGGGGATTACAATTTAAGATGAGACTTGGGTGGGGACACAGAGTGCCTAACCATATCAGCCTCAAAGCCATGGCTGGAGAAGGCTCCTGCCAGAAGTCCACCCCGCAGCCCCCAGACTCTACCGTGGTCTTTCCTCACTCTGCTTCCTACCTCCATTTTTCTTTCCCTGAAGGAGGTTGCTCTATCAGTGCCTCCGGTGACAATACATGCCCCCCTCCCCCGCCCCCATGCTCAGCGATAAGGAAGCTGGTGCTGCAATCCCTGCCCCACCCCAGACTCCTTCCTTTTCTTCCCACTTAGTGTTCTTGAAACTCCTCTCTGTTTGTTTGTTTTTTTTAAATTAAGTTACTCACCTCAGCTTTGTTTCTCAAAGGCCTTAATTTTTCCAGAAACTGTCTCTTGGCAGGAGGCGTTTCAGGTTTGCATTTCTCTGAAAGACACTCTCAGAAATACGGGACCTCCATTTTGGTGTCAGCACTGCACGCACCCCCACTCAAGCCAGCACCGTGACTGGAAAACTTATGTATAGGGTAAGGGATGTGGGTGGAGTGGGAACTGACGTGGAGGATGTTGGAGATCAGATCAACAGATGCTACAAAAAAACCCAACCCCTCCCCACCGAAAGAGGGCAATACTCAGGCTAGGAGCCGCTGCACTAGGTGCTAGGGACCCGCTGAATTTTCACCAGGGCAGTGGCTTGGTCAGATTTCCATTTCCAGAAACATCGCCCTGGAATCCTTTCCTTGGCGTGGAAGGAGAGGTTGACCCCGAAGAGTTAGTCAAGGGCGACTCATCGCTCCACCCTAAGGTTTCCCCAAGGAGGGACAGCACAGGGCGATGGCGAAAGGGAAGGGCTGCAGGGTGGAGTCCGGCACCGAGACCTCCCGGCCCTGCTTTTAGCAGCACAGGGCCGCTTGAGATGATTTCTTTTGAAAACGTGCAGTGGTTGAAAACCACTGCTTCAAAACAGAGACTGGAGGGGTGGTAAATAATAACGAGGAGTTTTAGCAATGGACTCTGTTGACAGAATCTGGGCGCCTGGGAAGGGTCTCGGAGGACGGGCCAGGTTGGAGAACTATTTCAACTGCGTACTCGACAACACGCGGAAGGCTGCGGGGAGCCTTAGCCCCTACCTGCCTCCAGTGCTCTCTGCGGCACATGGCAGCCCCACGACGTGTTTGGGTTTCTTCCAGCGCGACTCGCACGCACCAGCGCCCATGCAGCGGCAAGGCCAGGTGCCTGCCAGATAAACAGACAAAATCAGGAGGACTCCAAGGTGGGACAGAGAAGGAAGATTGTTAAAAACTGAATCTGCTAGGCCAGGCATGGTGGCTCACACCTGTAATCCTAGCACTTTGGGAGGCCGAGGGAGGCAGATCACTTGAAGCCAGGAGTTCAAGACCAGCCTGGCCAACATGGCGAAACCCCGTCTGTACTAAAAATACAAAAAATTAGCCAGGCGTGTGGTGTGAGCCTGTAGTCCCAGCTACTCAGGAGGCTGAGGCAGAGAATTACTTGAACCTGGGAGGTGGAGGTTGCAGTGAACTGAGATCACACCCCTGCAGTCTATCCTGAGCAACAGAGCAAGACTCTGTATAAAAAAAAAAAAAAAAAAAAAAAAGGAAAAAGTTGAATCTGCTGTGCCCAACCAAGCCATCAGCTCTCGGGTCCTGCCCTGAATCATTTACTCCTCACCCTATCTCTGGGACCATCAGGGCAGGCAGGCAGCAGCAGATGTTTTCCAAGCCCTGCTGCTCCCAGGCCAGCATGATATCTGCAGTGACCATTTTAATAGGCTGGACACCCTCGTGTCCCCCTAGCACTTATCCTTGGCCCACTTGCCACTTGTGCCTTACCCAGTGGGGAGGAAATGGCAAGGCCTTGGCTCTGGGTTCCACAGGTAGAGTTTTGCAGGGGAATCCAGTGAACTCATGCTTTACAAAACCTACCCAGGCCTGCTTTCAGCCATCCCTCCTGCTGAGATTATATGTAATATACAATATTATATATAATTTTTTTATAGAGACAGGGTCTTCCTCTGTCACCTAGGCTGGAGTACAGTGGCATGAACATAGCTCACTACAACTGCAAACTCCTGGGCTCAAGTGATCCTCCTACCTCAGAGTCTCCTTGGGTAGCTGGGACTACAGGCACGCACCATCAGGCCTGGCTTTTTTTTTTTTTTTCTGTAGCGATAAGGTCTCACCATCTTGCTCAGGCTGGTCTGGAACTCCTGGGCTCAAGTCATCTTGAACTCCTGGCCTCCCAAAATGCTGGTATTACAGACATAAGCCACCGCACCTGGCCAAAAGACTATATATTTTGAGCAGCTGCTGGGAGGTGTGGACTAAGTTCTGGTCTGAGGAGAACTTCCTGGGAGTCCAGGAAAGAAATACCTGTCATTGTTGGTGCACAGTGACTATAGTCCTCACTGGTCACCCATTGGACAGGGTGTGGCTCCCTACACAGTGTAGCTCCCTAGCCCCAAAAAGTTGGACCTGGGCTCTCCGCAGTCACCAGAGATCCCTCTCCTTCCTCCCCAACAAGGTGTTTGGCTGACTGCAGCAACTGTGCAGACCCTGACTAGTGGACATTCCTAAGTACCATAGACTCTCCTTTGTCCCATCAGGCTAGTCCAGAAGGTTGTTATGGGTAGGTGAGATCATGAATTCAGGAAGCTGAAAGAGCCAGGAGGTGGAAGCTGGCCGGCTGGGGGGAACTGCCTGTGGAATGGACCGGCCCTGAATGAGTGGAACTGTAGATGGGCCTTGAAAGCGAGCTCAGGAGATGGGGCGTTGTGTATACACAAGTTGCTAACCGGGAGCCCCGCGCCTCATTCCGACTGGATCAGGGGGCCCCGCCTGCCCACGGTCCCCGTGCCAGGTGCGCTCCCCCTCCCAGGGCCGTAATTGCCGCTGCCATCCCTAAGCATCTCCAGCCCCCGTCTTTGCCCGTTCAGTTCCGAGGCCGCGCTTGGACTGGGGCTCCCACGACTGATCCCGGAGACACAGCGAACGGCGCAGCTGCAGGGACACCCTGTCCTACAGGCGACTGGGCTCCCGCGAGGCAGCAGGTGCCAAGGATTAGCAGCAGATCTGGTGTGCAGAACCCTGGATTCGAGTCCCGGCTTCAGAGCCCCTCGGCCGTGTGACGTGAAGGCGTCGGCCGTCCTCTGAGAGCCTTCCTGGATGACAGCTGATGCTTGGGCCTACCTTCCTGGGCTGCTGAGAGGCTCAGAAGGGACCGCTTGTAAAACGCCTTGGAATCTTAATTCTACTTAATTCCATTTATCTGCTTCCTAGAAACGGCCCGCGGCTTCCGTCCCTGTCATAGCGCTGCGCAGCGGGACCGCTCTGCCCCGCTACCCTCGAACAGCCCGTCCTCGCTTCATTGCCCCTCCAGGTGCCGTTATTGTGCCTTTTAACCTGGGGCGGGAGGTTGCAGATGAGGCTGCAAGTCTGGGCCGGCGGGGGCCTGAGGGTGTGTTGCAACAAGCATCCGCGACGGTGTCTACACTGGAATTCCAAGCCAACCGAAGGAGGGCTCCAGGGGCGCGACCAAGGTTCTATCTTCTGCCTCCGGCTGCGCGCTGCTGGATGGATCTCCAGCCTTCCCCCGCGGCTCTTTCCTCCTCATCCCTGACCCCAAGCTCGGCAAGATCCCCAAGCGCAGGCCCAAGCTCCGCACAGCCTGTGGGCCGTGACGTCCGGGTCCCGAAGCTCGGCCCCAGTAGGGCTGTCCCTTCTCCTCTATTTCCAGGGTAAAGACCGCGGAACAGGCGGGGGTCTGGGGAGCATGGCTGCGACCTCGGCTGCAGGCTTACTCGGCTGCAGGCTTACTCGGCTGCAGGCTTACTCGGCTGCTTCCAGGGTGCTGTCCACCCCGTGGTGCTGAAGCGCCCCACTCCTCTCCGCCATCTAAGGGAAGCCGCGTCCGCGCTGCAGCCTCCACTCAAGATTCGACCCGAACTCCAGGACGCGTCCATACTGGTCCAACAGCCCTCATGGATCATCGCCTGCCTCTACTGTTCAAACCACCGCGGGTTTCACCCGGAAGCACCGAGGAGGTCGGAGTTTGCCTGAGAAGGCTAGGGGAAGGTCTTTGCCTTGTCCAGTTCCAGGCAGTGCGGGAGAGGTGGGCGAAGCTGGAACCCCATGCTCTGTCCCGGCACTGGCAGGAATTCACTTATTATGGAGATAGTCTGCGCTCACTCCAGACCTGTCCTATATGGGCCCCGGGAAGGTTTCCCTCTGTTTTTAGAATCTCAACCCGGGTGTGGCCATCCGAGCTGTGTCAACACTGCTACCTGCGAAGCAGGAGAGAAAAACCCCTGGAATTCCTCCCGCACATCTTTCACAAGGTGAATACGCCCTTCTTTGACACTGGGTACAGCAACTTCGGGACCAGATTTTTGCTCCTGAGCGTGTAAAAATCACATGCTTGGGCAGGCGCAGTGGCTCACGCCTGTAATCCCAGCACTTTGGAAGGCGGGGGCGGGCGGATCGCTTGAGCTGAGGAGCTGGAGACCAGCCTGGGCAACGTAGTGAAACCCCGTCTCTACAAAAAAAAAAAAAAAAAGAAGAAAGAAAGAAAACATAAAAATTAGTTGGGAGTGATGGCGCTGCACCTATCGTCCCAGCTACTTGGGAGGCTGAGGTGGGAGGATCACCTGAGCCCAGGAGGTTTCAGTGAGCTGTGATCACACCACTGCACTCCAGTCTGGGCAACAGAGCAAGACCATGTCAAAAAAAAAGAAAAAAAAAAAAAGAAAAAAAAGAAGAAGAAGAAGAAAGAAAAAACAAAAAAGTAAAAAAGAAAAGAAAAAGAAATGTATTTCCTTTTTGGAAAGCTTGGATGACCACAAGGGGGTTGAGATTCTAAAAGCCGAGGGAAAGCTTCCCAGGGCCCAGCCTCCCCATACAATTCAAAGGACAGGTTTGGAGTGAGTGAAGACTACTATATTCATAAAAAGAAAGAGAAAGGAAAGACAAGACAATATTGTCCAATGAGTCAAGCGTGATCGTAGCACAAAGAAGCAGCACACTGTTCCCCAGAGCAGGGACCAGTTCAGAGAGGCGGTCCAGGGCTATGCCCCATATGGCTCCCGCCGTGCTCCTGCGCGGTGTCCCAGGGCCTCCTGGCACCTTCTTATCATCAGCCCGGGGGCGAAATGCCAGGCCAGATGGTAGAGGCAGAAGTCAGGCAGGCAGGTGCCGTCCAGGGCGTTCCAGGCCTCCTGAGTGTGCAGCCAGCGCCCAGTTCAGACAGTGCCCCAGGCCGAGGCTGGCCCGCGTAGGGACCGCGCCTGGGCTAGACATAGCGCTCAGCGCGCAGCACCCCCATGGACGTCGCGCCGCTGACCTAGCTGTCAGACAGCGCCGCAAGGAGTAGGCAGGCTCGGGAGGCCGAAACGGGGCCCTCACCTCCAGCACTGCCAGGCTGCTAGAGAGGCCTTCCGTGGCACAGAGGCCACAGCGGCGCGGCGCGATGGGCTGTGAGCGAGCATCTATAGGGGAGCGTTTCCCGTGAGAAAGCTGAACCTGCGCCAGCCGAGGGCCCTGCAAGGGCTGCTGGTAAGAGGACTGTTCTCTATCGCCCAGCTGCTCCCGACCTTTTCTCTGAACTGGTGCCCTGCTTCTTTGTGCTACGATCACGTTTGACTCATTGGGCAATATTGTCTTGTCTTTTCTTTCCTTTTATGGACATAGTCCTCGCTCACTCCAGACTTGTCCCATGAATTGTAAGGGGAGTCTGGACCCTGGGAAGCTTTCCCTCAGGGCTTTTAGAATCTCACACCCCTTGCCGCTCGCCCTGGGAGGATGGAGATGCAGCCAGAAGACAGACACCACTCCCCCAAACGCCAGCCTCCAGTATAAGCTACAAAATAAAAATATGGTCCAGGTAAGGTGGCTCATGCCTCTAATCCCAGCTCTTTGGGAGGCCGAGGCGAGTGGATCACCTGAGGTCAGGAGTTAGAGATCAGCTTGGCCAACATGGTGAAACTCCGTCTCTACTAAAAATACAAAAATTAGGCCGGGCGCGGTGGCTCACGCCTGTAATCCCAGCACTTTGGGAGGTCAAGGCGGGTGGATCACGAGGTCAGGAGATCGAGACCATCCTGGTTAACATGGTGAAACCCTGTCTCTACCAAAAATACAAAAATTTAGCTGGGCGTTGTGGCGGGCGCCTGTAGTGCCAGCTACTCGGGAGACTGAGGCAGGAGAATGGCGTGAACCTGGGAGGCAGAGCTTGTGGTGAGCCGAGACAGCTGTCGCTCCAGCTCTGGGCGACAGAGCAAGACTCAGTCTCAAAAAAAAAAAAAAAAAAAAAAAAAATACAAAAATTAGCTGGGCGTGGTGGCTCTGCCTGTAATCCCAGCTACTCAAGAGGCTGAGGTAGGAGGAGCACTTGAGCCCGGGAGGTGGAGGTTGCAGTGAGCCAAAATCATGTCACTGCATTCCACCCTGGGCAACAGATTGAGGCTCTGTCTCAAAAAAGAAAAAAAAAAAAAAAAAAAGAAAGAAAGAAAAAAAAGAGAAAAGAAAAGAAAAGAAAATGTGGAGCTCTTATAAGTGCAGCCCCTCTGCAACTGGGCAAGCCGCAAGCAGCCAGCCCTGCCCCTAATCCTCCACCGCACAAGGCTTATTAAACTTTACACTTCGGAAATCTCGGAGTTACTTACTAGGAAAAAGCCATTCCCCACTTCTCCATTTGCATAATTAACGGAGAGGCAGGGAAGACCCATCTAACCACCCCACGTGTACTCACGTATACCCATGTGTCACCCTTATCAGATGCTGGAGGTGAGAAACACTCAGTTTCTCTCTGCGGCTGTAATACAGCCATCCCTCCCCAGGGCCACATCTGGAGAAGGGAGTGGCTAGGACAGGGTCTTCAGGGAACCTGTTGCCTTATTCTCAGCTGCTTGTCTCAGTCCCCAACCCCCACCCCCAACTCAATATCTAAGAGAGAGAGAGTAGTTCCAATAGGGAAGTCTCCTAAAGGAGGCTAAAGTTCTGGGTACTGGGTTTAGGGTGGACCTAAAGAGTTGTTCTTCAATTCCCTGAATGCTGCTTCATTGCTGTTAAATGATACTCTCCCCCTAAAAGGAAAAGAGACAGGAAGGACAGACTGATCTACAGTCAGACAGAAAGAAGGACTTCCAAAGTGTTAGACGAGCAGGGACAGCAGAGGGCGCCAATGTTGTGCAAAGGCACTCAGGGAGGAGGCACCCACAAGCGCGTTTTTTTCTCACACTCTACAAATCTATTCAGAACCACCTCACCCCCAACCTTACACATATTCCCCATCTCACAGGCACATCAGAGGTCAGAGTTAGGACTCCAGGCTCTGATACTCTGACTGGCCGCCAAGGGACCTTCACTAGCCCTCACCGCACCCCTCAACTATTTTCATGAACTTAGGGCAGTTCCCCTCAGTGGGGAGCTGGGGAGAGGAGCTGAGACTCCCAGTTTCCCTGTCCATCCAGTGGCCCTGTCCATGGAGCAGGAAGGCGTTTGCCGCAATGTTCTTTATAATGGGGAGTGAGTTGATGACACGCCTGGGTGTATTGTGGTGCCACAAAATTAAAGTTGCGAAGGCTGTCCTGTAACATGGACTCATGTTTACACTGAAATGTGGACGTTAAAAAGCAGGACTCGGCCGGGCGCGGTGGCTCAAGCCTGTAATCCCAGCACTTTGGGAGGCCGAGACGGGCGGATCACGAGGTCAGGAGATCGAGACCATCCTGGCTAATACGGTGAAACCCTGTCTCTACTTAAAAATACAAAAAAAACTAGCCGGGCGACGAGGCGGGCGCCTGTAGTCCCAGCTACTCGGGAGGCTGAGGCAGGAGAATGGCGTAAACCCGGGAGGCGGAGCTTGCAGTGAGCTGAGATCCGGCCACTGCACTCTAGCCTGGGTGGCAGAGCGAGACTCCGTCTCAAAAAAAAAAAAAAAAAAAAAAAAAGCAGGACTCTTTATTGTTCACTATGTCAGTAGTGTGCTTGCATATAGATAAAGACTGCAGGGGACACAGAAAAATTAAATGCGGATTGAGGTGGCATGTTTTTCTTAAAAATACGTCGAAATTGTAAAATGATTGCCTCTGGGAGATAAGGTTATGGATAATGTTTCTTTTTCTCCTTTTCAAATATTCTACAATGAGGAAGTGTTATTTGGGTAATCAGGAAAAAGAAGTTCACACACACACACCCCTGAAAGAGCTTGCTCTTTTCCTTCCTTTCTGCTTGGCTTCCTTCCTTCCTTTTTTCCTTTTTTTCTTTTTTTTCTTTTCTTTTTCAGATGGAGTCTTGCTCTGTCACCCAGGCCAGAATGCAGTGGCATGATCTTGACTCACTGCAACTTCTCCCTTCCGGGTTCAAGCAATTCTCCTGACTCAGCCTCCTGAGTAACTGGGATTACAAGCACGCACCACCACAACATCTGGCTAATTTTAGTATTTTTAGTAGAGATAGGGTTTCATCATGTTGGTCAGGCTAGTCTCAAACTTCTGACCTCAGATGACACCTGCCTCCACTTCCCAAAGTGCTGGGATTACAGGTGTGAGCCTCCACCCCTGCTAGTCTTTCTTTTCTTTTCTTTTCTTTCTGTCTCACACTGTTGCACTGTTGCCCAGGCTGGAGTATAGTGGCGTGCTCATAGCCCACTGCAGCCTCCATCTCGATCTCTCAGGCTCCGGGGATTCTCCTACCTCAGCCTCTTGAGTAGCTGGAACTATAGATGTACACCACCATACTCCCCTAATTTTTTATTTTTTGTAGAGAAGGAGTCTTGCTATGCTGCTCAGGCTGTTTTCAAACACCTGGGCTCAAGTGACCCTCCTGCCTCAGCCTCTCAAAGGGCTGGGATTAAAGTTGTGAGCCACTGCGCCTGGTTAAGCCTCTTCTTTCTTTCCTTTCCTTTTTCTTCTTTCTCTTGCTCGCTCTCTCTCTCTTTTCTTTTCTTTTTTCTTTTTTCTTTTTTTTTTTTGAGGCAGGGTCTCACTCTATCACCCAGGCTGGAGTGCAGTGGTGTGATCTTGGCTCACTGCAGCCTCCACCTCCTGAGCTCAAGTGATTCTCCAACCTCAACCCCCCAAGTGGCTGGGACTACAGGCATGTGCCACCACGCCCAGCTCATTTTTGTATTTTTTGTAGAGACCAATTTCACCATCTTTCCCAGGCTGGTCTCAAACTTCTGGGCTCAAGAAACCTGCCAGGCTTGGCCTCTCAAAGTGCTGGGATTACAGGTGCAAGTCACCTCCAAGCCACTCGCGAGCCTGTTTTCTTAATGTTGTCACCATGTTAATTAAGGAAGACACCTTCCCTTCCCCACCAAAGTCGCTTGTATGACTCTTCTTCTTCTCCCCACCCACTCCTCCTCATCACCCTCTTTAGGGGATCCCTCCACCACAAAACCAGAATGTAAATGAGCACACTTGGAAAGTCCGACCTCCTCTGATCCCAGCTTCCTGCTGGTGTGAGCTTGGGCTCTTGTGGCCAAGATGCTGAGAGGGGAGGGGACGACCATGGGGGAGTATTCCTGAGTTTTCTGCAGGGAGGAACAGAACATATGTCACCTCTATCCCTGGTTTTTTCCACACATATTACTGCTATTGTTATTTCAAAATGTTCAGGACCAGAAATTTCTGCCAACTCCTCTACCAAAAAGGCCCCTGTCCTTCCCCAGTAACAGTCTCTAGCTCTCTCTGCTGGCTCCCCTCTCCCCTCTCCCAGATTCTCTGCACAGTCCAGAGAAATAGGGCAGGCGTAGAGAATGGGAAGAGGGCGCACAGCCTCCACAGGTGCTGGCAGGAAAGGAGTTTTTTCGTCTTTGCTGGAATACAGCAGAGATCCAGGCTGGGGAGAGGTGGAGCCCGGGCTATTGACTAACCCTTCTTTTGTGTGGATTTAATCTCACTCTCCAGGAACACAAAAGCTGGAATTCCTGCAAATCTTTCCCTGAATAATCTGCGAGTCAGCGGAGAATCTGTAGGTGAGGAAAGCGAGGGCAGATGGAGGCTGGGGCTCCCAGTGGGAGGGAAGAATGTGGTGTTGGGAGGAGGTGAGAAGGCACAGAAAGAGCACTGGGAAGTGGGGCAGGAGACCAAAGTTCTAATCCTACCTCTACTCCTCTCTCCTTGCTGTGAATTTGGGCCAGCCACTGCCTCTCTGAGCCTCAGCTTCCTCTTCTGTAACTCAGTGAAGTCACGGAAGATCCCTGCCTGCTTCTGGGCTCCAGTGACCCTCTCTGAGAATGTTTCCTGGTCTATAAAATTAGGATCTTGATATCTATCCCCCAACAAAGGAAAGATCAGCCCAACCTTCCAATCCTAACAGACAAGCCCTGTCTGGTCCCAAACCCTCCTCCAGCCTCACCTCCATGCCTTTTCTCATTCTGTTTCCTTTACCTGCATCTCCCTTCTCTTTTTAAGTTAAGGTCTACTTTTCTTTGAAGACTCAGCGCGGGTCTGATCTCTTGAGGGAGGCTTCCCCAGTCTCTTTCCCACAGGCTGGGTTAGGTGCTGCTCCTCTGGGCTCCTGTGCTGTTCTGGGCATAAGGCCACTGTGGCCTTAACAACTAAGAATTACAGCTGAGGTTTACTGAGCACTCAGTAAGTGTCCAGACAGGCCCTTCACCCAGCATTATCGCTCTGTTGCCCAGGCTGGAGTGCAGTGACGTGATCTCAGCTCACTGCAACCTCTGCCTCCCGGGTTCAAGTGATTCTCCTGCCTCAGCCTCCCATGTAGCTGGGATTACAGGCACCCGCCACTATGCCTGGCTAATTTTTGTATTTTTAGTAGAGCCAGGGTTTCTCCATGTTGGCCAGGCTGGTGTCGAACTCCTGACCTCAAGTGACCTGCCCATCTTGGCCTCCCAAAGTGTTGGGATTACAGGCATGAGCCACTGTGCCAGGCAGCTGCTGTTTTTATTTCTGCTGTTTTTTTTTTTTTTTTTTGATCATGGTCGAAGGCTGGTGATTTTCCTGATGAGGACACTGAGCCTGACGGGGGTAAAAGCTGAGTGTCGGGGTTGGGATGTAGACCCCGGGCAGTGTGGCTCCTACTCCTATTCTGATCCTCTGCCTTATACTCTCTCTGCCCGCCTGCTACGCTGAGCATAAGGTATGGTAGGTTTCTATTTAGGGCAATGTATTTGACCTTCCCCTGACCTGTGAACCCAGGTGTGCAGGGTCTCAGCTCCCTTTGTGCCTCCACCCCATGCCTCTCACAGTCCCAGAGGGGGCTGCACCTGAACCTCATGTTCCCAGGTCTACAGCTGGGGCTCCCTTCCTTGCCCCTGGTAGTCCAGGAAGAACCTGAATGTGCCAGGGCCCCTCTCCAGTGCTAACTCAATGTCCCATCCCACCCAATGCTGCCTCCACACTCGCCTAGGGTCAGTTTAATCCAGCTAAGGGGGCTCCGCATAGAGGTCATGGCCACATGTGCCAATGTGCCAAGCCATGGGCCCAACCTCCTCAGACTTTAGCTCACTGAGGCCTCACGGCAATCTTTGAGAGAGATTGGGGGATGATTTCCATTTCACAGATGAGGAAAACTGAGGCTCAGCTGCCATCATAGAACAAGTGGGCGGAGCCAGAAGTGACTCCAGGGTTGTGTGTCTCAAAGCCCCTTAGCTTTCCCACGGCTTCCGTTCTGTTCCTGACAGGGCCATGCGTGCAAACATCCCCAAAGGACAAGAGTGTGATTCATCTTTGCATCCACCATGGGCCAGCGGCTACACCCAGGCACTGAGAGGCCAGTTGTGAAAGTCTGGACTGGGCAGGCCCTGGTTCACAGCAGACTCTGAATAACTGTTTATTGGTGGAGGTCAGCAGGGCAGGGATTACCATCTCCAGTTTATAGATGAGGAAGTTTCAATCAGCTGGGTGCAGGAAAGTTGCCCAAGGTCATCCATGAGTCAGAGGAAGAGCAAAGACTTGAACTCAGAACACCGGGAGCCTCTGCAGAATAAGAGGAAGGAGGCTGGGGCTGCTGGGCTGGGCTCTCCCACTCAGGTGGCCTGGGCTGGCAGCTTTATGGGCCCTTAAGTCACTGGGACACGTCAGCACCCATTCCAGCTGTAATAACCCTAAATCAGGCCTTGCACCCTGCAGGTAAGCTGGGCCCCAGGTAGCCTAAATAGTGACAGGTGACTGGTTTATGGTAGGCCAGGACTGGGGTCAGGGCTGGGAGATAAGGCTGAGAATGTTAAGACCAGGAACAGGAAGGGAGGGCCCTCACCCTGTGTAACCTTGAAGTTAGAGATGGCAGATGGAGCAGAAGCCACTCCACCACCCCATTCCAATATGCAGGCTCTGTGGTGCTCATAATTAAGATGCATCCGTGAGAGAGTGCACAGCTATACCCCTCCCCGCATTCTTCAGCGGGCGTGCCTCACCAGAGACTGGTTCTCCTCACCCATCTTTATGGGCTCAAGATGCACCCAGGGTCCCCCTCTCTCCTGGGGGAGCCCAAAGCAATGAACTTTAAAGTGAGTCATTGATCAACAGTCCCTTAACTCCACCAAAGGTTCCCAAACCTCTCCCCTGCTCATCAGGGAGCTGGCCAGAGGCCACAGGGACTCCTTGGGGTGGTCTTTATTCCCAGGAACAGGCTTCCTCTGTCCTGAAAGAGACGTTTTTATAGCCCTGTGAACACAAATGCACTCCCCAGAATAGGCTCTGGGTGTGGAATCCTCCCGCCGCTGTCATGGTCGCAGGGCTGGTGATTACATTATACAGTGGTGTTGATAATAGAGCCCTAAGCCTGGCATGGACACCCCCTCCCCTCCCTCCTGCCTCTCTGTAGGATCAAAGCTGCTCCCTGAGGTTGTGTGATCCTGGGCCAGGAGCGGGGAGTCAGCCTCCACTCAAAGCAAGGAGGAAGCGTTTTTTGCCGGAATCCTTCTGGGTGAGGCAATCCCCCTTCAGAGGTCCCTAGCCCAGGTTAGAAGGTCGGTAGAGACTGACAGGTTGGCAGCGGGTGGGGAAGTGGCTAAACCAGAAGAGTCCTGGTCCACTTCCGGGTTCCCTGTTCCTCTCCCGCACCCCAGCCTGAGCTTCCCAAACTCTCACAGAAGCCCCCACCCTCTGTGGGACACAGAGGACCTGCAGTAGCAGGGGGCACAGCGAAGAGAGGAGACAAGAGGCAGCTTGGGGGCGCTGCGGGGATACCCCATTTCCCCAAATGTTGGAGCCGCCCTTAAGGGAACTTTCCCTGGACTCCTCTGGAGATCTAGGCAAATGGGAGAACTAGGGGTACATTCAGATCCCAGTCTCTTCTCTTCCCATCTCATCTCTCCACCTGGGGGGGTCAAAGAACCTAGCTCCTCCCCTTTGACCCCATCAGTTTCTCCTTCACCGAGTCCTCTTACAATCCATTTCTTAATTCTGCCCCCTCAACCCTCCCTGCTCATCACATAAACACCAGCAAGGGCAGTTTAGGGACAGCTTTGCTCTGTGTTTGAAGAAAGGTCTTTGGTCTACTTAGAAATTAAGTTTGGAGCAGCCTGGGAGGAAATGGAAGAGATGAGACCCAGAGAGAGAATCAATGACCACTGCCTGGGAGAGAAAAGAGAGGCTCTCTGCGGCCACTGATTCAACAAACGGCATCACACGCCCCTCAGCCTCTCATCTCTTCGAGGCTATCTCCACAGCCACCCCATCCCAAGGCCATTCCCATTCAAGACCACTGCGCAGGGGTGGCGCCAAAATGATTGAAGTCATCATCGGGGCACTCATCTTTGTGTGGGTCAAGCACTTTGTGGTGTCGCGTCCCTGTTCCCAAACCAGGGACCAGGAGTCAGATGGGGGAGGGGCAGGGCGCCGCTTCTGAGTGGAGAGGACGCGGAGTGGGTGAGGGGGCCTCGTGCACAGGGCAAGAGGTGGCAGGTCGGGGCGGGGGACAGGGAGAGCGGAGGATTTCAGATGAGGGACAGGGGGAAGGTGGGGAGGGGAGGGCAGGCCCTGCCAGTGGGAGGAGCCGCCTCCCGCGTCCAGCTGTCGGGGCTCCCTCCCGTTGCTGCTCCGCTATAAAACGCAGGCCGGCAGGATCGCTGCACCCGCGGCGGCCTTCTCGGTGCGCGACCCCCGGCCCGGAGGCCTCTTTGCTGTCGCGCAACATGCGGATGCTGCTGGTGCTCCTGGCCCTGTCCGCGGCGCGGCCATCGGCCCCTGCAGGTGAGCTCCCGGGCTCCGGCCCCAGGTGCCCCTCGGCGGCCCCCTCCGTGCCCCCAGCTCCCGCCCCGCAGAGTCTCCCCGCGGGCTGCCTGTGCGCGTTGGCGGCGCGTGGGTCCCGGGTTGCGTGTGCGCCGGGGGCCGCGAGGGTGCGGGAGGACCGAGCAGCGCGCGAGCTTGTGTGTGCACACGCGTGTCCGCGGCGGCCGGGGGAGCGTGTGCACGCGTGTACGCGGTGAGGGTGTGCGCGTGGCCGGCGTCCCGGAGCAAGACGAGTTGGGAGTCCCTGATAAGGATGCTTCCCAGGCTGGGCGCGGGTGTTCCCACCTGTAATCCAAGCACTTTGGGAGGCAGAGGCGGGTGGATCACCTGAGCTCAGGAGTTCGAGACCAGCCTGGCCAATATGATGAAACCCCATCTCTACCAAAAATACAAACATTAGCCAGGCGTGCTGGCACACGCCTGTAATCCCAGCAACTCGGGAGGCTGAGACAGGAGAATTGCTTGAACCTAGGAGCTGAAAGTTGCAATCAGATCACGCCACTGCACTCCAGCCTGCTGCGCCGTCTAAAAAAAAGAAGAAGAAGAAGAAGAAGAAAAGGATGCTTCTCAGACCGGCCTCAACGCAAGCCTTGTTTTCTCACCCAGCGTCCTCCGTCTGTCCGTGGGTTTCCGTCGGTCCTGCTGGGACTCAGCGTTGGGCGACTGCCCCGGGGCCAGAGCAAGGGCGGTGTGGCAGGGTCCTGGGAGTCGCCCTTCCCACCTAGGTTCCTTGCCCCTGAGGGTCGCAAGCTCCCCTGGCCTCCCTAGCCCCCAGCGCTGAATTGGGAGCCTGGTGGGGCGGGGCGGGGGTCCCGGAGCCCCGAGGCCTCTGCGGAGCCGGTCTTTCCGGACAGGGTGATTTTCGTTTAAAGATTAATGGTGAAGTCGAGCTCTTAATTATTCCTCTAGGTGGGAGGTGGCAGGAAAGGCATGTTAATGTTTGATAAGGCGCTAAAGGCGCTTCAAGCGGCTGGGCACAGAGATCCGATCCTGGAGGCACCTTCTTTGCAACCCCAGACCCCATCACCAGAAGACCCCATCTGCCAGTTTTCAGCCCAGCCACCCCTCGGATGGTTCTTGGGGTCCACGCAGGCTGAAACCTCCTCTCCTAAGTTAGGTGCTCCACCCTCGAAGCCGCGGAGTGAGGGGTGAAGGTGTCCTCTGCACAGAGGAGCCAGCGTGTGCCCTTTGCAGCAGGGACTGGCTGAGCTGTTGTAGAGGATCCAGTGGCATCTTGCAGCCTCTCCTCCGGGCCCCTGGGGGAAGAAAGAGAAAAAGCAGAATGTGAAAACTTTTATTTGTAGGGTTAGACACTGGAAACCTACTAAGCAGCTAGACAGTAGAAAGAGAAATGCTTTGCAGTTCGGGCGCTTTGTAGCTGTGTGGCCTTGGGTAAGTCACTTCCGTTCCCATTTGCAAAACAAGTGTAGTCATTCTGACTTCAGGGGTTTTAAGGGTTCGAATAAAATAATGGATTTAAGTGCTTAGTGCAGTGCCTGTGCCGCACGTGGTCGGTGCTCCATATACCACGTTTATGGAGCTCTCCCCCAAGCCTGGGGACAGTGTCAGGAATGTGTCTCAGCTCATCCCTCACACAAGCTGTGATCTCCTTTAGTGCCAAGGCTTTCTGACCGGGACCTGCCTTCCATTCATCCCATGGGGGACTCAAGCTGAGAAGGGACCAGGTTGCATATGGAGACCCCCAGAGCATCTCTGTCCATTGAGACAGGAGGACGGGAGAGGATATTTGGTCCCCTTCAGAGCCCCAGACCCCTGGCCGGGAGCTGCTGAGACTTTGCCCAGGACACACTTGGGTTGTGCTGAGCTGTTTTTCAGGATTATCCCCTGTCCCTCAGAGGGGGAGGTGGGGTGAGCAAGGTCCATTAGAGACGCTTCCTCAGCCATCTTGAAACAAGGGGGAGGGGTGGCAGGTCAGTCAGGGTGGGGGGCAGTAGCTGGGTGACAGGCGACGGGCTCTCAGTCTCTAACCTGTGGTCAGGGTGGATGGACTAGGTAGGATGTGGCACTGGACACTGAGACCTATGGGTAGGTAGTCCCTCTCCTTCCCAGGCCCTCTTCAGAGTGACCTCAGTCAGTGGGCTGGTACTTATCTGCAAGGGTGGCCCTCTCATTCAATGAGGACAAGAACCTGAGTGGTGGATGCTCCTGCCACCAGCACCCCACCCTCACTCCACGGACATGGGCCGGACCCCTGGCCTTGACTTCACCACCATTATGTTTTCCTGGCTTCTGCTTCCTGAAGAAGGTAGTTAAAAGCACGTTCAGCCAAGCAGGTCAAAAGTCTCCATGATTAAGACAGTGGATCAGCGGTCACCACTACAAACCTAGGAGCTGCGGCCAGAACAAGGGAAGACCAAATTCCTAAGAAAAGCTAAGCCTGGACCAGATGTGCCCCAGGGAGGCTGTGAGGCAAGTTACAGGGGGCTCCACCCTTCACAGCTGGCTCTTGGGGACACTGGCTCGAGGAAGGCTTCTCCTGGAACGGCTGCCCCTGTGGCCTCCAGTCAGAGGAGAGGCCAGCCCAGCTTTCAAAACCCCTTCTGCCTTCAAGACCTCTTCGGGTGGGGACATGGGAGGATTATGGCAAGGAACTGTCGTGGTGCAAATGCCCTCTGATGTATTATCTCCTCAGTCACCAGCACTGGGAATTTGGTGGCTGTGCCTGTCAGAGGCGTTTGAACCAGAGTGACTCCATTTTGGGTGAGGGCTAGGAAAATGAGGCCGGAATTTGCTGGGCTGCTTTCTCAGAAAGTCAGACATTTCTAGCCTCTAGATGTTTATGGTTAACGGAACAAATTAATAATGTTTACGACACAGACCCAGACTTGGGAAGGTCCAGATACCCCGATATATGGAAACCAAAGGCATTCCTAATTTTGCTTTAAAAATAGTAATATCGGCCGGGCACGGTGGCTCACACCTGTAATCCCAGCACTTTGGGAGGCTGAGGAGGGTGGATCATTTGAGGTCAGGAGTTCGAGACCAGCCTGGCCAACATGGTGAAACCCTGTCTCTACTAAAAATACAAAAATTAACTGGGCGTGGTGGTGCATGCCTGTAATCCCAGCTACTCAGGAGACTGAGGCAGGAGAATTGCTTGAAACTGGGAGTCGGAGGTTGCAGTGAGCCAAGATCACGCCACTGCCCTCCAGGCTGGGCAACAGAGCGAGACTCCATCTCAATAATAACAATATCGATTCTTGCATAATATAGTAATTAAGAAAATTAATCCTTTATCACAAACCCCTGTAGCAGAGCACATGTCCCCATGTATACAACGCATCGGACGTGTTCCTTCTGTGACTTTTGGGAATGTCCTACTCTGTCTATGGAGTAGCTGTCCTTTCACCACTGTACTTTTTCTTTTTTTTTTAAGGAAATTTGTATTTTAATTATTTTTATGTACCGAAAACTCAACAGTGTACATTTAACTCAGTTTAGTGGCAAGTTCTTTAGCCTTTGCCTTTTGGAGCTTGGCGATATGAGCCACAGACTTGGGACCCAGGACATTGCCGCCCCAGTGACAGCAGATCTCATCGTATCTGTCATTGTAATTGGTCCTGATAGCTTCCGCCAGCTTAGCCAAAGCGCCTTTGTCTTCCGAGTTCACCTGTGTGAAGGCGACAGTCACCACTGTACTTTCTTAATAAACTTTCTTTTCCTTTGCACCGCAGACTCGCCCTGAATTCTTTCTTGTGTGAGATCCAAGAACCCTCTCGGGATCTGGGTGGGGACCCCTTTCCTGTAACACGCCTTCTGTCAGGGGAAGATTGTGGGGCTTGGAATGTCCGATAACTCTCCTGTGGAGACTGAGCAAAGGCAGAGCGGGAGCTGGAGGTTTCAGAGCTCTGCCCCACTGCTGCTGGGGCTTGGGTGGCGAGTGGGGCTGGGGATGGACCTTCAAGGGGAAAACACTGCAACTCTGAAAAAGGCGATGCCAGCAGAGCAGGAGAGGCAGTGATCAGGGCTGGGAAACTCCAAAGCCCAAAGCGGCTCTTCATGGCCAGTTTTCCCGGGGATGCTCCCTCATGGCTCCTTCCCCATCCTGTCCCCATTCCAGGGACTCCGCCCTGGCTTAGACTACAAGGAGATGGGATTGTGGAGGCAGCCCAGGCAAGAAGGGAGAGGGCGGATGAGCTCAGAGGCCTCAGCTTTGACTGAGTGGGAACCGTGCTTTTCTTAGGAATTTCCTCATCCTGAGTTCTTTCCAAGTCATTTCATTTCTCTCCTCTCTCTGCCCCTCCTTGGCTTTGGCCATCTGCTCCCAAAAGGAGGCACGGGGGTGGGGGTGAGGGGGAAGGAAGGAGTTGTCGATGGGATTTTACCAAGTGCCAAGCTGCCTGAAACCTCATTTAATCCTCCCCACGGCCCTATGAGGTGGGTATGTTTGTCTCATATTACAGATGATACAACTGAGGCTCAGAGAGCTTAAGGGGCTTGCCCCCAAACCCATCTAAGGCCCCTGAGCGGCTCAGCCAGAATTCCAAGCTCTGGATGAGATGTTCTGTTCGCCCTGCTGGTGCAACCTTAAAAAAAAATTAATAGACTTTATTTTTAAAGCAATTTTAGGCTCACATAAAAAATCAGCAGGAAGTACAGAGGGTTCCCATAGGCCCTTCTGCCCTGCATGCACTTTCCCCTCTTATTAGCATCTTGCATCCATGTAGGACATTTGAGGTGCAGCCTTTTTTTCAGAGATGCTGGGTTCTATTGCTCTGAGGCAGAGCCCTCAGCCTGGCCCCAAAGACCAGGACTGTGGGGTTGGGGGGCAGGGGAGAAAGCCTGGCTGCTTTCCTCCCAGCGGGAGCTGTGAGACGCTAGCCAAGAAGGGATCTTAGTAACACACAGTGGGGTAGGGTGGGGGGGAGGCGGGGAGGCATTCTGGGGAGGGACCGCCTAATCTCCTCCCTCATCTAGGATCTGGGAAGGCTGCCCGGCTGAACCTGAATCTATTGTCCCAGGAGCGGAGGCTGGGCTGAGTCCTCCTCTTCCCCTCTCACCAGAGTCTCCCTTCCAGGTTTGGGGTGGGAGAGGTAAGCAGGGAGGAGGCGGCTGGTGACCAAGGAATGAAATATCCAGGCCAGCCCCACGTTAGAGCTGAGTGGCCTCACGGGGGTTTCCTGGAGGGCCGGTGGCTGCTTGGCCTGGCCCCACCTGGGGAACAGAGCCCTACACCAGCTGACCTGTTGATCAGCCCTGCTTAGTTTTCGATTGAGTTTCCCTAGGTCCTCAATGCTACTGCCAGGAACACTCCATCCCAGCCCAAGGGAGGGCTTCAACCCCAGGGGTAGGCCCAGCCTCTAATCCTCCTGTGTGTGGGAGCAATAGGACACACACATGCACACTTCACACCTTTCCTCTCTGCTCCAGAGTCACACTGGTGCTACGAAAGTCAAGCCAATTCCTCCAACGACACCTGCTTGGGTGAGTACAGCCAGTCCGGGGAACTGCTGTTTTTGCATGGTGGGCACCACACAGGCCGAAATGGAGACCCCAGAAGGGTGGGAAGGTGAGGGGTGATGGTGGCCTCCCAGGCAGATATCAGTTCCCAGCACACACACACACACACACACACACACACACACTCTCTCTCTCTCTCTCTCACACACACACACAGAGATATACAAACACACACTCACACACACACAAGCACACACTCACACACGTGCACACACTCACACACACACAAACCCACACTCTCACACTCACACACACAAACACACACTCACTCTCTCCTGTCCTGGTGCTCAGGGACCAGGGAGTGTAGAGTAGCCTGAGTCTTCACTGGCACCTGCTGCCACCGAGAGGGCATATTCCTTGTGGAATGAATTGGCAGCAGCATTAAAGGAGGAAAGGCATTTTGCTGTTTCCCATAACAAAACCGGGAGTTGGTTCTATCCCAGTGACACCCCTTGCAGGGGGCCTGAGCGATGGTCCTTTATGCTTTTATTCGAATGCTGATCAATTCGAATGCAAACCCTGCAGTCTGCTGTGTTTTGGTGATTGAGCAGTGCGCCCGCTCCTGACCCTAGCCCTCCTGGTGTTGGGGTCACCAGGGTTCGGGGAACCAGCTCTTCCAGGGCTACTCCTCTCCCTCCCATTCCTCAGATGATACTCAGCGCCCTTCATCAGAAACCCCTCAGGGAGTCCCACTCCATTGCTTCCAAAGCCCTCTCCATCCATCTCCTTTAAACTCTCTGGCATCCCAGGGAAGCAGATTATCTCCGCAGTTCCCATTTTACATTTGGGAAACCCAGGGCTTGGAGAGGTGATGTGCACCACCTCATGAAGTTGTCCCTACCCTGGGGCTCACAGCCAACAGTTGGCAGCCCTGTTCCCACCTTGTCCCACACCAGGGCTAGACTCCCCAACCTTGCATGTGTGTGTCTGTGGAGGAGGAGGAGGAAGGCTCAGGAAGGGTGAGGGCGGAGTTCTGAGCTGAGCATCCCTGAAGCACAGCCTTCAGGCCACCTCAAAGCGTTGCCGTGTGGGAACTGAGTGGGTGGGCCTGACGTCAGTAGGGCGGTGGGGGCTACACTTTGGTGCCAGGCACCCCTGGCACACTCACAATCCACCCCATCTCCCTGCTCAGTACCAGGCAAGTGGGGTGGAAACTGCCAGAAGGACCGCCAGTCCCCCATCAACATCGTCACCAGAAAGGCAAAGGTGGACAAAAACCTGGGGCGCTTCTCCTTCTCCGGCTATGATAAGAAGCAAACGTGGACGGTCCAAAATAACGGGCACTCAGGTGGGCTGGACGGAGGCCCTGGGCAGGCCTGGGCACCCTAGCTCCCCGAGGACTGAGAGGACAGGGCTTCTCCCAGGAGGGCATGCCAGGCTCAGGCCCATCTGTGCTGCGAGGGGGCTGACAATCCTATGGGGGAGGACAGCTTTCGAGAGGAGAGAACACTCTAGTATGTTTTCGGTACTTTCGTCAGACCAGTCTGGGATGGGGGAAGGAAGCGTTCCAGGAAGAAGGACATGGGCAAAGCTGCGGAGGCATGAAACAGCTCAGCACGTTCGGAGAACTGCCAGGAGCTCTGTGTGGATGAAGAACAGAGAGTGAACCCAGGCGGAGCCCAAGCAAGGCCCAGGGGCAGCTGGGCTGGGACCCAGGGGCAGGTCACCCAGGCCTGAGGAGTTTGGACATTACCCCGAGGACGCCAGGGCACCACAGAGGAGGTGGACGCAGAGGAGGCACCAGGCCAGAGCTGCAGTTTGGGGCAGTGGAGGGTGCAGGAGGGGGGGAGACAGGCAGGGAGGCCAAGGAGGAGGCCAGGGAAAGGTCCAGGGCTGTCCCACCCCGCCCCACCCCTGCAGGCCAGGACCAGAGCCCATGAAGGGTGGGAGGCAGGAGAGAATGTCCCATCTGGGTGAAGCTGGGATGAGGGCCTGGAAGAGGCTGAGGGAGGCCGGTTCGAGGGCTCTGCCCCTTCTGTGCCCCCAGTGATGATGTTGCTGGGGAACAAGGCCAGCATTTCTGGAGGAGGACTGCCCGCCCGGTACCAGGCCACACAGTTGCATCTGCACTGGTCCAACTTTCTAGATAAGGGCTCTGAGCACAGCCTGGATGGGGAACACTTTGCCATGGAGGTGAGGGCCCCTTCTGGACTGGGACCTTGTCTGGGCTCTGGGTGTGCACCTGCCTTGGGCAAGCAGGGTAGTCCAGGTCCTTCATAGGTTGCCTCTTCACCCCTCCACCCCCACCAGGTGCACATAGTACATGAGAAAGAGAAGGGGACATTGAGGAACGTGAAAGAGGCCCAGGACCCTGAAGACGAGATCGCGGTGCTGGCCTTTCTGGTGGAGGTGGGACTCCCATTCCTCACCTCCCAGGGAACCTGGGGCTGAGAGCTTCTTCCAGGATCCAGAGACCTGGGACTCCAGCGAAGCAGGAGGGGGTGGGGAGACTCCAACTTCCGCCTCTGTTTCTAGGGTTGCATGTTCCTGGGCCAGGTGGGGAGCCCAGAGCCTCAATCCCAGAAGCTGCCTGGCCTTCCATCCCCAGATCAGGAGAATGAACTGGCCACCACCACTGGCTCCCTGCAGATTCTCAAGACCCTTCCCTCCCTTTCCAGGCTGGACCCCAGGAGAACAAGGGCTTCCGGCCGCTGGTGGAGGCACTGTCTAATATCCCCAAACCTGGTGAGTCAGGACTGGGGAGAACAGCGTGGGGTGAGGAGGGGATTCCTTCCACAAAGGAAGGAGTGGGTGTGCGGGGAGCTGGGCTCTCAGAGTGCAGGGGAAGTGGGGCTCCTTCTCCCACCCTCACTGACGGTGTCCTTTGCCCCCACCCCAGAGATGAACACCACGATGGCAGAGAGCAGCCTGCTGGACTTCCTCCCCAAGGAGGAGAAACTGAGGCACTACTTCCGCTACCTGGGCTCTCTCACCACACCGACCTGCGACGAGAAGGTCGTCTGGACCGTGTTTCAGGAGCCTATTCAGCTTCACAGAGAACAGGTGCACAGGGCCCGGGGTAGGGCACAGACTCCCACTGCCTGGTTCCCCAGAAATTATCCCTCTGTCTGCCCTGAGAAGGATACGGGTGGGGAGCCCAGGGAACTGAAGTCCATTGTTAATCATGGACATTCACTGAAGACAGGCAAGAAAGGCCTGAGCCGTTCCATCACCAGACGGGGGGGCTAGACGGGAGGCAGGGGAAGGTGGAATCATTCAGAAAATGGTGCTGGGGTTTCTACAATGAAGGAGGCTCTGGGGAGACAGCAGTGAGTCCAGAGGACCCAAATGTCTGCCCTTGCACTACTTCCATTCCAAAACAGTCGTTCTCAAAGTGTGGCCCCTGGACCAGTGAAGTCAACATCATCACCGGGGGAATTGTTAGAAATGCTAATCCTCAGAGCTACTGAATTAGGAGCTCTGGGGGTGGAGCCCAGGCCTCTGGGGCCCAACAAGCCCGCCTTCCAGCTGATGCTAACGCATGCTCAAGTTTGAGAGCCACTGTCCTGTAGTAAGAGTGACAAGAGAAACAGGCATTGCTGGCCCCCTGGGGTGTGAGTGAAAGGAAGCCAATGGGCGCTTAGCCCTCACCTATGCCACGCACCTCATTTACATCCCCTATTCTTATCATCGTCACGACCACCTTGAGAGCAAGAGGTTCAGAGCCCCTCTTTCCTAATGAGGGCTCCCAGGTCAGGACGAGGTGCCTGCCTGAGGTCACACGGCAGGGAGTGCAGCTCTCCCTGCCCCCATCCGCTGAGCCCGTCGCTTTCGCAGATCCTGGCATTCTCTCAGAAGCTGTACTACGACAAGGACCAGAAACTGAACATGACGAACAATGTCAGGCCCCTGCAGCGGCTGGGGCAGCGCGTGGTGCTCAGGTCTGGGGCCCCAGGTCAGCTGCTGCCCCGGGTCCTGCCTGCCCTGCTGGGCCCCACGCTGGCCCGCCTGCTGGCCAGCTTCCTGCGATGATGGCTCACTTCTGCACACAGCCTCTTCCATGCCTCAGCTCTCCAAGTCCTGGGCTTCCAGTCCTTAGGCTTCCCAGGTGGGACTTTAGGCATGATTAAAATATGGACATATTTTTGGAGAAACCTTTCTCAAGTGTGTTTTTAGCTTCCCACAACTACCCCACCCTGTCCCCCTCCACCCACCCCTGTTCCAGGGCGGGGGCTTTAAGGCCATAAGATTTCTCCCGAGCAGGTACCACCAGGTGTCCCCACTCTCATTCTCTGTGAATTCTGTGTCCACACCCCACTCCCTTCTACCGGGATCTGGACCTTGGAGAGATGCTGAAGACATCCTGGAGTTTCATCACAGTGGAAGCTAGAGGAGTTCCAATCTAATCTCTTCATCATATAGAGGGAGAAACTGAGGCTGAGAAAGAAGAGGCTGGGGCCGGGCATGGTGATTCACGCCTGTAATCCCAGCATGTTGCGAGGCAGAGGCAGGTGAATCACTTGAGCCCTGGAGTTCAAGACCAGCCTAGGCAACATGGTGAAGCCCTGTCTCTATAAAAAATACAGAAATTAACCAGGTGTGGTGGTGCACACCTGTAGTCCCAGCTACTCAGGAGGCTGAGGCAGGAGGATTGCTTGAACCCACAAGGTGAAGGTTGCAGTGAGCTGAGATTGCGCCACTGCACTCCAGCCTGGGCAACAGAGTGAGAGAGAAGAGGCTGCTCAGCTGGCTGGAGGGCACATAGTGAGGCTAGGGCAGAGCCAACTGCATGGAGGCAAACCCAGCCCTGTGTGTTCTCCCCGTGCTAGAGGTGAAAGGGTGTCCTGTGTGGGGATGGCCTAGGCAAGGTGGGCGACAGGAAGTTCATTTGTTTGCTCAAATATTTATTGAGCATTTATGCTCTAGGCACTGGGGATATGGCAGAGAATAAAAGACAAAAATGCCTGCCCCCCTGGAGTTCACAGTCCAGTGGAGAGACAGCCCATAAATGAAGCAGATACGTTGCCTAACAGATCGGGAGGCAGAGAGTGCATGGGAGAAAGAGAATTCAGGGCAGGGAGCCGGGCACAGTGGCTCATGCCTGTAATTCCAGCACTTTGGGAAGCAAGGCGGGCAGATCACCTGAGGTCAGAGGTTTGAGACCAGCCTGGCCAATATGGCGAAACACAGTCTCTACTAAAAATACAAAAATTAGCTCGGTGCGGTGGCAGGTACCCGTAATTCAGCTACTTAGGAGGCTGAGGCAGGAGAATTGAAACAGAGGTTGCAGTGAGCCAAGATTGAACCACTACACTCCAACCTGGGCGACAGAGAGAGACTCCATCTCAAAAGAAAAAAAAAAAAAAAGAATTCAGGGAAGGGAAGGTGGGAGGCCCTGGGGGAAGGGGAGGCTGGGAGGAGGCCAGGGAAGGCGGCCTCTGGAGACTGCAAGTGTTGAGGTGCGGTGGGGAGGGCGCCTTCGGGAGAAACAGCAGGGAGAAATAGCGGGGGAGGAAGCGGGGACAGGGGAGGCAGGAGAGCGAGGTGGGGGGCATTGGTTTGGAGCAGGGGAGCTGTAGAGGTGAGGGCAGAACGCAGGGACAGTTCAGAAGCTGCCGCAGTGCCCAGGAGCTGATCTGCTGATGGATTAGCAGTGACATATGAGGGAGGGCTCATGGGGGTGTCCAAGGGTGTGGGGCCTGGTCCCTTGGGACTTGTCAGGAAGGTCCCCACTGCAGCCGTGATTACATCTCTATCTCTAACGGGTTGTTTTCCCTCCTGCAGCCCCGAGGGAAGTGGAGGGAGAGGACCTGGGAAGAGGCTGGTGAGAGGGGGTCCAGGACACCAGAATGAGAAGGAAAGAAGGGTACCCATGAGGTCCCCAAGCCAGGTCAGGCCCCAGGTGCCAGGAACTGAGGTCCCACAGCTCTCAGACCTCACTGTCAGGAGTATGACTGGATTTTGGAATTCGTGAGCCTTGGAGTGGCGTTGGCTGAGTGAATGGGGGACCCAGGTTTCCCTGGCTGGGTATGAGGACCCCTCTGGCAGGCTGAAAGTCGGGAGGTAGACAGTTTCCTCACAGGAAGGCGTGCCCGCCAGGAGGGCACTGAGGAATTCCATCACCTGGTTCTAGAATCCCTTGCTGGCTGTGGGAGGGGAGCTGGTTGGAGGAGGTGGTCTCTAAGCCTTCTCCCACCCCGTGCCCCCCATGCCCCTGACCACCCCCAGTCAGCTCAGGGAGAGGAGAGACGGCTGCTACCCTCCCTCCTCCCTTTCCCTACCTCTTCCCTTTTGTGACCAAAAATAAGTCCCCCCTCCCTTCCCTGGTGACCACGCAGCTGTGGGGGAGGGGTGGTAGTGCTGTTGCCATGGCAACCGCAGGCCGCCTGTCAGCAGGGGGTGTGTGGACGCAGAACCTGGAACCTGTTCTTTGGTTCCCACACAGACTGCGGGGAATCTAAGCTGCCCCTTCAAGGCTCAGGGCTCTGAGGTCAGAATGGCCCCTCCCTGCTCCCCAAAGGCACCCTATCCCCACCCCCATCCCTGCCTTCCAGGCAACCTTAGTGAATAATGTGGCAGCAGGACCAGGAAGTCCTGACCTCTCCAACCCAAGGCAGAAGGCGTTCGACCCTCCCCGTCCCCCTGGTCCCCAAATCATAAACCTGGCCAGCAGGAGCCAGAACGGGCACAGCTTGTCCACGGCCTGGGGCTCTGGCCACCTCCCATGTCCTGCCTGCCCTCCCTGTGGCCCAGAGGCCAGAGCAGGTGCTGCCAGCACTCAACTCCCAGCCAAATCACCAGGGCCAGCCACTGCAGAAGTGGGCAGCTCACTCCGGGCACTGGCCCCCACCTCCAGAGGCCCCCACTGATGGAGTTCCTTCTTGTGAACATGAGTGTGTTCATGAAGAGTTTCCTGTTAGTAAATTGACTCCCTCTGTGCGGCCCCCGCCACCCCCAGCAGACCCCACCCTGGGGATGGTGGCTCTGAGTTCCCTGTGCCCAGTCTCGTCTGGCTTCTGAGACAGTTTCCTCTGAGGGTGAGGGAGGAGAACCCCCTTATTCACAAAGAGGGTCCAGCCTGGCCCCTGAGCCCTCCTTTCATTCATCTCTGATGCCCCGTGGGTGACCCCATGGGGTGCGCGCGCGCACACACACATACACACACACACCGGCCTTCACTCCTTCACTGTAGCTGGCCAGGCCTGGGGGAGGCTCGCAGGCTAATGGTTTTACCCACAACCTGACTTCTCAGGGGGTCACTGGCCGGCGCCCAGCACAGCATGAAGCACATTTTTGGGTGCCTACCATGTGCCAGGTGGGGGCCATGCTGCAATCCCATCAGGGTGGCATTATCCCTGCCACGGCATGGACAAGGAAGCCAAGGCACAGAGAGGCACCGGGCACTTGTCGGAACCTGGGGCCACTCTCCTGCAACTCCTTGGCTCCCCTGGCCCGCTCTAACCTTCAGCTGAGCCATCTGTGTCCAGGGAGGGTAAGGGCCGCAGCACCCTGTCCCACCCATCTCCGCCGGTTGCTGTCCATCCCCAGTGGGCCATCTCTTTGGCCCCCTGTTTAGATTCGGCATCCGGATGGGAGCCAGGGGCTAAAAATACTCCCATGTGTTTAGATGGTTCTTGGAAAATAAACTTCCCCATCTTGGCTCTTGGTTTGCACACTTGCTGGCCTTGCTTCCTGTGGCTCTGATCTGACAGTGTGGGGGTGGGGGAGGAAGGTGGGGCGGAGGAGGGTCTACAGGGGGCCCAGAGTCGTGGGGGCGGTGTGGACATCTGCCCATGGTTCCTGCAGGCTGCGGTGTCTCAAAACTCCAGGGGGCGCCTATACGGACACCACCTTGTGAACGGTGCCCCCCACGTGGTGCAACCCCGAGGCTCTGAGCTTGTGTGTGTGTTGTGGTGGGAAGAGGCAAGGAAGCTGGTGGCTCCATGGGCATGCTCGCTGCTCTGGGCCTCGGTTCATCCATCTGCAGAAGGGGCTACCCTTGGTCCCCCCATCTAACTGGGCCTGGCAGTCCCGGGCTCCTGCTGTCCCTGGTGACCTCGGGAGGAAGGTCAGGCCTATCTCTGAGGTTGGGGAACTGTTCCTGCACCTTGCACTACACATGTCCTAGCCGCTGTGTTTGTTTATCTGAGAGGGGACAAAGGCATTCTTTCCCCCAGGGACGAAGGACGATGTCCAAGGCCCAGGGAGGGGCTTCCTTTGGAGAAGAGCTGCGGGACAGAAGAGTCAGTTCCTTCCGCAGATAGCTGGACACGTGGGAGGCTCCTCAGACTGTTTCAAGTGTCAGCTTCGGCAAGGCCTGGAGGACAGGAAGAGGGCAGTGGAGCAGGACACACGGAAGGGATGTGGGTGCATTCTGGAACAAGATTCAATCTTCCATCAAGATTTAGTCTTTATGCAGTGGCTCACACCTATAATCCCAGCATTTTGGGAGGCCGAGGCGGGAGGATCACTTGAGCCCGGGAGTTTAAGATCAGCCTGAGTAACTTAGGGAGATCCTGTTTCTACGAGGGGGAAAAAAAGCCAGACGTGGTGGCAATGCCTGTGGTCCCCGTTACTTGAGATGCTGAGTTGGGAGGATGGCTTAAGCCCAGGAGTTCAGGCACCATTGCACTCCAGCCTGGGCAACAGAGAGAGACCTTGTCTCAAAAAACAAAAAAATAAAACTTAATCCTTCCTTCCTTCCTTCCTTCCCTTCTTCCCTCCCTCTTTCTCTTTCCTTTCTTTCTTTCTCTTTTCTTCTTTTCTTTTCTTTTCTTTTCTTTTCTTTCTTTCTTTCTTTCTTTCTTTCTTTCTTTCTTTCTTTCTTTCTTTCTTTCTTTCTTTCTTTTTCTTTTCTTTCTTTCTTTCTTTCTTTCTTTCTTTTTTTCTTTCTTTCTCTTTCTTTTCTTTTTGTTTCTTTTCTTTCTTTCTTTTTCTTTGTTTTTATACAGTCTTGCTCTGTCACCCAGGCTGGAGTGCAGTGGCATGTTCTCGGCTCACTGCAACCTCCGCCTCCTAGGTTCAAGTGATTCTCCTGCCTCAGCCTTCCGAGTAGCTGGGACTATAGGCACATGCCACCATGCGGCCAATTTTTTTCATATTTTTAGCAGAGATGGGGTTTCGCCATGTTGGCCAAGCTGATCTCGAACTCCTGACCTCAGGTGATCCGGCTGCCTTGGCCTCCCAGAGTGCTGGGATTACAGGCGTGAGCCACCGCGCCCGGCCTTAATCTTTCAACAAACACTATTATTTCCTCTGTGCAAGGGACAGAGGATTTAGGGAGGAAAATCCAAGTCTGGGCTCTTCCTCCAAGACTCCCAACTGCAGGGCAGGCAGACCCAGCGGGCACAGGAGCACCAGGTCTACAACATAGAAATCAAGAGAGGAATGCAGAAACATCCGGGAATGCAGCCCAGACTCCCACTGGCCTGGGGCGGAATCCCCTCCACTGCTGACTCTCTAGGTGCCCTTGATCGTTTAATTCATTTTTCTGAGCCTCAGTTTCCTCATCTGTGAAATGGCAGTGATGACAGCATTTACCTCATGGGCTTATTGTCAAGATGAAACAAGATGCCGGGCCAAGAGACGATATTCAATAATTTATAATTATTATCGTGATTCTTTACATTGGAAAGAGCAATGAAGGACGGGCAAGACCCACAGGTGGGGAGTAGGGAACACTGGGCGGAGGCTGGGATTATGCACAGTGATGCATAATGAACTCTGATCTGTGGTTGGTGGCAGTTCTTTCCTAACCAAGGGAGAAATCTTAAGACCCTCCAAGGGGCCACCTCTCTGCCCAGACACTTAGGGACATCCCTCAGCACTCCGTCCCAACCACACACAACAGAGGAAGACCTCCCAGCCTGACCTTCACCTAGAATTGTCTAAGGTCATCCAGAGCATCAGAGGGAGAAAAGGGGGCCCTCTGAGGCCCAGGGCTACCCCGCGGTTCTTATGTCCTGCCTTGGGGGCTGGCGGGTGCAGAGTTGAGAGTCAGGTTGAGCCCGCATCCCTGAAAGAAGGGGTTCTTGGCCAGGGCTCCTCCGGCTTTCTCATTGTGGGGATTGATCGGGTTGGGGACCAAATTCCCATTTCATTTCCCTCTAACCCATCCTTTCCCAATTCCTGTGGCTTCTGTGCTGCTGGCTCTGTCTCGTGTCCATCTCTCTGCTGCTGGCTCTGCCTCCCACAAGCCTATCCTGTGTAGAGTTGCTGCAGTCTCCCCCAGCACAGGATGGGTGCCTGCCCCTGTCCCTACCCTTGGCTTCAGTTTTGTCTAGATGGGTTCACCTAGACAAAATACAGGCTGCCCAATTACATCTGAATGTCAGATAAATAACAAATCCTTTTTTTTTTAATATCCCTAAATTACACAGGACATACTTACACCAGAGCACTGGTGACACTAGCCTTGGAGCGTTCTCCCTGGCCACTCCCCACTGTCTTGCTTCCTCTTGCGAAGTCTACATGCCAGCCAAGACCCAGCCTGTGAGGCCTGGCCTGATCTCTGCTCCCTGTCTGCTCCCCCAGCTAGAGTCCCCGAGGAAAAGAATGGGGGATCGTTAGAGCCATCAGAGCATCGAAGTGTCTAGGCCAAGGTTGGCCACATAGAGGGAGGGCAGGTGGCAAATGTTTGCAGCATGAGTGAATAAAAGGAAAAATGATAGCAAAGAGTGGAACTACCAGGCACCATTCCAGGGCTGGGACTAAATATTTACCTTGTCCATTGGGCAAAGATAAGCCTGGTTTTCCAGGCTCTATTTATGCCAGCTTTCCTTCAGGGGCTGACACAGTCAACCTGGTATCGTTACAGTTTGATCAGTGGTTTCCACATGTGGGGTCTGGGTGTACGAGGTGCTTGATCCTCAGCTTCCGCCATTCCCCAGTTCCATGTGTCTTCCCCAGGGAATCCGCTTCCCAGTTCTCGGGCCCTAAGTGTCTTTGCACCTCCATTCTGCTGCCTGGTCTGTTCCCAGTCTCCACGAGGCTATTGAATCGGAGTTCATTCTACTCTAGATGAAGCTGTGTATCCTCGTTTAGCCCCTGGGGTCAAGCCACATCAGGAGCTGCTTGCAACATGATAGGACAGACTTGCCTGGGTCTACTACCTGCGTGGCCTCCTGGGAGACACCTCTCTTAAGGGAATAGGGTTGGGTATGACAAGCTGGGTCCAAGTGAAGCTTCAGAGATGGAGATGTAGGGGAGGAGGGACTCTGAGTTCAGTGTGGCAGTGATCACTCCGCCTCTGGGACTCATGCCAGGTGTGTATAAGGAGAATGGAAACTGCACGTGAAAAAGGGAAGGGTGATTTCTTTCTTTCTTTTTTTGGGGGGGCGGGGGGAAGGGTGATTTCATGGAAATAGGAACAGCTCTGCTTTGGGAACACCTTCATGGAGTGTAAAGGGAACAGTGAGCAACTCTGGCCCCTGGTGTCCAGCCTGGGAGGCAATGCCTAGAGGCAGTGGTCATGTTGGGCGAGGGGTGCCCAGAAGATCAGGCGGTCCTGCTCGGAGGACACCACGTGGCAGCTGAAAGGGCTAGTTTAAGAGCACATTTGAAAGTCCCTCTGGAGGCTGCCATCAGTATTTAGGGGGAGAGTGGGTCTTGGCAGGGGGATAAAGGGTAGAATCAATGAAACCTGAGTCATTAGAGCGAGTGGCCTTTCGCTGAGCCTGAGGCTGCTGTGACCAGGAAAACACAGCCAGCATAGAAGCAGATTCACAGTCGGGCGCCGTGGGTTGCGCCTGTAATCCCAGCACTTTGGGAGGTCAAGGCGGGCAGATCACCTGAAGTCAGGAGTTTGAGACCAGCCTGGCCAACATAGTGAAACCCCATCTCTACTAAAAATATAAAAATTATCCAGGCGTGGTGGTGCATTCCAGCTACTTGGGAGGCTGAGGCAGGAGAATTGCTTGAGCCTGGGAGGCGGAGGTTGCAGTGAGTTGAGATCATGCCACTGCACTCCAGCCTGGGCAACAGAGAGAGACTCCCTCTGTCTCAAAAAAAAAAAAAAAAAAAAAGAAAAAAAAGAAAAAAAGCAGCAGCCGTAGCAGATTCATGGAGACACTACTGCTTGGAATTCGGTGATGCTTCAGGGAGTGGAGCTGACCTGTGCTCCAGACAGGCATAAACTATCAATGTAAACACAATTACACCTAAGCCTCTTCAGGCATGGTGCTGATGCTGTCCTTCCCAAGCAGGTATCATCCGGGTGGGTACAGGCCCTGGAGGCTGACATTTTTCTTTTTCTTTTTTTTTTTTTTGAGACGGAGTCTTGCTCTGCCGCCCAGGCTGGAGTGCAGTGGCCGGCTCTCAGCTCACTGCAAGCTCCGCCTCCCGGGTTCACGCCATTCTCCTGTCTCAGCCTCCCGAGTAGCTGGGACTACAGGCGCCCGCCTCGTCGCCCGGCTAGTTTTTTGTATTTTTTAGTAGAGACGGGGTTTCACCGTGTTAGCCAGGATGGTCTCGATCTCCTGACCTCGTGATCCGCCCGTCTCGGCCTCCCAAAGTGCTGGGATCACAGGCTTGAGCCACCGCGCCCGGCCGACATTTTTCTTTTCTTTTCTTTTTTAAGACAGAATATTGCTCTGCTGCCAGGCTGGAGTGCAATGGTACGATCTCGGCTCACTGCAACCTCCGCCTCCTGGGTTCAAGCAATTCTTCTGCCTCAGCCTCCCAAGTAGCTGGGATTACAGGCATGCACCACCACACCCAGCTGATTTTTTTGTATTTTTAGTAGAGACGAGGTTTCACCGTGTTAACCAGGATGGTCTCAATCTCCTGATCTCATGATCCGCCCACCTCGGCCTCCCACAGTGCTGGAATTACAGGTGTGAGCCACCGCGCCTGGCCAATGCTGACATTTTTCAAGTCAGCTACGGAGTTTGAATTTTCTTCCAAATTTACGTTGGTTATTTCCCCAGTTCAAATTAGGCCTGACTGATTTCTCTTTCTCTTTCTTTTTTTCTGAATATGTATCAGTTTTGGATTGAGGCCTAGCATTTCCACTACCATCCAGAGGAGAGATGAGAAAACCAGAGTTGGGCTCTTAACCCCAGGGGAAAAAACAAAGGGGTGCTCTGGAACGCTGCAGAGTCAGGGCTGAATGAATGCAGGAACGGGGCAGGCAGCCGGGAGTGTGCCGGCCGCGTGACGAGCCTGCCATGGTGTCCGGATGGACATGTGGTATTTGGTTTAAAGCCCACGTTACTGGGGCATAAACAGCTGGGGATAAATGATCAGACTCAATTGTTCTTTCCTTTCCCAGGAAAGGCCAGGAAGGAAAAGGCCCCAGTTTAAGGGAGAAGTCATTGTCCTCAGTGGATGAAGCACAGTCAGGTAGCCCGGTCTGGCAAGGGGCCAGTGGGGAGCACGAGTTTCTCATGACTCCTGTGGCTGGTGGCTGCCTTCACAACAATAGCACATTGGACCCCTGTCCTTCCCATCCTGCCTCTGAAACGATCACATCGATGTTAAATCCCTGATAAGATACTTTCAGATACTCCAAAGTCCAGTTTGGAACTACAATCCTTGCTTGACTCAATCTGGAATCCTTTCTCCCTCCCTGGTCCCATCTCCCCATCTACTCCCCCCACAGTTCTTCTCTCTATCCAGCTACTAAGGTCCCTTGGCCATCAGAGGCGAACAGAACAAACCTAAGACATCACTCTCCATCAAGAGGCCTGCATGACTCTTTATTTGCACCAGAGTTTCTCATTTTCCAGGAATAAGAGGAGGAGCTGCTTTGGGGACACCCACTTCCTCTCCTTACATAACAACACACTGCATTTGCACAAGTGTCCTTGGTTGTAAAGGGTTCCACACTCACTTTCTTATTCAGGGCTTATTACAAGAGTCTAAGGTAGCTAGGATCATGGTGACCCTGATCCCTTGTCAAAGATGAGGCCACTGAGGCTCAGGTGACTACCGTTGTGCCAGGAGTTGCTAAGTGGTGGATCACAGACTCCAGTTCAGGGGGAGATAGGGTGGTAAAGAAGCAGCTGGATGAACCTGGGTTTGAATCCAGCTCAGAAACATTCCATCTGTGTGACACCACAGGCAAGTGACGTAACCTGATTGAGCCTCAGCTTTCTCATCTAGAAGAAGGGGTGATCATGCATCCCTCATATGAGCATTTACAAATCATGAGTGAAACATGCATAGCATAGCATGGGGTTTGACAGATAGAAGTCCAATAAATGTCTAAGCCCATCTCCAGCGTTTCTTCCAGTTCCAAGCTCAGGACTGTCCTTTAAGCCAAGTGAACATGTTTTGGATGATTTAGCCCTCTCCTTTCCCCTATCCCTCCCCAAGTGAGAGGATGTTTATTTGCAGCTCCGTGCTGCAGAGAGCTCTGCAAACAAGGAAGGGCAGCAGTAACTTTCTCCAGCTGGCACAACAATGAAAGGCCACAGGCCCTGGGGCTGCTCCCTATGGATGTCCAGTCTTGGGAAACAGAGGCCAGGCAGCAGGCTGGCTGCTCCGGGCACTCCCTGTGGCTGCTTCACTCTAGCTGGCTACCCAGTATACTGACCAGGAAAACGGCCCTTGAAAAGGCCCACCCTGTGGTCACCATGATTTCTAGCAGACCAAATGAGTGTTTTCCTGGTAGCACTGTCAACTCCTCTTGCTGGAGACAATTTTCTGGGAGCTCCTCAGGCCCTGCTAGAGCACTGTGTGCTTGGCTTTCTGAATGCTTAGAGGTGACAGGTGCTTTAGTGGACATCCAATCCACAGCGGTTGCTCAGGCAGCACCACACCTCAGGCAGCAACTCCAACCTCATCTGCTTTAGCTATGGGTCCTTCAGGTATGTGTGGCTGGAATGGCTGGAAGAAAGGGTCGGGTCTCAGTGTTGTTTCAAAATAAAAGCTGAAGACAACTCCCTCACTATTCACAGGGGGAACCGAGGCACAGAGGAGGCAAGTGATCCCCAAGGTCATACAGTTCTGCCAAGTGCAGAGCAAGCACTGTGGATTGGACTCCTGGTCTACTGCTTTTCCATGGCATCAGCTAAGATGACTGCTCTGAACCTGGGGCTACGGCAGCCTCTGATGATGACCACAGGCATCTCCTACTCCATTCTGGAGGTTCCCTGTTGATCCCTAATGTGGAAGTCCCCCTCTTCCTCCCCAGTTTGTAATCGCAGTGGGCACTGGGGTTTAGCCATCAGCAGCAGAGGATCCTGCTGCAGATAACTGAAGGGTGGTACTGAAAAAATCATCAGATCAGCAGAGAAGTCCTGTCCCCTTATCCCCAGGGCCTTGGACGGTTCCTCCAACCAGGCACATGTCTCCTTCCTGGGCTGCACTCAGCTGTGACTGGGCTCCTCTCTCTGGCATGCCTCCTCCCTGTCAAAGTTATATTCTAGGTTTTCCCCCTTCTGTCTCCTTTTTTCTTCCTCCTCCACTTCCTTCAGTCTTTCTGGGGCATTTCAAGCCTGGCACCCATCTGTGAGTTCCTCTTGGGCTTGTGGGTAAGGTCTAAAGTTTGTTATCAAGAGAAATTCCAGCCAAAGCAGATTGTGAATATGAAAAAGAGAGAAATTACAGCAAACAGAACTTATGCTTATAATAAAATAGTCTAAAATAGAAATGTATGTGCCAGGTGTGGTGGCTCACACCTGTAGTCCCAGCACTTGGGGAGGCTGAGGCGGGTGGATCACCTGAGGTCAGGAGTTCGAGACCAGCCTGGTCAACATGGTAAAAATCTGTCTCTACTGAAAATACAAAAATTAGTTGGGTGTGGTGGCGTGTGGCTGTAATCCCAACTACTTGGGAGGCTGAGGCAGGAGAAACACTTGAATTCGGGAGGTGGAGGTTTCAGTGAGCCGAGATAGTGCCACTTCACTCCAGCCAGGGCGACAAGAGTGGAACCCTGTCTCAAAAAAAACTAAAATAAATGAATATGTAAATAAAATAGATATGTACTTATGCAAACCATAGAAAAATGTTTGGCAACCATCCCAAGATACCTGACAATGTGAAATACTTTTATTACAACTGGCCTGACCTTCAAAGGCCTTCATGGCTCCTGCCTTGCCGTTATCGTCTATGTTCCTCTTGCATCTTCCACTCAGCACGAACAGGCTGCACTGCCTCCAAAATGCACCACTTGAATCCTGCCTCTGCTCCTTTGTCCATCTGACTCACCCTCTCCATGTTTCTGACCCTGCAATCCTGATCTCACTTCATGAGGCAGTTCGCTTCCCTTTTGCATTTAGCTTTCCCTGGGATACACTGTCAACAGCCTACTGTCTGATGTCATCAGTCAGCACTTCATCAGAGACAATGATATCTACAAAGCTTTTGGCTAATTACTGTCACTCCTCCTTACACATGTGCATATGCATATCATCTTTCCCTAATAAGACTGGAAATAATGATTCTTTCCCTGGAGGAGTGGTTTCCATAAATGACCAACCCACTGACCAGTGCAAACTAGCTGCGAAAGAGCTTCCTCTGAGGAACTCATTAGATGCAGATTCTTGGACTGCATGGGAGAGGAGGATCTCACAAATCTGGGTGTAATAGACACAGGACATTAGGTGTAATATGGGCGGGACTCTGGACTCAGCATATCCAACAAGCTGCTGGCTGATTGTGATGGTGCCGACGAATTGCCAGGTTGGGAACTGCTGCCGCCAGAGAACCTAGCAGAGAGCTGCCAGGTGCTCACTCCCCTATTGTTTGGGTGCATGCCTCCTGATAATGAACTTGATCATAACATTATTGTTATATTATGCCTGTATTGTTTCCTTAAGTGAGGGAAGAATGCTTTTGAGTACCTAATAGGTGGCAAGCTCTGTGCCTACTTACATACATGATCCATTCCTTTTAATAACCTTTGGAAATAAAGTGGTATTTTCATTGGCATTAGAAATCTGAAAACTTTCGTTTACAGTTGTTGCAACAGCAGAACTAGAATTTGACCTCCAACATAATGGGGTCAAAATCTATGACCTTTCTACTTACCAGGGGGCATGAACTGCTGGTTTGTATCTGGCTTGCAGATACCTTCGTTGGGCAGCACAGTGTTCAAAATTTTAAAAATTTACCAACACCTCTAAACTGGATACTTTGTATTAATATCTGGGTTTCTGGCTTCTCTTCATGGGAAAAACAAACAAAAAAAAATGTTTGGTGAACACTGGGGCCCACATTCCTGCAGGGCAACAGTCACATTGAGCCTTTAGATGGGCATGTGCCTAGAACTCACTAGAGTCCCCATCACTCCCTATTCTCTTACATCCTATTCCCAACTAGGTTCTCATAGGCCTGGGTTTGTGACTGCTGCACACTTACCTACTCTCTTGCTTCCCACTGGTCAGAAAGTCTGGCAAACTTAAAAGGCCTCTTTTTGTTGCTTTCTCCTTTATGGATCTCTGATCACAGAGGTGTGTGCATTTCTGAACTTGTGATTTCAATACTAAGGAAGCTGTTGGTACATTATCAAGGGAAACTGGGATCGCTGCTCCCCAAGTTACACATTCTGGTGTGTCCTAGTAAAATTCTATATTCAGCCTCCAAACTAGCTGGGAAAAATGTGGCAAATCATCTTACTTGCTCCAATTCAATGGTGTTTAGAAGTAAGAAGTCACTGTGAGCAATGCCACCAAGTGGTGGAGAGACTCCATGCTGAATCGCCACCTTCAGCCAGAGAGGCTGGGAGGCTCAAGACCTCTCAACGCACAGGGCCATTCAGAAACTAGAAACAAAGTGCTTGCCCATCTCCCGAGGCTGGTCCTTCCAAGGCTTTTTTTTTCTTTTGAGACAAGGTCTCACTGTCACCCAGGCTGGAATGCAGTGGCACAATCGAGGCTCACTGCAACCTCAACCTTCTGGGTTCAAGCGATCCTCCCATCTCAGCCTCCAGAGTAGCTGGGATGACTACAGGCATGGGCCGCCACACCCAGTTGATTTTTTTTTTTTTTTTTTTTTTTTTTTTAAGAAATGAGGTCTCGCCATATTGCTCAGACTGGCCTTGAACCAGACCATTTTTAACTTTTTAAAAGACAGCCTTGGCCAGCCATGGCAGCTCACACCTATAATCCCTGCACTTTAGGAAGCTGAGGTGGGCAGATAGCTTGAGCCGAGGAGTTCAAGACCAGCCTGGGCAACATGGTGAAACTCCATCTCTACAAAAATTAGCTGTGTGGTGGCGCACATCTGTGGTCCCAGCTACTGGGGAGGCTGAGGTGGGAGGAGGATTGCTTGAGCCTGGGAGGTCGAGGCTGCCATGATTACCCCACTGCATTTACAGCCTGGGCAACAGAGTGAGACCCTGCCTCTATTAAAAAAAAAAAAGAAACAAAGAAACCTAAAAACAGACTGTCACTTAAAAGAGTTGTGCTTCATTTTTTGACTTTCTATATTAATTTTCTGTTTGTTCCTTTCCTTAAACAAGCTGCCACTGCTGCTGATTCAACATGTTTCATTTTATACCTTTTTTTTTTTGAGACGGAGTTTCGCTCTTGTTGCCCAGGCTGGAGTGCAATGTCGTGATCTTGGCTCACTGCAACCTCTGCCTCAGCTTCCCTGGGATTACAGGATTACAGGCATGCACCACCACGCCCGGCTAATTTCATATTTTTAGTAGAGATGGGGTTTCTCAATGTTGGTCAGGCTGGTCTTGAACTCTCAACCTTGGATGATCTGCCTGCCTTGGCCTCCCAAAGTGCTGGGATTACAGGCATGAGCCACTGGGCCTGGCCCATTTTATACATTTTTAATGTGTATTCTTGTTTTTGGAAAATGTGAACAGAGGGCTATTAAACTCTTTTAGAGTCGGTAAAGAGGTAAAAAACAACAACAAAACAAACCAAAAAAACCCTCTTTGTAAGATAGGACTGAATATCGATGGACTGAGCACTTACCAAGCAACAGTGCCAGGCATTTGTGTCCATTTAATTCTTACAAGCCTGAGTGTACGGTATTTTAATTTTATAGGTGAACAAATAGAAGCCGAGGGTGAAGGACCTACAGCTGTCACCTTCATTTCTTCTCAACACTGCCAACTGTCTCCTTGGATCTCCCAGACAGACAACTAGGGATATCTGGCTTCTCGGTGCCCCCTACAAACCTAGAGTCATTTCAAGGCATTATGCAAATGAGCAGCTTTCCTTCTCTTCCCCTCATCTCCTGATCTGCACAAAAATGACTGTAGGACCCCCTGTAGGTACCAGTGTAGGCACCAATCCTCAGTTTACCACCTGCTCTCTACTTGCTTCCCTGCCATAACTTTCTAAAAGGGATGTGAGCCATGTTTAAAGTCACCTGGTCACTGCAGGGATCTTGTTCTACCCTCGACATCAGTGGTTGCCAACCTTTTTGGCACCAGGGACGGGTGTCGTGGAAGACAATTTTTCCACGGACTGGGGGGACAGGGGGAATGGTTTCAGGATAAAACTGCTCCACCTCTAATCATCAGGCATTAGATTCTCATGAGGAGCGCACAACCTAGATTGTAGCATACACAGTTCACAATAGGGTTCGTCCTCCTGTGAGAATCGCATGCCGCTGCTGATCTAACAGGAGGCAGAGCTCAGGCAATGGGAGCTAGTCGGAGCGGCTATAAATACAGCACGCCGCTCACCTCCTGCTGTGCAGCCTGGTTCCTAACAAGCCATGGACGGTACTGGTCTGTAGCCCCGAAGGTGGGGAATCCTGCCCTACAGAGTTTCCAGCCTCAGAGATGAAGCATCCCCTCTGTAAGTCAGAAAGAAATTATTCAAGTAGGAGAATTAAAACAGGATCACAGAGAGGGAGGCTGAAGAATCTGACTTTCTGGGTTTACTTGTATGAGGAAAAACGACACATAGAGGCATCCACAGTATTTAATTTGTTTGGATAATAGTTACAGATAAACAGGTACACCCCATATACAATTACCAGTACTTTTTATACAGTTCATATTTCAGTACATCAACACTATTTTATTTACACTCTATTTATGTACATTAACATCTTTCTAATGTCAGTGCATTGTCAACAAGGTTTATACAGTAATTTACAAGGTCAATGTAGTTAATAGTTAATTTAATAAATTTTCTGCTAGTTCATGAATTAAAAAAATTAATTACAACCAGTATAACAAACACAGATCAAACAACATTAGTAGATTGTGCTACCTGCTTAAATAAAACATCTGTAAAGAAATTATTTAAAATCTTCCACTTTTTAATGGGACATGTCCAGGTAGGAATGGACAGACTTTATATACTGAAAATCTTGAAACTATAAAGTATGCATTTTGTCTGACTTTATTACATTAGACAATTGAGGCCACTCCTACCTACTTGCAATTCTATTTTCTCTGAAAAGGATTTCATTTTAGGTAGCCATTTAAGATAACCTTTCCAAATGCTTTGAGAACTAGATATTAATAGTTACTGGCCTCAGATATCAGAACACAAATGCTTAGTTACATTGGTAATTACTACCTATGAGGAAGAAAGGGTAGTGGAATCTGACAATTAATGAGAATCAACTTGCAGGATCTAAATGAATAAACAAAGACCAAAAATAAGTGAAACATTTCCTTCAAGTATATATTAAAAAACTACATGAAAAAAATGCTACCTGAAATAAATAATATTTATACTTTTGTTCCAGTCTTGAATAATTGGAGGAAAAAATGAAGTAAGCAAACAAACATAACTTTCAATGACTACTGTAAAATGAAAAAAAAAAGACAAATATCAAAATAAAAAAATTACTGGACATGCAAACAAAGCAAAACTAAAGTTGACTTCCTAAAACCACCAATTTCATTAAATATATTTATGAACTCCTAATGTCTGGGATGTGTTTTGTTTGTAATTTATAGCCCTTAGAGCCATCAAATACACACAAGCAAGTTCATCTGCATGTGTTCTCTCTTTTTTAAAGTGCAAAGCAAACACGGAAAAGAACAACCACTAATTGTGAAACGCGATCTAGCTCCGATGCTGCTTACCTTCCCAGAAGCTGTTGTTGCAACATGTGCATGTGAAGATGGTGCAAATATTGGCAACTGCCCCCCTTCCCTCAGCATGGGCGGGGCCGGGGGTGCAGAATACATTTCTGAGGATACTTGAAGTATCCTAAATGTAAGATGCCTCTGCTGGGAGGGCCATGGTAGCTGGATTTCCCAGGATGCTTTTTCTTTCTACTGGGTCTTCTACTGGGTCTCTGAGTGGAAGGCACATAGCTCTTAAGAGAGCCTCCCTTCAGACTGACCACTATATGCCCCTGCCACCAATGACTGGTTGTGTCTCAAACATAAACACAATAGCAAAAACAAAAAGCAAGAAAGACAAAGAAAGGGTAGCGAAACAGTTTTAAAAATAAATTGAAAAATCCTCGTCCATGCCATAAGAATCATTTGCACACCTTCATGATCTTGCTTTCTCCATCTTGTCAATATAATGGAATAAAACTTCAGGAAAAAGGAGGTAGCATATCATGTCGTCCCTAGACAACATTATAATTTTTTGTTTTTTACTTTGACTCCAAGGAAATCTTTAATATTTGTTATGATTATTGGTAAACTCTATACTCACTACATATTTGTTCATATCTGGACAAGCACAAATTGAATTCTTATTTGGTCCCAGGTGGCTGGTGCCAAACCTTTTGTTTACAGGCTAATGGTGGGATCTGCCTGAAAGTTCTCTATTGGAGAGCTTGTATGAGACTTCAAAACAAAATTATTACTACTCTTAAAGTTAACTATTTTAATTAGAATTTTTATTTTGTGCTTCAGGGTCACAGGATAAAATAACTACATTTAGCTTGCCTTTCAGTGACACTTTTGCCAAATGTCAGCTACAAGGAGTCATCTCCCTCACCACCAAGCTGTCTAGCAGCCAGAGTGGTAGCTTTACTGTAACACACAGTACTTTTTGTAATCAGACTCAAAGTCTTCATCCATACTGCTTGTGTCTGCCATCTTTTTGCCATCAATCTTTGGCAGAAATTGTGCATAGTCTATCCCCTGCTGCTCATAGAAAAGAATGTAGGCAGAGTCGGTGTCAATTTCATCAGGGTGAAGTTCCTGAAAGGGCAAGAAAAACCTTTAACAAAAAGCCATCACTATTACGGCTCTAAATCCTTACCAGGAAAGGGAAGACCAACCCTCTGCAATTACTAAACCTGATTGCTTCCAATAAGCTCACTAGTTTGGCTGTCTCACACCTGCCCCTTTAAAATGAGCCCCATTATTTCCAATGTTTGCTTTGGGGAAAACATTTTGACCATAGACAAGCCAAAAAAGAATGACCTAAAATCCCATCAAATTCTATTTATTTATTTTGAGATGGAGTCTCGCTCTGTCACCAGGCTGGTGTGTAGTGGCGTGATCTCAGCCCACTGCAACCTCTGCCTCCTGGGTTCAAGCGATTCTCCTGCCTCAGCCTCCCGAGTAGCTGGGACTACAGGCGTGTGCCACCACGCCTGGCTAATTTTTTGTATTTTTAGTAGAGACAGGGTTTTACCATATTAGCCAGGATGGTCCCAGTCTCCTGACCTCATGATCCGCCCACCTCAGCCTCCCAAAGTGCTACGATTACAGGCATGAGCCACCGTGCCTGGCCCAACCCCATCAAATTCTAACAGTCTAGAAGATAGGAGCTTTTTACATTAACTAACTTCCCTTTTTTTTTTTTTTGAGACAGAGTCTCTCTCTGTTGCCCAGGCTGGAGTGCAGTGGAGCAATCTTGGCTCACTGCAACCTCCACCTCCCAAGTTCAAGCCATTCTCCTGCCTCAGCCTCCCGAGTAGCTGGGATTACAGGCATGCGCCAACATGCCTGACTAATTTTTGTGTTTTCAGTAGAGATGCGGTTTCACTATGTTGGCCGGTCTGGTCTCCAACTCCTGACATCAAGTGATCCACCTCCTCAGCCTGCCTCAGCCTCCCAAAGTGCTGGGATTACAGGCATGAGCTACTGCGACCAGTCAACTAACTCTTCATTTTTCCTCACTACTCATGTTTTCATTCCCTACTCTGCATATCACTTTTGTTCCTTTAATACTGACAGCATCTCTATATTGATTCTAATAGAAATATCTATTTCCTATTCAAGAGATAGTCCATTATTTCAACAAATGTTCCCCAGTTCTGTTGATATTCTGTTCCTAACTTTCATTCAAAGTTTGAGAATGTTTACCTTACAGCTGCTGTCATTGTAACAGTACCACTTGCAGTTTGGGTTTTTGGCATAAGTGACGTAATGGCCCCCACCCAGAATTCCTGAATGGCACTGTAAGAGATAAGAGAGTGGAGGTATGTTAGTAGTTAACTGTACTATGGCCAGGGTATAGCACTAGGATCTGAGTAGGAGAACACGGATCATGTAAATGATCAGTAGGTGAAAAAATATTTTAGAACTCTCTTTTTCTAAAACCAAAATAAGCAAAAAGCAAAATTCAAAAGTCATAAGCTTCAAGTCTTGTGTGGATAAACAATCATTTTATAATTGTAATTACTATATTATTATTATTATTGAGACAGGCACTTGCTCTATCACCCAGGCTGGGGTGCAGTCGAGTGATCACAACTGTCTAAAGACTTGACCTCCTGGGCTCAGGTGATCCTTCTGCCTCAGCCTTCCAAGTAGCTGGGACTACAGGCACATGCTACCATACCTAGCTCCATTTAAAAATTATTTGTAGAGATAGGGCCCAGGCTGGTCTCTAACTCCTGGGCTCAAGCTATCCTCCTGCCTCAGCCTTCTAAAGTGCTGGGATTACAGGTGTGAGCCACCACACCTGGACAGGCCAAGATTTCTATGTTAACTTTGTCTATCACTAAGCTCAATGCTACGAAATAAGCAGGACCTGAAAAAATACTTGCTGATGAATACATGAAGACAACTGAAGAAAACACAGACCACTCTCTGAAAACCATATAATAAACCACTTACCGAAATTGCATATAGATTATAAATAGGCTTAATACGAGTGTCTTCTCTTTGGTCATCAGTGCTGTCTTCTTCACTGTGGTTTCCAAGCTGACCATTGCTACAGCCATTGCCACAAGCTTCATGCTCATAAAGGAATCCATTGGCCAAAGCTACCTCGTGGTCCTGAGGAGTGACCAGCTCTGGTTGGCTGCCCCCCAGCATATGCCCTCGGCTCAAGGCGTCAGCGAGCTCACAGATCTGCCCAGCCCCATTATCTCTGCTGGCATCCAAGTTCTCCTTACTACTTGACAGTTTATTTTTGCTGCCAATCTGGGGCAGCCGAAGCCTTTTGCTCCTCCCCAAAGTCCGTGGGCTGCTACTGGGGCTGCTGTTTTTGCTGGAGGGACAGCTGGCTCCACTTTTTCTTGATGAAGAAGGAGAACCTATGAACAGGACAGAAGACAAGATTCACAAATCCAAATGCCACAAGGTAAGCCAGTCCCAAATGCTAACTCTGACGTTAGCTTCACAACTGTACACACAAAGGTAAAGACAGGGGAGTCGTGACTGGCTGCTCTTTAGTTCCTATTATGTAGCCAGTAAGTTACATTTTTGTCTTCTTCAATGCCAAGTCCCTATAAGCAACAATGTCCTGAAAATGTAAAGTACATTATAGGGACTCAGAAAATAGCAGAAAGATGATTTATGTTAGATTCAGTTGAAAAAAAATCTAACTATTAGAGTAAGGAGTTTTCCCAAACACAGATCCCTCTCCTTTGTAAAATTAGACAAAAAATGTGACCACCATGTACTGAGTACTTCCTATTGTTAGGCATGGTACTGGGAATTTCCTGCTGTCCATTGTTACCTCTATGTCTCACAAAAATCCTGTAAGGCTTTAAACTTTTTGGTCATAGCCTCTTACCCCATCCCCTTTTATACCTTTAATAATTACTGAGAACCCTTAGAATTTTATGTGAATTTTATCTATCAATATTTCCCATATTAGAAATTAAAACAGGAACGAGAAAGTACAATACATTAGCACAGAATTCACTGTCAAAGTGACAGTATTATTCCATGTCATCTTGTCTCTCACACCATTGTACACTTGTGAGAGAAAGTGAAAAGGTACATATTATCTTAGTATTTTTATGAAAATAGTTTTGAGCCAGGTGCAGTGGCTCACACCTGTCATCCCAGCACTTTAGGAGGCTGAAGGAGGAGCATCCCTTTGGCACAGGAGTTCGAGCCCAGCCTGGGAAACATGTAGAGCCCCATCTCTACAAAAAGTACAAAAATTAGCCAGGTGCAGTGGTGTGTGCCTGTAGTCCCAGTTACTCAGGAGGCTGAGGTGGGAGGATCGACTGACCCCAGGAGTTCGAGGCTGCAGTGATCTGTGATCTGTGTTGCACCACTGCCCTCCAGCCTGGGTGACAGAGTGAGACCCTGTCTCAAAAAAATAAAAAATAAAAAAAAATAAAAATAAAGAGTTTTGATCCTCCAGACCCCTTGAAAGATGGGAAAACTCAAAACTTTTGCTATAAGGGGACAAGACAGCAGCTACCATTCCTGTTTACCATATATCAGGCACTGTGTGAAGTGCTTTACTCTCCATGTGTCAAACTCTCAACTCTGTAAACCTGGTATTATCTCCATTTTACAGACAAGAAAATAGATTCGGGGACGCTGAATCTCTTGCTAAAAGTTACACAGCTTAAATACAGATAGATCTGATTCCAGATAGGTTCCTTTCACCAACCAACCTGATGTTCTGGAACAGAAGACAGAGAAACATATGTAGCCTACAGGAGTCCCAAGAAAGCACCTGCATAAGGCCCCCAGGCCTCACCTTTCGGGCTGCTGATGATGTTAGCGCTGAGTGAGGATGGGCTTTTGCTCAGGAGCACATCCTCTTCCCCAGCCGAACTCTGTGCATCCACTTTCTTCAACTCTCTTGCTAGAATCCGGGGCTCGGAAAGCTCATCCCCCTGGGGTGTGAGTGGTTTACGCCGACAGAGAGCCGGGTCTCTTGGTACCAAAAAAGCACTTGGATCAAAACTTTCCCGAGGAAATTTGACAATTTTCTGTGATTTTATCCACCGACCATTTACAAATTGAAATCGCTTAAGATGAATAATCTGGAGAAGTAAAGGTAGAGAACATCTGCATTAAAGGGCTCTGAAGATACAAAATTTACATGGAAAAAACAAGTCAAATACATGTGAATATTTGAGAATATATAACAGAACATTTACTCTTCATAATTTTTTTAAAGACTTCAAAAATATGGTTTCATAAAGGTCTCCACACAGGCCCCAGTGCACTGGTATGCTTGTGCACACACACTCAACTCAGCAGTGTGCCACAGCCATGTGACAGCGCAGTGCGTGTTGCCTCTGGGCTCGGTTGCTCTTCTAGAGTCCACAAAGGGCCAGCCTAAGCTTCCTCTCTCCACAGAGCCAGAAGTTCACCCTCTCCTGAAGTTCAAATTCACCATGTTTTACCCCTTGTGGCAGTTCTCACATCGCACTGAATTGCAATTACTGGTGTACCTGACTGATCTCTTCTTCTAGGTTATAAGCTCTTTAGGAAAAGGAACTACCAAATATTTGTAGAAAGATTCATCTCTATACTCAACATAAAAACCTTGTACAGAAAGTGTTTTAAACACTGCTGCAGGAAGGGTCTTATTCTCAGAAATAACAAAACCTCATGTTTGTTCACGTCTTCTTTCTTTTACGCTAGATTCCTACTCTCTCAGAGGTAGGACTGTAACATACCAGGATGGGTGGAAGCCTCCAGAGATCCAGCTTCTTTGTTGCTAAGCAGTGGGTCTTACACTTGGAACAGTAGTACATCTCATTTTCCCCTAGCTCTTCCTCACTGGTGAAAGCACGGAGACAGCTGTCCAGGTTGATGGGCTCGGCTTGCGCTCGCCGACTCTGCTCCACACTCTCATGCTCATCGACAACCTGCAGGTAGAGGGAACAGGAGGAAAGGGGTGTGTGGGAAGGCATTTAAAGTGGTGATCTAGCTATGCATCAACCTCTCGGTCACTTACCCTTATTTTACGCTATATAAGGAAAAAGAAAATACAACTGGCTGGGTATGGTGGCTCATGCCTGTAATTCCAGCACTTTAGGAGGCCAAGGTGGGGGAACTGCTTGAATCCAGGAGTTCGAAACCAGCCTGGCCAACAGAGTGAGACCCTGTCTCTGTAAAAGAAAAATCTAAAAATTAGCCGGGCGTTGTGGCACATGTCTGTAGTCCCAGATACTCAGCAGGACTGCTTGAGCCTGGGAGGTAGAGGTTGCAGTAAGCTGTGATTATGTCACTGCACTCCAGCCCAGATGACAGAGAGAGACCTTGTCTCAAAGATAAGGGAAAAGAAAACACAGCCCAAACTAGAGTCTAAGCAAATACAGCACCTACACATTTATTCACAAATGTTACATTGGTAACATTCTGGATAAAATTTACATTTATATGACCATAGCTTTTCTTTTTTTTTTTTTTTTTTTTTTTTTTTAGATGGAGTCTCGCTCTGTCGCCGGGGCTGGAGTGCAGTGGCCGGATCTCAGCTCACTGCAAGCTCCGCCTCCCGGGTTCACGCCATTCTCCTGCCTCAGCCTCCCGAGTAGCTGGGACTACAGGCGCCCGCCACCTTGCCCGGCTAGTTTTTTATATTTTTTAGTAGAGACGGGGTTTCACAGTGTTAGCCAGGATGGTCTCGATCTCCTGACCTCGTGATCCGCCCGTCTCGGCCTCCCAAAGTGCTGGGATTACAGGCTTGAGCCACCGCGCGCGGCCGACCATAGCTTTTCTTGAAAAATTTTTGAATGCTTCAAAATGACAAAAAACAAAAATTACTGCATTTATTTAACAACTTTGGAATCCCATAAGGGATTACATGTGAGCTGGCCCTCAAGCCAGGAGTGCTGATAGAAAGCCATTTATTTTTAATCAGAAAGCCAGAGCATTATTAGTGTGCTGCAGACTTTACAGAGGCTAGGAGAAATAACATGAAACGCAGAAGCCAGATCTGGATGAGATAAGGGCACAGAAAAGCTCACCATGAGAAGACACCACAGCAGAGCATGAAACCCTACAGGGTACAACTCATTTGCATCTGATCCCATGTAACACAGAGTTATCAGAATACCAAGTCTATAATTATCTGTCTCCTCCCTCATGGGGCCTTTTTATCTGAGATGGCAACAAAAGGAAGAGCAAGCTCAAGAGTGTGCTGCTTTTGTTAAGAAGGTCCCTAATACCCACCCAAACCTTTGGGGTCCTGTTAATCAGCATGTTAGGCTGTGGAGCAAGAAGGAGTTAAGTATAAGAAAGGAGAGAGAGCAAAGAGTAGGTGGGGTGCAGGGATGTATGTTGGGGGTGGTGTGGAATGAAGAAGAAGGAGAAAAGGAAGGATCTAGAGTGCAACAGAAAAAAAAGAATTTTTCCCTCTCCATTCCTGGCTGCTACCTGACAAACAATCAAGAACCACAGAGCTGGGATCCTTCTGTTTGTCCCTCTAATGTATGGGAAGCGGGGTGAAGCATCAGGGTTACAGATGCTACCAACTATATTTTTATTGACTATATTTTCTGTGGAACACAGGCTATAGTGCTAGATGAAGACAGGGAGGAAAGAAGGCTGATAAAAAACATATTTATGGACTGCACTGACAATAATTTCTATTTATCAGTAAAATTTCCCAAAGTGATAAAGATTCCCTTTACCTCTTGGGATCTACGCTTAGATCCTCTACTCTATTTAATTTATTAAACAGTCTATAAATTACTTATAGGCACCCTCTTCTTTTTCAAAGTTGCTTTAAAGTTCTTTAACACAAAACATGGGAAATGAAGTAATAGTTTATATATATTTGTAAGACTATTAAAAAAGGAGAGAGGCCTAATAATTTGTCTAGTTTAATTTTCTTCCTTTTTTTTGCTTTTTTGAGACAGGGTCTTGCTCTATTACAACCCAGGCTGGAGTGCAGTGGCGAGATCACAGCTCACTGCAGCCTTGATCTCTTGGGCTCAAGCAATCCTCCAACCTCAGCATCCCAAGCAGCTGGGACTTCAGGTGCACACCACCACACCTGGCTAAATTGTGCATTTTTTGTAAAGACAGGGTGACATCATATTGCCCAAGCTGGCATCTAGTTTAGTTTTCCACTGAGGAATCTGAGGTCCAAACAGGGGAGAAATGTAAAGGATAGTGATTGCCCCTCTATTTTTTTTTCTGATTACCAGGTATAATATTCATGTGGAAATTTTGGAAAGCAAAGAAAAATGTAAAAAGGCAGGGAATCCTTTTATATTGTTAATACAAAGGCAACCACTGTCAAAATATTGGCAGATTTTCTTCTGTCCTTTTTCCTAAATAGTATTTTTTTCAATATTGAAGGTATTATTTCCAGTATATGCAACTTTATGTCTTGTTTTTAAAAAAAACTTTCACATATTATAAGCATATTCCCATAAATGTTAGCAAAAACTCCTGGTAATCATTTTCAACAACTGCATTATATTTTATCCAATGAACACACCATGCTTTATTTAACCATTCCTCTAATGTGAGAAAAATGTAAGTTGTTAATAAGTTTTACTCTCCTAAAAAATGCTATGATGATATTTGCCTGCAAATTATGGAGTAATTACAGAGTATTCTCCCCTCAGATAAATTCCTAAAAGGGAAATCACTTGAATAAAAAATATAAAGCATATGGGCAATAATCCCAATTTGAACCAAGGTATCTCTTTTGTCTATGTGACTTTCTAAGCACATACAGAAACCCTACACGTAGGGGAGCCCAGGTTAGTCATATGGCCCCACTCCCTAGCAAGGCATCAATAGCCCTTCATTTCCCTGGTATCCTAAGTGCATCACTGAAAGTGGAAGTAGGGTAACATTTAACAGGTCACATAGGCCGTTTCCTATAAGCAGGATGTCCTAAAGAGCTTTTCAGATTGCACACTGGACTTGTTAAAAAGGGGAAGAGATTTATAGAGCCAAATAATTTATCATCATTGACAGTAATGTCTTGTCAGAATAATGCCCTGTCAGATTTTGTGCTGACAAAGATTTATGAATCTATCAACTGGTAAAATTTTCCCTCCTTGCTAGTGAGCATGATCTAGAACATTAGTTTCTCTTCAGCTTTCTTTAGGTTTAGCCTAATGATCTTTCATTTGACAAGCATCCACAAATTATACTTATTTCTGGCTAGAAAGGGCTCCCAGGAGCCTTGGTGTGTGGGGCATATTTTGGGATCTAAATAGGAAACTAGGTCTAGAATTGGTGGTTTCCCCAGTCCTCCATAGCATAACAAGACAGAAAAGTCAGTTACTGTTACTAACTTATCCAAAGGGAATGCTTTAAAAAATAGTAAAGGAAATTTCCAACTATCAAGAGTCATAAAAATGCAAAACCACTACAATTCCTCATGTGACTTAAGAAACTCCTTTGACTCTGTTGCTTTTACCTATCAGATTCTTAATGTCTTTACCCTTCAAATAATATTTGGTTGATTAAAAACTGCCTGAGGTGGCCGGGCGCGGTGGCTCAAGCCTGTAATCCCAGCACTTTGGGAGGCCGAGACGGGTGGATTGCGAGGTCAGGAGATCGAGACCAACCTAGCTAACACGGCGAAACCCCGTCTCTACTAAAAAATACAAAAAACTAGCCAGGCGAGGTGGCGGGCGCCTGTAGTCCCAGCTACTTGGGAGGCTGAGGCAGGAGAATGGCGTAAACCCGGGAGGCGGAGCTTGCAGTGAGCTGAGATCCGGCCACTCCACTCCAGCCTGGGCGACAGAGCGAGACGCCGTCTCAAAACAAAACAAAACAAAAAAACAAAACAAAACAAAACAAAAACTGCCTGAGGCAAACATTTTTAGGTATGGAGTTAAAACTATTTCTGAAGGAACATTTTCAAAATTTAAAAATTGCTCTGGTCAGAGAGCAACAATAGAAGAATGTGAAGTGTGAAGAGTGGCCATTGAGATGTGCTCTTAGGTACCCAAAATTGAAACATTTCAATCCTTTCTCTAACTTTTCTGATCACTATGTCTATTAAAGGTAGCAGTTATAGCCCTGGGACACATTTGAACTAAGTAATTGTGGTTACCAAATGCTGCAACTTTAATAATATTTAACAGAGAGATGCTTATTGATATGTCATGGCCAGACACAATTTTGTTTCAAGGTTCACTTATTAATATTTTTGAAATTTAATGCCTGCTATAGTTGGATACGGTTTGTCTCCACCAAAATGCATGTTGAAATTGGATCCCCGATGTGGCCTTGTTAGGTGGGGCCTAGCAGGAGGTGTTTGGGTCATGGGGGTGAAACTCTCATAAATACTTGGGGCCATTCTTGCAGTAGTGAGTTTCCAAGACAGCAGGCTGTTAGAAAGCGAGGATCTTCCTCCTGTTTGGTCCTCCCTCTTGCCTGTGTCTGTTCTCCTTTGATTCTCTCTGCCATGTTATGATGCAGCACAGAAGCCTTTGCCAGAAGCCAGGACCATGTCCTTGAACTTCCCAGGCTGCCGAACAGTAAGCTAAATAAACCTCTCTTCTTTATAAGTTACCAGCCTCATGTACTCTGTTACAGCACCACAAAATGGACAAAGACAATGCCCCAATACAATGAACTCCAGAAGCTGGAAAATGAAAAAGCCCAAGCAAACATGTCAATATATTAGGTGCCACAGAGGATCCCAATGAAGGTTTTTCTGGTTGTTTTTAAATTGTCTAAAACAGAAATGGCATAATAGTTAAACCAGGGGAAATTTCCCATATAAAAACCACCATTTTATGGTGGCCCTAAATACTTACCCTTTCCTGGGATGTTTGATAGCGAAGGTGAAGGGCTGTGGGGTCCCAATCCACAGCAATATAGGCATTTCCAATGAAAGCTCTGTCTTCCCCACAATCAATTTTACAGCCTCTGCAAAATCTAAAAAGGGGGAAAAGATCCACAGAGGAAGAAATAATTATGAAGGAATCTAAATTTTCTTCATAAAAAATATTCTCCCTTCCTAATTTTCTGCTTTCCTCTTGGGCCTCACAATTTGTTATGAGCTTCTAACTTCAGACTCTGATAAATGTAAGGATATTTATTAATAATTATTATCATTTCAGGGAATCATGCTTTTCACTGTTCAAGTCTTTATTTTTACAAAGTACTTGATAATCATCTGTTAATCACAGGAAGATGTGAACTTTATGGCAAATAAATGACATGGGAATTGGCTGTTTGAGATACTACAGCACTCAAGAAATTCCAAATTCAGTTATTTAATGCTCTGAGGTAGGACAATTTATCTGGTATAACACCTAGCTCCTTGTTTGTAAAATGGCAGATTAAATAAATGCATATAAAAGTTTACAAAGGCCGGGCATGGTGGCTCACACCTGTAATCCCAGCACTTTGGGAGGCCGAGGCAGGTGGATCACCTGAGGTCAGGAGTTCGAGACCAGCCTGACCAACATGGTGAAATCCTGTCTCTACTAAAACTACAAAAATTAGCCAGGCATGGTGGTGGGCACCTATAATCCCAGCTACTCGGGAGGCTGAGGCAGGAGAACTGCTTGAACCCGAAAGGCGGAGGTTGCAGTGAGCCAAGGTCGCACCACTGCACTTCCAGCCTGGGCGATAGAGTGAGATTCTGTTTATTAAAAAAAAAAAAAGTTTACAGAGTTGCAGGGGTGGGGTGGGAGATGGGGTAGGGGAGGAGGATATAATATTAAGTCATGGTTCCAATGCCTACTTTATTATTATTATTATTTTTTTCTTGAGATGGAGCCTCGCTCTGTCACCTGGGCAGGAGTGCAGTGGCATGATCTCGGCTCACTGCAAGCTCTGCCTCTCGGGTTCTCCTGCCTAAGCCTTCCGAGTAGCTGGGACTACAGGCGTGCGCCACCACGCCCGGCTAAGTTTTTGTATTTTTAGTAGAGACGGGGTTTCACCGTGTTAGCCAGGATGGTCTCCATCTCCTGACCTCATGATCTGCCTGCCTCGGCCTCCTAAAGTGCTGGGATTACAGGTGTGAGCCACCATGCCCAGCTAATGCCTAGTTTAGACTCAGTTTGCTAAGTCTATTGCAGTTCTCTAAAGGTGGACTTTAGTATCATTAGGCACTTTCACTGCTGTAACAGCAATGACCAATCAATCTCCATAACTCTTTAAAAACCAAGAACAGATTTCCAGCAAGGTCTAGTAAAGACTGTTCTACTGTGCTCAGAACTGGCAAACTTACTTATATCTAAGGAGAGGCTTGGCGTGGTGGCTTACACCTATAATCCCAGCACTTTGGGAGGCCAAGGTGAGTGGATCACCTGAGGTCAGGAGTTCAAGACCAGCCTAACATGGCAAAACCCCATTTCTACTACAAATACAAAAATTAGCTGGGTACAGTGGTGCATGCCTGTAGTCCCGGTTACTCGGGAGGCTGAGGCAGGAGAATTGCTTGAACCCGGGAGGCGGAGGTTGCAGTGAGCTGAGATTGAGTCACTGCACCCTAGCCTGGGCGACAGAGTGAGACTCCATCTCAAACAAACAAAAAAAAAAAAGGGGGGGGAGGAGAAGTTACAGAGTAACAAATGTTTATCACAAGTTATGAATTTGGTATGGACTGTAGAGTTTATAAAATCAGCTAAGACTCAAAAGCAAAACTTATCTATTGACCTCAAAAGGAAGTGAAAAACTTTTTTGAGACGGAGTTTCGCTCTTGTTGCCCAGGCTGGAGTGCAGTGGTGGGACCCTGGCTCACTTCAACCTCTGCCTCCTGGGTTCAAGTGATTCTCCTGCCTCAGCCTCCCAAGTAGCTGGGATTACAGGCATGCACCACCACGCCCCGCTAATTCTGTATTTTTAGTAGAGACGGGGTTTTACTATGTTAGGCTGGTCTCAAACTCCTGACTCAGGTGATCCACCCACCTTGGCTTCTCAAAGCGCTCACAGGCGTGAGCCACGTGCCCAGCCACAATTCTTACGTTTTTCTTTTCTTTTCTTTTTTGTTTTTGAGACGGAGTCTCGCTCTGTCGCCCAGGCTGGAGTGCAGTGGCCGGATCTCGGCTCACTGCAAGCTCCACCTCCCAGGTTTACGCCATTCTCCTGCCTCAGCCTCCCGAGTAGCTGGGACTACAGGCGCCTGCCACCTCGCCCGGCTAGTTTTTTTGCATTTTTTACTAGAGACGGGGTTTCACCGTGCTAGCCAGGATGGTCTCGATCTCCTGACCTCGTGATCTGCCCGTCTCGGCCTCCCAAAGTGCTGGGATTACAGGCTTGAGCCACCGCACCCGGCCCAATTCTTAAGTTTTTCATTGTTCACTAATTACTTCTCAAAACTGGAAGTCTTTTGAAAATTTTATAATATCTAAAGCTGAAATTCTACTAAAATAATTATTTTGCAGGTCACTTTACCTATACCATGGGCACCAAGCACAGGTGTTCCCATCTTTCTGCACAACTCGTAGAGTGAATGGATATTGATAGCCCATACTGTCATCACTGAAACAGAAGAGAACAAAAAGAGTGTAAGAAGCATTTTGGGTTCGAGGTCTAACTCCTTTTCATCTTCTCTTGAAGTAGTCCTAGGAAGGGGCATTTGCCACAGCAGTATGCTCATGCTGACAGCTCAATGCTACTTACCCTAATCCATTAGCTGCAGCCCTGTACCAAATACACTCTGGCTTCCCATCCTGCATCCGGGTTTACAGAAGGGTAGACATACAACTGCCAGATGTCTCTAAGGGAGTCCATGTGGCCCACGAAAATTTTACAAGATAAGCTAATCATAAAATCAAATACCAATTATCCTTCAGCCTTAATTCTATCAGAGGATTTAATTCACATTAAACTAAAATAATTAGATCTTTCCATGACAAGACCACTGACACATTGCAGAAAGCTGTATATTTAGAAGTCTTCTTTAATCAGAATTGCTGATGTGGTACATGCTAAGTACCGCCTTAACTACTCAGAGTTATAAGCTTTTTAGAGTAACTTCTTTTAACTGTCAATGATTATGTCAAGATGGCCCTGTGAATTTTCCCACTTTAAAAAAAATTTACTCATCCTTGCCCTAACAAGGAGCAATGCAACAATTTATACATGTTATTGAAACATAAGTTGTACACCTTAGATGTATATACAATTCCTACTTGTCACTTATAGTTCAATAAAGCTGGAGGTAGGGGAGAAAGAAGCAATGCAAGGAATATAACATAAGAGTGGCATACTTTACAGCTCATCTGGCAACTGATAGTGGTTATTACATGGGCTACTGAAGGTAATGAAACCATGATAAAGAGTCACTGTAAGGGCAAAAGTGAGAATCACATCTGACAGAGGACTTCCCATCTTTCTGCATAACTCGTCCAGTGAATGACCATTGATAGCCTGTACTGTCTAGTACCATATCCAAATCAGGCCAGCAATAAGTAAGGAATCAAAAGAAAGATAACAGGATAAAACAATCAAGTAGCACTCTCATAGAAAGCTGAGCAGCACTTCTCTTCTGAAAATTTCTTTTACCTTTTTGCTCTAACTGAATGAAGCCTGGCTTTCCTGAGAATCCTGCTTCTCCTGCAGATTTTTTCCATGTTTTTTGAGACAGAGTATCACTCTGTCACCCAGGCTGCAGTGCAATGGCATGATTATGGCTCACGGTAGCCTCCACCTTTCTGGGCTCAGGTGATCCTCCCACCTCAGCCTCCCAAGTAGCTAAGATTACAGGCACGCACCACCATACCAGGCTAATTTTTCCATTTTTTTGTAAAGACAGCATTTTGCCATGTTGTCCAGGCTGGTCTTGAACTCCTGGGCTCAAGTGATCCTCCTGCCTCAGCCTCCTGAAGTGATGAGATTGCAGGTGTGAGTCACCACACCCTACCCCCTGCACTTTTTATTCTCATACATTCCAGAACCTGGAGGTAAAATAGATCTCTTCCTTACTCCTATGCCACTTGTACATGATTTCTTCTTCCTTCCTTTTCTAAAACATTCCAGCTTCTTTGTAGCTTGTGCTACTGAATTATGCCACCTGCTATTCCTCCTTGGAAGGCAGATCCCTTCTTTACTCACTAAAGATTGCAGCACCGAGTTCACTGTGTTTTTTCTCCACCACTTCTCCTGTTATTATTCTTGGTGACATCAACATCAATGCAATTAACACAACAGTAACTTCTCTCTTCCAACAATAACTTCCTCCACCCCATATGTAAACCCTCTCTAAATGTCATATTCTAGACCTTGTGAATACAAACTTTTCTACCTCCAATATATCAATTCCAAGTATCCTACTTTGCAACCACCACCTCCTATCTTTTTGGGTCACTTACTTATTCAAACATCCCTATTTTAATATTTTAATGATTCTTTTACCCAAGAGAAACCTCCAATCGCTGCCCTGAAATCCTTACTTTCCTCTTTACCCACTGTCCCTGAAAATAGTCACTCTTCTACATAGACCCTGAATTCCAGGATTTTGTTCATTTAATCTAAAATTTCAAATTCATTGACATAAACACTCAATAAGTCAAGAACTATACAATGAAAACTCATGTATTCATTACCCAACTATAATAATCATCAACTCCAGGTCACTCTTATTTCATCCATAACTTTACCAAGTACCACTAGAATCAGGTGAGAGCTACCATGCCTGGCTATCTTTTTTAATGTCCAAAGGACCATTCTCTCTTTAACCCATTCCAATCTCTACTCCTTTATCTATACTAAAATAGCTTTCACAAAGATCACCAAAGACCATTTTATCAAATCCAGCGGGCAATTCCCAGTCCTCTGTAGCATTTGAAATGACTACCACTCCTTTCTTGAAATACTTTCTTCACTTAACTCCTGGTTTTCTTCTTACATTACAGGCTGCTCCTTCTCAATCTCTCTCTCTATCTTTCTTTTCTTTTTTTTTTTTTTGAGACAGAATCTTGCTCTGTCTGCCAGGCTGGAGTCAGTGGTACGATCTCAGCTCACTGCGACCTCCACCTCTAGGGTTGAAGCGATTCTCATGCCTCAGCCACCCAAGTAGCTGGGATTACAGGCATGTACCACCATGCCTGGCTAATTTTTGCATTTGTAGTAGAGATGGGGTTTTGCCATGTTGGGCAGGTTGGTCTTGAACTCCTGGCCTCAAGTGATCCTCCCACCTTGGCCTCCCAAAGTGCTGGGATTACAGGCATGAGCCACTGCACCCAGCTTCCATCTCTTTTGACGCTTCTTTTTCCCTTTTTAATCTGTAAATGTCGGAATGCATTATGAACTCAGTTCAGAGTTCATGCAGAGATCATGGGAATCTTCTCTATTTAACTCTCTCTCTCTAAATGTTAATCATCTGGTCTCAGGGCTTTAAATATCACCTATTTGTTGATGACATCTATATTTATATCTCCAGCAAAGGGCATTCAAGTGAATTTCTCACTTGAATATATAATAGACTTCTTGAACCTAACTTGATTCTTGTCATTTCTTGCCCAAACATGCTCCTTCTCCAGTTTTCCTTTTTCCATTAAATTGTACCACAATTCACAAACAATTGCTCAGGGTAAAAAGCCAGCCTGGGCTGGGTGCAATGGCTCATGCCTATAATCCCACCACTTTGGGAGACTGAGGTGGGATCATGAGGTCAGGAGATCGAGACCATCCTGGCCAACACGATGAAACCCTGTCTCTACTAAAAATACAAAACTTAGCCAGGCGTGGTGGCATGCACCTGTACTCCCAGCTACTCGGGAGGCTGAGGCAGGAGAATTGCTTGAACCTGGGAGGCAGAGGTGCAGTAAGCCAAGGTCGTGCCACTGCACTCCAGCCTGGCGACACAGCAAGACTCCAGCTCAAAAAAAACAAAAACAAAAACAAAAAAAAAAACAAAAAAAAAGGCAGCCTGGATTCCTCTTTCCCTATGCTCCACATTCAATTAATTAGCAAGTCCTAGGAAAAGCCCTAGTCTAGAAGCCCTTTAATTCAATTACTTCACTTCAAATTTAATCTTGTCCAACTTTCATCTTTACTAAACACAACATTCATCAACTGAACTGCTTATCTATTATTTGCAGTTTTCCTTTAGGATTTATTTAAATCTTATATACTTCAAATAATTATTTATTTAAATAACTTATTTTGGCTGGGTGTGATGGCTCATGCCTGTAATCCCAGCACTTTGGGAGGCTGAGGCGGACAGATCGCTTGAGGTCAGGAGTTTGAGACCGGCCTGGCCAACATGGTGAAACTCTGTCTCTACTAAAAATACAAAAATTAGGCTGGGCACGGTGGCTCATGCCTGTAATCCCAGCACTTTGGGAGGCCGAGGAGGGTGGATCATGAGGTCAGGAGATCAAGACCATCCTGGCTAACACGGTGAAACCCTGTCTCTACCAAAAATACAAAAAAACAAAAAAAAAAATTAGCCAGGCATGGTGGTGGGTGCCTGTAGTCCCAGCTACTTGGGAGGCTGAGGCAGGAGAATGGCGTGAACCTAGGAGATGGAGCTTGCAGTGAGCTGAGATAGTGCTGCGCCACTGCACTCCAGCCTGGGCAACAGAGCAAGACTCCATCTCAAAAAAAAAAAAAAAAAAAATTAGCCAGGTGTGGTGGCGGGCACCTGTAATCCCAGCTACTCGGGAGGATGAGGCAGGAGAATCACTTGAACCCAGGAGGTAGAGGCTGCATTGAGCTGAGGCTGCACCACTGCACTCCAGCCTGGGTAACAGAGCGAGACTCTGTCTCAAAGAAATACAAAATAAAAATAAATAAATAACTTATTTAAGTAAAGATTTATTTAAATCTTTAAATTTAAATCTGGCCAGGTGTGGTGGCTCACACTGTAATACCAGCACTTTGGGAGGCCGAGGTAGGTGGATCACTTGAGGCCAGGAGTTTGAGATAAGCCTGGCCAACGTGGTGAAACCCTGTCTCTACTAAAAATACAAAAATTAGCTGGGTGTGGTTGTGAGCACCTATAATCCCAGCTACTCAGGTGTCTGAGGCATGAGAATCACTTGAACTTGAAGGTGGAGTTTGCAGTGAGCCAAAACTGCACCACTGCACTCCAACCTGGATGACAAATTAAGAATCTGCGTCAAAAAAAAAAAAAAAAAAGATTTATCCTAAGCCCTACCCTAATCATCAGAAGACCCCATATCATAACAAATAAGTAAAGAACTTTTTTTTAGTTCCCATAAAACAGAACTCTTATTTGTACCATGATAGCAAGAAAATGATCTACAGGCCCACTGTGGTGACTCACACCTATAATCTCAGCACTTTGGGAGGCTGAGGTGGGCAGATCACCTGAGGTTGGGAGTTTGAGACCAGCCTAACCAGCATGGAGAAACCCCATCTCTACGAAAAATACAAAATTAGCCAGGCATGGTGGTGCATGCCTATAATCCCAGCTACTCGGGAGGCTGAGGCAGGAGAATAATTTGAACCCGGGAGGTGGAGGTTGCAGTGAGCCATGATTGTGACATTGCACTGCAGCCTTGGCAACAAGAGCGAAACTCTGTCGTTAAAAAAAAAAAAAAAAAAAAGAAAAAGAAAAAGAAAATGATCTACAATTTCATTGAGATAAAAATAAGACATCATCACAATCCCTACTAATCAAAGAGAACAGTGGTAGGAAAAAGGGAAAGAAAACAGAAAATATTTATTATTTTTATCTAGATTTGTGAAATTACTTCATGTTAAAATGACATGGTATGGGAAAAAGAAAAAAGAATGACAGGGTATGGAAATAATCCAACAGAATTATTTTTTGTATCATGAGACTTTTCAGAGTTTATGTATGCAATCACTCTCATTCTGAATTTCAGAGGACTGAGATTATACAAATTTCCTGGTGAATTCATACTCTCTACTTTTGCAACACAGAAGACAAGGATATTACTTGAAGCATTAGCAGGACAAATCGAGGCAAAAGATTAGAGAATGGAAGGATTATTAGACACTAGAATGTTTGGCCAAAGGAAGCTGTATAGTCTCTCCTACTCCAAATAACAAACCAAATGGTTGAATTGTATGTTTTCTGCGTGGTTCTTCCAAGAGTGATTAACGTGACACAGGCTGGGTCCTATCAGTCACACAGAATTCATATAAATTATTTTTCTAGAGTTTTGAAACCACAGGTTTAGATGGATCCCCTGAACTTACCAATCCTGGGCATGATTACTAGCTTCCTGAGGTGGGAGTGGGCTCGCTAACCGGGACACTTGAATCCAAACTGCATCATATAGGTCTTTCTTCCGGGTATGTACAGTACATGGAACAATTAGTGGCATTCCAAAGAGGCTGGGGCGATTCTTCTGAGATGACAGGAAATACAGTTCTGTCCTCATCTATATGTACAAACAAGAGAATAGAGAGTTGAAAAGACAGGCCTTTGATTCCTCCCTTTAGCTCTAACCCTGCCAATAACAGGCATTATCACCATTTCAAATTAGTCACTATCACATTCTTCTCTATATTTATAAAGCCATCTTTATTGACACAAAGAGAACAGTTACAGTGGAGTCATTAAAAGGGCTGAGGTATTGCCAGTTTTAAAGTTGTTGCCTGTTCTGTGAAACTTGGGTTTCAGCAATTAATATATTCAAACCACAGTTTTCTTTGATAAACAATTCTCACATACTGTGAATCAAATGTAAAAACTAGTAATAGCTTCATAGCTAAAGGCTTTTAAACAATTAAGACTCTTTCTTTCTCCAGAAAATATGCCAGTAAGCTGGGTGTGGTGGCTCATGCCTGTAATCCCAGCACTTTGGGGGGCTGAGGCAAGAGGATTCCTTGAGCCCAAGAGTTTGAGATCAGCCTGGGCAATGTAGGGAGACCATATCTCTATAAAGAAATAAATACAATTAGCTGGGCATGGTGGCATGTGTCTGTAGTCCCAGCTATACAGAAGGCTGAGGTGGGAGGATTGCTTGAGTCTGGCAAGTTAAGGGTACAGTGAGCTGTGATCGTACCACTGCACTCCAGCCTGGAAGGTAGAGCGAGACCCTGTCTCAAAAAAGACAAAGAAATGAAAAGATGCCAGTGGAAAAAAAAAAGACTCTCTCAACTATAGTTTTCTAGGGATAAGCTGTGGATAGTGGTTGTTGGAGTAGCAATTCCCAAAGTTTTGGAGATTCGTGAAACCTAGTAATTCTGTTTTGTAACAAGCTTCTCCGCCTTCCTAAAAGCAGTTAAGTGCTTTTAATCTTTTTTTTTTGTTTTTTTAAATACATGATAGGATAAAAGTAAGGTAAAAATTTTAAAAATTTGCTTTGAGTACGTTAAAGAGATTTTTTTTTTTTTTTTTGAGATGGAGTCTCACTCTGTCACCCAGGCTGGAGTGCAGTGGTGCAATCTCAGCTCACTGCAAGCTCTGCCTCCCGGGTTCACGCCATTCTCCTGTCTCAGCCTCCCAAGTAGCTGGGACTGCAGGCGCCTGCCACCATGCCCGGCTAACTTTTGTGTTTTAGTAGAGATGGGGTTTCACCGTGTTAGCCAGGATGGTCTCGATCTCCTGGCCTCATGATCCGCCTGCCTTGGCCTCCCAAAGTGCTGGGATTACAGGTGTGAGCCACTGCGCCTGGCGTTAAAGAGATTTTAATGATATTCCTTAATATAGAGATACTGCACAGAATTATCCCGGAAATGGCTGTTTAATAAACATTTAGTGTAATGGAATGGTTGGTGAGAGTTCAAGGTTATTCAAAGCTGCCGAACCTCTGAACATGTAATTCCCTAAGAAGTTTGGTATTTATTGAGTAGTTAGAAAAGCTAAATCAACAACTTATCAACTCACTAGGGGTTAAGTTAGCTAGTTTCTATGTAAAAAGACCCTTCTTTATTCAGATTATTAAGCATTTTATTTTGCCATTTTCATTTAAGCTTAAATACGTAATTTTAAGACCCTATTTCATATGTTACTATTATTATAAGACCCAGAGAAATCCAGACAGAGTTCAGTTCAAATATTTTATAAAATTTTAAAATGTAGCTAAACCCACATAATTTTCATCCTCTCATTAAGGAACTTCCCCTAGTGCCCTAGGGCCCCTACTTTCTCAGTTACTACTGAGATAAATTCTACTCCCAGTTATTAACATGGTTAGAAACTTCAAGCCAGGGCCAGGTGCAGTGGCTCACGCCTGTAATCCTAACACTATGGGAGGCCAAGGCGAGCGGATCATGAGATCGGGAGCTTGAGACCAGCCTGGCCAACATGGTGAAACCTCATCTCTACTAAAAATACAAAAATTAGCTGGGCATGGTGGCAGGCACCTGTAGTCCCAGCTACTTAGGAGGCTGAAGCAGGAGAATCACTTGAACCCAGGAGGCAGAGGGTGCAGTGAGCAGAGATGCCATTGCACTCCAGCCTGGGCGACAACAGCAAGACTCCGGCTCAACAAAAAAAAAAAAAAAAAAAACTTTAAGCCAAGGGCTACTAATTCAGAGAAAAAAAAATCAGAGGTAAAAAGAATACATTTCTGGCTTGGTGCGGTGGCTCACGCCTGTAATTCCAGCACTTTGGGAGGCCGAGGTGGGTGGATCACCTGAGGTCAGTTCGAGACCAGCCTGATCAACACAGAGAAACCCCGTCTCTACTAAACATACAAAATTAGCCGGGCATGGTGGCGCATGCCTGTAATCCCAGCTACTCGGGAGGCTGAGGCAGGAGAATCACTTGAACCCAGGAGGCAGAGGTTGAGGTGAGTTGAGATGGCACCACTGCACTCCAGCCTGGTCAACAAGAGTGAAACTCCATTGCAAAAAAAAAACACAAAAAACCATTTTAAATTATTATCACAAAGCAACTAGCTTTCCATTACCAGTGAGTTTAAGAAACAGAATATAGTGAGCACTCAAAAGCCTCCCATTTGCTTCCTCCAAATCACAAATTCTCCCTTCCTCACAAAGGTAACTATTATTCTAAATGTTACAGTAATCACTTTCTTGCTTTTCTTTACAGTTTAATATCCTATGCAGAAGTAAATAAACACTAGATTTCATTTTCCCTGTTTTAAAAGTTTTTATTTATAAATATAATTACTTAATTCTCTTTTTTTTTGGAGACAGGGTCTAGCTCTGTTATCCAGCCTGGAGTGTAGTAGTGTGATCTCAGCTCGCTGCAACCTCCACCTTCTGGGCTTAAGAGATTCTCTTGCCTCAGCCTCCCGAGTAGCTGGGACTACAGGTGTGTGGCACCATACCAGCTAATTTCTGTATTTTCTGTAGAGACAGGGTTTCACCATGTTGCCCAGGCTGGTCTTAAACTCCTGGGCTCGAGCAATTGGCTCACCTCAGCCTCCCAAAATGCTGAGATTACAGGTGTGAGCCACTGTGCCTAGCCTAATTCTTTTGTGTCTGGCTTCTTTCCATCAACATTAGGTTTACGAGATTCATTTATACTGGATATAACTACAAATTCATTCATTTTCATTCCTGTATAATGTTCCATTATCTTAATATATCTCAACTTCCCGATCCCTTCTACAACTAATGGACATTTAATGTTTTCATTTTGGGGCTACTACAGATAATGCTGCTACGAATATTCTTGTACATATCTCCTGGTACACATATCTTTTGGGTGGATATCTACAGGTAGAACTGCTTATCTTTAACTGGAAAACTGTATTCCAAAGTAGTTGTATTCATTTATATTCTCATCAGCATGGTATGAGAGTTCCTGTTGCTCTACTTAGCAACTCTGTCAGTCTGTTTAATTTTACCTGTTCAGGTGAGTGCACTGATATCATATTGTTTTAATTTACATTTCACTGATTACTAGTGTTGTTGATCACTTTTTTTTTTTTTTTTTTTTTTGAGATGGAGTCTTGCTCTGTTGCCCAGGCTACAATGCAATGGTGTAATCTTGGCCCATTGCAACCTCTGCCCCTGGGGTTCCAGCGATTCTCCTGCCTCAGCCTCCCAAAGTAGCTGGGACTACATGCAACGACCACCACGCCCAGCTAGTTTTTGTATTTTTAGTAGAGACAGGGTTTCACCATATTGGCCAGGCTGGTCTTGAACTCCTGACCTTGTGATCCGTCCATCTCAGCCTCTCAAAGTGCTGGGATTATAGGCATGAGCCACCGCACCCGGCCAAGTTATCAATTTTAATGAAGTCCAATTTAATCTTTTCTTTTATATGAGTAGTGTCAGGAATGTATTCACCATTATTATCTTTCAAGGGCTGTTTCACTGTTTTGCTTTCAAATTTAGCTCTATAGTCCACCTGGAACTGTGGTGGAAGGTAGGTGCCAAGTTTCATATGGATATCTAATTGTCCCAGCACCACCTGCTGAGAAAACTCTTTTTCTCCCACCACTCTGTAATGTTATCTTTGTTATAAATCAGGTGTTCATACATTTGTGAACTGGTTTCTGGGCTCTCTATTCTATCCCAATGGTCTATTTGTCTTTTCTTATACCAGTATGACATTATTTTAAGTGTCATATCTTTGTGAAATAAATCTTGATATCTGGATGATAATCAATCTTGATGATATCCTCATACTTTATTCTTCTTCAAGAGTATCTTGGTTATTCCTGGTGCTTTGTATTTCCACGTATGAGAATCAGCTTATTAACTGACACACCACACACGCGCAGACTTTGCATTTTTATTGGGATTGTGCATTGTCATCTGTAGATTAGTTTGTAGAGAACTGATATCTTAAAATATAGTCTTCTAATCCATGAACATGGTTTATTCCTTCCAATATTAAAGTCTTCTTTAACTTCTATCAATATATTATTTTCTATATAGATGTCTTATGTGTCATTTTTAAAGTTTATTCCTAGGTACTTAATTTTTTCTCAGCATTTAATCTTTTTGATACTAAGATAAATAATATCTGTAGTTGAGTTGAATGGTGGCCCCTAAAACAGTATATCCATGTTCTAACCCCTAGAACCAATAAATGTGACCTAATTTGGTAAAAAGATGTTTGCAGATATAATTAAGTTGAGGATGTCAAGATGAGATCATCCTGGATTATCTGGGTGGGCCTTAAATTCAATGATAAGTATCCTTATCAGAGAAAGACAGAGAGAAGGAGAAGGCCACATGAAGAGGCAGGGATTGCAATTATGCAGTCACAAGCCAAAGAATGCCTGGAGCCACCAGAGGTTAGAAGAGACAATAAAGCATTCTCTCCTAGAACCTTTGGAGGAAGCCCCCACCCTACTGAAACCTTGGATTCAGACTTCTGGCCTCCAGACGGTGAAAGAATAAATTTCTGGGCTGGGTGCAGTGGCTCACACCTGTAATCTCCCAGCACTTTGGGAGGCTGAGGCAGGCAAGTCACAAGGTAAGGAAATCAAGACCATCCTGGCCAATATGATGAAACCCCATCTCTACTAAAAATACAAAAATTAGCCAGGCATGGCAGTGTGCGCCTGTAGTCCCAGCTACTTGGGAGTCTGAGGCAGGAGAATTGCTTGAACCCAGGAGGCGGAGGCTGCAGTGAGCTGAGATTGCGCCATTGCACTCCAGCCTGGGCAACAGAGCAAGACTCCGTCTCAAAAAAAAAAAAAAAAAAAGCAAAAAAAAAAAAAAAAAACAAACAAACCCAAAAAAGAATGTATTTCTGTTGTTTAAAGCCACCAAATTTATGGTAATTTGTTATAGTAGTCCTAAGAAACCGATACAGTACCTTTTTTACAATTTCATTTTCTCTTGTTGCTGCTATACAATCAATTTACTTGCTTTTTTATTGACTTTGCATCCTTACAACGCTCAGTTCATCTGCTCTTTACATGAGTAGAGAACAGAATATCTTATCCAATAAATATAATAAATAAGATGGGAATAAAAAATAAAAATAGAGTAAATTTTTGAAGAGGTAGGGGTAACGGATGGATCTTAGAAATGATCTAGAAGCCCTGCTCTCCTTTATTTTATGAAATTAGGACACTAAAGTCCAAAGAGCTCGACCAGCTATCTAGTGGCAGCATTAGAACTAAAACATAGGTTGCTAAATGCCTAGTTCAGTGCCCTTTCTACTCTACCAAGTTGCCACTATACCTGATGACTACCTCCTCTTTAACCATTATCCACTGACCAGTTTTCAAACCTTCCTTTTTCTTTTTTACCAAACAGTCAACTTTTAATGCAATAGTTACATATTAGACTATCAAGAGAGGAATTATGCACAACTTGATTTTGCCCAAGAACATTCTTGTGTCCTCTAAGAAAACAACAACAACAACCCAAACTTTTCCAAAGCCGTCCGCATTTATGTGACAGTGAAGATGTACATACCTACATAAACACACAGGAAACATAAATTTTGTGTGTGTGTTGGTTTTTGTTTTTTTCTTATTTTTTTAGAGACAAAGTCTCACTTATTGCCTAGGTTGGAGTGGAGTGGTTATTTACAGGTATGAGCATCATAGCATATTATAGTTTCAAAATCCTGTCTTCAAGGGATCCTCCTAAACATGTCTGGCTTAGGAGATACTTTTTTTTTTTTTTTTTTTTTGAGACAAAGTCTTGCTTTATCACCCAGGCTGGAGTGCTGTGGCACAATCTTGGCTCACTGCAACCTCTGCTGACCGGATTCAAGCAATTCTCCTGCCTCAGCCTCTCGAGTAGCTGGAACTATAGGTGCATGCCACCATGCTCAGCTAATTTTTGTATTTTTAGTAGAGATGGGGTTTCACCACGTTGGCCAGGCTGTTCTCAAACTCCTGACCTCAGGTGATCCACCTGCCTCAGCCTCCCAAAGTGCTGGGATTACAGGTGTGAGCCACGGCGCCCAGTCATTTTCTTTCTTTTTTTTCTTTTTTTGAGACAGGGTCTTGCCAAGGCTGGAATGCAGTGGTGCAAGCAAGCATGGCTCACTGTAGCTTTGACATCCTAGTCTCAAGTGATCCTCCTGCCTCAGACTCCAGAGTAGTTGAGACTATAGGCACACACCATCATGGCTGCTTAGTTTTTTTTTTTTTTTTTTTTTTTTTGGTAGAGATGAGGTTTCACTATGTTGCCCAGGCTAGCCTTGAACTCCTGAGCTAAGGTGATCCTTCTGCCTCAGCCTCCCAAAGTGTTGAGATTACAGGTGTGAGCCACTGCACCTGGCCAGGAGAGACAAATTTTTAAAGAAAGTAGTACTCAGATGCACTGACTATCCTGTTGCCTCTTAATATATGGATGAGGAATGTCATTTCATACATTAGCCATCATGAGTAATACTAAATCCTGGCTCTGAGCATTTATATTAGCATATATAATACATTGAAAATGCATTCATAGCATCAGATTTTGAGGACAGGATAAAAAAATTAAAAAAAATTTGTAAAATTATTAAATTTTAAAAAGTTAAAGAAAAAAAGAGAAGAAAATGCATTCAGTGATGTTGCAAAGACAGAAAATGGCTATTTCACAAATGACACTAGCAAGACCGGCAGTGAGTTGCCTAACATTTAACTAACCATTTTTCGGTGGACTGCAATGATGTAACCTGTAAAGGGGCTGTCAGGAAGAGATGACATGTGACCATTAACCATTCCATTTGTGAAGTTCTTCTCAGTTCCACATGGCACAACAGTGTTTGGCATTCCATTGGGGATGAATATTGGTCGGGGTAGATCCCCATTGGTAGTTAAGGTGAACATTCCATTTGTAGATGGCGAAGAGGAGAAATCTACAAATTCAAAGATAAGTACAGCATCATAAGCTTGTGGTACTTTTATCTTTGCTCTTTTCTCAAGTATCCTGAGGACCAGAGACAGTGTAGTCTCTTAACACAGGGCAGGGAGAAATCATAGCATAAATAATTCTAGAATTATTGGAAGATTTTAATTTACAATTTTACTTCCCTAACTCATCCTTTTAACTAAATGAAAAGGAAAGAGTAACTGCTGGAAACTATTAAGCAGAATTTTTGCAGAAACCTGTATCAGCACCATGTTGTAGCACACAAACAGTTCTACCACTTGTTTTCTTTTCTTTTTCTTCGCCTTTGAAGACACTGTCCAATACAGTGACCTCTACCCAGATGTTGCATTTAAAATTTAAATTAGGCTGGATGCCGCAGCTCACATTTGTAATCCTAGCACTCTGGGAGGCTGAGGCAGGCAGATCCCTTGAGCCCAGGAGCTAGTGACCAGCCTGGGCAACATGGTGAAAACCCATCTCTACAAAAGATACACCATAGCTGGGCAGGGTGGCACACATCTGTAGTCTCAGCTACTCAGGAGGCTGAGGTGGGAGGATTGCTTCAGCCTGTAAGGCAGAGGCTGCAGTGAGCCAAGACGATGCCACTGCACTACAGGCTGGGTGACAGAGTGAGACCCTTTCTCAAAATAAATAAATAAAATAAAATAAAAATTAAAAATGCATTACTCTCAGTCACACTAGCCACATCTCAAGTGCTTAACAGTTCACACGACTGGTGGATACTGTATTGGATGGCAAAGATTACAGAAGTTTCCACCACTGCAGAATTATATTGGACAGTGATGCTCTAAATTAAAACTAAAATTAAATCATCCATCAACTCACCGTCAGGACTATCTACCTACTACACGTCAACGAGGGGAGCCTCATAAAGCCCTTTATACTTGGGGAATTAGCCTAATTGTAAGTAATATAAAGAACAGACAAAGCATACCAGTGGCTAAAAGGACTCTGTGAGTGACCACATTAAATTACATATAATATTGGATTTCTTTCTAGCTATATCTATTGTTTATATTATCTGGTAGTATGTTCCTCTCATACTAGCTGTTGCCATGTTAGTATTAGATAAGAGTTCAAATAGATCTGAATTCCAATGGTATATTAGCTAATAACTACCTATCTAACTGAAGTCACTTGGGTTCCCTAAATTTTAGGTTTCTCATCTAAAAAATATGGAATAATCAGTAAGGTTTCCCTTGGGTTCCAAAATTCTTCTGCTATAGTATCTTCAGCATGAAGAAATATAAAAAAGATGACAACTCTTAGACAAACATTTAAAGGTACAATCATGAGAAGGAGTTCTAGCTCTATCTTACCTGTCTGTGTTGGACTAGAAGCTGAAATTGGAGATGCAGGAACAGGAATTTCAAATGCACACAAAAATCCACTCACTGAGAGTCGTACTTTTTGGTTGTCCTGAGGAAAGTTCTACAGAAGCAGCAGCAAGATGAGAAGGGGGAGATGTTTCAGATAAAATGGAAAAGTTCTCTCTCTAATGTATTTCAAAAGAATTCATCCGTAAAACCAACAAGATGATTGAATAATCTTTCAACTACATAAAGGATGAATGCTTGATAAAAATAACTGAAAACTAAGCTCAACTGTCGAACTAGTATCTCTTTCCACAGGAAGAAGTGTGTTGTATATGACTGACTTCTTCAGTTTTGTCTTCGTTTCAGGGATCTAAATTCCAACTCTCACAGACCCCATTTTTACATTTTCATATTAAGAAAATGTCAATGAGGTGTGCGTGTGTTCAGAAATCCCAAAGATGAATATAAATAATACCAGTTGCAGGAACTTAGAGTAGGCAATATATTTATTAGATTATTTATTTCCCCAGCTGGTATGTAGAAAGACATAATTGGTGTTAATTTGTCTTTACTCTTTTAATTTCTTAGTGTGTTAAAAGACCAAGTATATACATTCATAAATACTAAAACACATATTCATAAATACATAAAATACTTTAACCTAGGAAGAATTCTAGTAACAGTGGTAATACAGAAGAGCTGTCAAGTGTAATAGCAGCAGTCTTTGGTAACAGCAGCAGTCTTTGGAGGAAACCCATACTATAGTGACACAGCTAGATCACTCCATATAGGCAGCCTTACATTTCCCTTCTTCAAAAATACCACCATCAGTATTATTCCTTTATTCTGGTAGAAAACTCTTTTAAGTTTCTGGGTTGGAAAACTGGGCATTTTGTTGTTGTTGTTCAGTTTTTGTCATGTTTTAGTATCTCTCTTGGTCACGTAACATAACAAGCGATCACAATAATTGAGAAAACTGTCATCTTTGAAGGATAGAATCAAAAGTTTCTTAGAGTAGTTAACATTACCTTTATGTTGGAACCATGTACTTCTGCTAGAAGGATTTGCTCTGAATTAAGTTCACAGAGATCGCTCAGCTGTTTTTTTAAACCTGTGTACTTTTCATCCATATTCAGCCTTAGTCCATACCGCACAGGGGTAGTACCATCTAACTTAATCACTAGTAAAGAGAAAAGATCTTTTATCAGTAAAATGCAGGTTTTATTGAAAGTCTTACATGCTGTGTACAGATACATATGACCTGTAAATATAAGCAAATATTTCAGCCTAGAATTTTTATTTTATGTGTAAACACAAAAACAGATGGTACTTCGGGATAATATTGAGTGAAATCAGTATTTTTTTGTGTTCATCTGTCATAAAAGCTTGAGTGGCTTTGCAGGGTTTTAAAGAGAGTTGCTGGCATATTTGAAACCAAAAAAACATGCCACAATCTAAATCTTCCAAACCTCAAGTCATGCCTAAAATTAGGTTGCTCGATTATAATATGCTGCCTACCAGTCTTTATTTGTAAACAAACAACTATGCTTACAAATTCAGGCTATTTAAATCAGTAAATTTAATGGAGTCAAGTAATTTTTCAGAACTTTGCGACCTACCTGTTATTTCTAAGTGCATATAACTGTCCATTGGTAGTGGCAAAGACAAAAAATTGAAAGGGTCAAATCGGACACTTATATGCCCACATGTCTTGCATTTGACTTGAGATCTTAGCTGCCCATGGAACAAATCCACAACAATTGATCTATTTCTTCTTAGATGGTTGTCCCAGGCCTAGCAATAAAAAAGATGAGAATTTTCTCTCAAAATTCAAAAGAGAGGCATTTCTATATAAATTCAAAGAAACTGGTTAAATATATTGGATTTAAATGTAAAGAATATAATCCTTACTCTTCATTTAACATAAAATATTAAATTGAGATGGACAATCCTATTTTTCATTTGTTCTTATCACGGTAACAATGGTAAATATTAAAGTTATTTGTCCATTAACAAGTATAAAGTATGCCTATAGGTCACTATATGCATTACTTTAGCAATTATGAGGACTCTTTAAATTCCACTGGATAATTATTCCTACATCCAGTACCATAAAGTTTACAAAGTGAAATAGCAACCGTTTTCTATTTTCATTAAAGGTGTTTTTGTTTTGGCATTACTGCATAAGCATTAAGCATACAGATAGAAATTCCTTCATTTTCGCAGTAAAATTCTGATCTCAGAATAGTTTAGTTTGCATTTAAATTGTGCTACATGTATTTGTGGCCAGAACATTTTGTCTATTGCTTACATTAGAAACTCAAAACTGACAAACCTCTGCAGCTACTTCCCAGTCTGGTCGGCCATCACTGTCCTTCAGTTCCACATATGGCTTTTCATGGACTCGGTTGAGATCTTCATGAAGACCATCCAAGAGAAAAGCCAGAAGTTCTTGGGAGTCTTGTTGCTGAAACCCATTAAACCTGGGAGCATATTTTGCTATGGTCCACTATAAATATAAGAGGAGTCACAGTCACTATTTCCTACCCATAAAATTTGGAATGAGTATGTCCTATTAATCCAATCAGAGCCATTGTAAGAAAATAAATAGTATAGTACTTAGTCTGCCTCCATTTCAACAAATATATTTTGGATAATCATGAAATCTTTTGAATCTTAATGTCAAATGACAAAAAAAGAAAAAAAGAAGTATTTTGGCCAATACTGTGTCCTTAGTTCAGTATCATGTAAGCAAACTGTTCTTCAGGCACATAGATGTTATTTAAGACAGAAATATGAAAACAGCATTTGCTCGCATTGAAAGATAATCCTGTTCTATGTTTTACACATTTTTATAAGCATATAAAATATGTATATTTTATAGGTACCTAATATATACACAACACATGCATAATGTGTATATAATAATACATAACATGTATAAAATAATATGTGTATATAGTACTTTATATAATGTAATGTCTTCAACAATCACATTTTCTGGTCTTGTTGCATTCTAACTTTCATTAACTGCATTATATTATAGAATTACTTACAGGATTAAATGAGTTAATACATATAAATTAATTAGAATAGTGCCTGGCAAGAGGTAAGTAGTTAAATGTGTAGCTATTATAGTTATTAATTTGTAATATAAAAAGCTTTTGCTTTGTATTTAAATAAAAATAATGAATGATCCTAACTTCACTAAAATCTACTACATCTGATATTAATATAAAACTTATATTCATTAGTTTCATTCATTCATCCTGCCACGTTTTTTTTTTCTTTTTGGAGACAGAGTCTTACTCTGTTGCCCAGACTGGTGTGCAGTGGTGCAATCTTGGCTCATTGCAAACTCCTGCTCCTAGGTTCAAACATTTCTTGTGCCTCAGCCTCCCAAGTAGCTGGGATTACAGGCATGCGCCACCATGCCCGGCTAATTTTTTTTTTAGTAGAGACAGGGTTTTGCCATGTTGCCCAGGCTGGTCTTGAACTCCTGACCTCAAGTGATCCACCTGCCTTGGCCTCCCAAAATGCTGAGACTATAGGCGTGAGCCCCTGCGCCCAGCCTACTTCTTTATATTCTAAAGATAGAATTACCTTAGTTATGTTGAAAATGTATTGGATTGGATGTAATTAATAAGACTCTGAGGTCCACCTTGCAGTTAGAATACCACTAATACTGAAGTATTACCAAAAAAGGTTTACTCTTCATATAAGATGTTTGACAAATTAGTAAAATGAATGACATCCCAAATTTACAGTGCACCTTTGGTCTTTTTCCTACCCACTACATATACAGTAGTATTTTGCATATATTTAAACAAGCAAAAGAATCTGGCATCTTGTTTATACCAAGTGAAGGATCCAAAAACATTTATTAAGCTAAAAGGCTAAACACAAAAAACAAGTAGAGAAAAATGATTAAACAACTATTTAGGAATTACATACTTTTATATTATTTTAACCTGCTTACCCGAAGCTTTAATGGGGCAACATTCTTCTGAGTTCCACTCCAAAGTTCCTGTACTAAATCACCATAGCATTTAGCCATATGCCCCTTCATACCAATGGGATTTGTCCTAGAAGTTTGAGAGGAAAATTTGTTGCCAAAGATTCTCATAAATTACAATCACGTGGGCACAAAAATGTCTAGCATCTCACATCAAAATATCTTTTCTTTTTGAAACAAGAGATGTATTCCTTGGCCTATTTCATATTAAATAGGGCAAATAAGATAAAGTCTTTCTCCCACAGGGTAAAAAAAGAGGAAATTTAGGTGATATTGGGTTTATATCAAAGTCACAAGTTAAGAGGCCAGTGACTCAAGAAAGATTACCTGTTGAGTTCATAAAGATGTCTCCCTGAGATAAAATACTGTGTCAGTGGCTGTGTGTTACTAACACACTGGATGCTTGAGTTCATGAAGCATGTGTTTCCCAGGTTGCTTAGACCTGTGGCTCCCTTTTCTGTGGGAACTGGAACAAACAATATGAGAACCAAAGCTTAGCTGTAGTAATATGCCATAGTACAAACAGTTACTTACATTCAATGAAAAGATTTTTTATAACTCTCATAATCAGTTAAATGGTGCTAATAATTCTCTAGCAGGTCTTTGAAATGCTAGAGAAGGCTTTTCATGGAGTGTCTGGCAACAGTGATGATCCATGCTCATTTGTAACCCAGAAGCAGCAATTATTCTTTTTAATTGCTATGATTTTTCAAAAGAATTCAAACAATTCTTCTTCTATCTAGTATGTCTTTTAAAACATGTAAATTATTTAATTGCAGAGTTAGAAATTTGGAAAATAATTTGATGGTGGGTTTGCCAACATCAAATGCTGCTTCAGGAAAAAAGAAAAAGAAGTAGGGGCCTAATTACTTTTGAACTAGAAAACCGAAAGCTATTAGCACTTTAATAGTTGAGAGAAGAAAAAAAAAGAATACATTTAAAATAATCTTTAAAAAATAATACTGGAGACTTACCCTTGTGTCTATCTATTTTACTACTATTTGCTATAAAAGACATCTCCTCAGGCCAACTCATATCTTTGTTGCGAACTGGAAGGACAGATAGGAATGTGTTAATTTCTTATCTATCTAATTCACACCCACTCGATTGCTTTTTTTTTTTTTTTAAGACATCTTATTCCTAAATCAGAAGTTTTAAAATCTAGTTAATTTTAGTACATGCGTTACTTAATGATGGAGTTACATTCTGAGAAGTGCATCATTAGGTGATTACGTCTTTGTGTGAACATCATGGAGTGTACTTACACAAACCTAGGCTATGTATGGTATAGGCTGTTGCTCCTTGGTTACAAACCTGTACAGCATGTTACTGTATTGAACACTGTAGGCAACTGTAACATAATGGTAAGTATTCGTGTATCTAAACATGTTAGAACATAGAAAAGGTGCAAGTAAAAATATCGTATTATAATCTTATAGGACCACCGCTGTATACAGGTCTTTTGTTGACTGAAACATCTTTATGCAGCGCATGCCTGTAATTGGCTCTAAAACCATTCTTATTCTTCATATTGAGGACTTTAAAGTAACTTGGTTTGAATAATCCTTTCCCTCAATTACCAACTTGAAGTAAAATCATACTCAACCATCTACAGAAGTAAACTTCAGAAACAATGGAATTTCTTTTTTTTTTTTTTTTTTTTTTTTGAGACGGAGTCTCGCTCTGTCGCCCAGGCTGGAGTGCAGTGGCCGGATCTCAGCTCACTGCAAGCTCCGCCTCCCGGGTTTACGCCATTCTCCTGCCTCAGCCTCCGAGTAGCTGGGACTACAGGCGCCCGCCACCTCGCCCGGCTAGTTTTTTGTATTTTTTAGTAGAGACGGGGTTTCACCGTATTAGCCAGGATGGTCTCGATCTCCTGACCTCGTGATCCGCCCGTCTCGGCCTCCCAAAGTGCTGGGATTACAGGCTTGAGCCACCGCGCCCGGCCAGAAACAATGGAATTTCTTACACTTAAAACATTAGAAATATTACAATTCTTTCTTTTTTTTTTTTGAGGCGGAGTCTCGCTCTGTCGCCCAGGCCGGAGTGCAGTGGCGCGATCTCGGCTCACTGCAAGTTCCGCCTCCCGGGTTCACGCCATTCTCCTGCCTCAGCCTCCCAAGTAGCTGGGACTACAAGCACTCGCTGCCACGCCAGGCTAATTTTTTTGCATTTTTAGTAGAGATGGGGTTTCACCGTGTTAGCCAGGATGGTCTCGATCTCCTGACCTTGTGATCCGCCCGTCTCGGCCTCCCAAAGTGCTGGGATTACAGGCTTGAGCCATCGCGCCTGGCAATGTCTTGAGCCACCGCGCCCGGCACAATTCTTTCTTAAATTGTAACAACTGTCAGGGTAATTTTTTCCCGTTTTTTTTTTTTTTTTTTTTTTGAGACAGTCTGGTTTTGTCCCCTAGGTTGGAGTGCAGTGACATGATCTTGAATCACTGCAACCTCCGCCTCTTGGACTTGACTGATGCTCAGTGCCTCAGCTTCCTGAGTAACTGGGACTACAGGCGCATGCCACCACACCCAGCTAATGTTTGTATTTTTAGTAGAGACAGGTTTCACCATGTTGGCCAGGCTGGTCTTGAACTCCTGACCTCAAGTGATCCACCAGCTTCAGCCTCCCAGTGTTGGGATTAAAGGCGTGAGCCACTGCGCCCAGCCTATTCATTTTAATACAAAGGCAACTAACAATGTTGCCACAAAACTGGATGGGAAAAGATACACTTAAAAAGTTTTTAATAACATGTGCATACCAATGTGTAAATCTATGAATATATAAGTAGCTCTGTCAGTGAGTAGCCAGTGTTGATGACTAATGAAAGCCTGTGCTACTAACTATGCAAGAAAGTTGTTCTCTTTACTCAAACTCAAAGCAGCAACTTGAAAATTTTAAGGAACTATAAATTTGTAAACTGAATTCACTGTTTTTTTGTTTTGTTTTGTTTTGTTTTTTTGAGACAGAGTCTCGCTCTGTCCCCCAGGCTGGAGTGCAGTGGGGCCATCATGGCTTACTTCAAGCTCCGCTTCCCGGGTTCACGCCATTCTCCTCCCTCAGTCTCCCGAGTAGCTGGGATTACAGGCGCCCGCCACCACGCCCAACTAATTTTTTGTATTTTTAGTAGAGAGACGGGGTTTCACCGTGTTAGCCAGGATGGTCTCGATCTCCTGACCTCGTGATCCGCCCATCTCGGCTTCCCAAAGTGCTGGGATTACAGGCCCGGCCTCTGAATTCACTTTTTTAAATCTACCATTCCCATCCTTTGTCAGTCAATGACTAAAAACAGGATATTTTTCCTTTAAAGCAATCTAGATCGTATGGTAGGATTACATAAGAGTTCATAGGGTTTTCTTTTTCTCTTTTTTCCAAAGGGTTTCTTTACCATAAAAACATAATGATCAAATAATAGTTGTCTTGGGGAAAATTATAAAATGGGTTATTAGTAACTCTTTAAATTCTTCCCCTTGAAAATTTAATATAGATGCATGCTTCCATCTTGTACCTTCAATTACCAGGTGTTGTTCATCCTGGATTTTCAAATATTCCAATCTATGATCCTCATCATCCAGAAGAGTAAGGTAGTTCTGTGTAAGGAGGAGGAAATGTTTTTGTTATTTGGTTAGTAAACTAGAAACAAATACAGAGATAAAAATGAGTAACAATTAAAAAAAAATTATTTGTAGTTACATAACTTATATCACAAATATCTGGCCTACTATAGTTGTTCATAAATATTTATAATTTAAGTGGCAATATGAGAGAAAGACAATGTATACCTCATAAGTATTATCTTTCTCTTTTTAAAAATTTCAGTAGGTTTTTGGGGAACAGGTGGTGGTTGGTTACATGAGTAAGTTTTTTTTGTTTGTTTTTGTTTTTTTTTGAGATGGACTCTGGCTCTGTTGCCCAGGTTGGAGTGTAGTGGTGCTCTCTAGGCTCACTGCAACCTCCACCTCTGGGTTCAAGCAATTCTCCTGCCTCAGCCTTCTGAGTAGCTGGGGCTACAGGCACACGCCATCAAGTCCAGCTAATTTTTGTATTTTTAGTAGAGACAGGGTTTCACCACCTTGTTGGCCAGGCTGGTCTCAAACTCCTGACCTCTGTTGATCCATCCATCTTGGCCTCCCAAAGTGCTGGCATTACAGGCGTGAGCCACACCATTAGTTTATAATATAACATACAATATTTGTAACATGTAAAACATGTAATCTTTATATGTAACAATAATCTTTGTAAGATGGTATACTGTCCATGGTGATCAATTGCTATTATGGATCTTAGAAACAAATATTACAAGTATACAGATAGTATCTTAAAAGATGAACTTTTCACTGGTATCCTACACATGGCTTTTAGCATAATTACTATAGGCAAAATCCTCATACTCATGAAACATGATTTAACATTTAATCATCCTTGTGCTCTTTGGCAACATATGTACTAAAATTGGAACAATATAAATAAGATTAGGAAATTTCTTTTACTATTTAAAATTTAAAAAATACCAACAATCAGGCTCTCCATGACTCTGAGATGCCTCTTACCTCACTGTTGTATAGCCACAGGCGCATATCTTCCTCTTTAATGCGCAGCCTTTGAGATAGATATTCGTGAATTTCCTTGATGGTCTGCATTCGACTAAAACAGCCTGTATAGGCTAATACCCGCTTTAAAGGTGCATTCGGAGAAGGTACATTTCCTATGGTTACAGTAATCACAGTAAGAAAAAAGGCAGATGTGAAAAAGAAGCACCCCTCTCACCAATGGGGACCATACTATTTTAGGAAATAATGACGAGAAATAAGAACTACAGGTGTAATAATTTTATAAATGAAGAGTACCAAAAAGCTTTAAAATGCAGACAGAAGACCCAAGTTCTTTTTGTTTGTTTGTTTGTTTTTAATAAATGGAGTTTTGTTATGCTGCCCAGGCTAGAGTGCGGTGCTGTGATTTTGGCTCACTGCAGCCTCCACCTCCAGGGCTCAAGCAATCCTCCCACCTCAGCCTCCTGAGTAGTTGGTACTACAGGCATATGCCACCACATCTGGCTAATTTTTGTATATTTTTGGGTAGAGACAGGGTCTTGGCCATGTTGCCCTGACTGGTCTCTAACTCCTGGGCTCAAGTGATCCACCTGCCTTGGCTTCCCAAAGTGCTGGGATTACAGACGTGAGCCACCAAGCCCAGCCTTCCAGGTGTTTTAAAGTCCAAAGTCTCAACTTCGAAAAGATGAGCAAAGGCCCAAGGCCCAAGGTCTAAATAACTGGCAATATTTGGATACCAAGAAGAGTAGGAACATGCCAGAAAACAATTGGCATTGATATCTGGCTGCACTCAGCTGAGTCACAGTCAATAGCAAAATAAAATAAAACTCAGTGGGAAAAAAAATTAAGACAGAGTTAAAAAAAAAAAACAAACTCAGTGGAAGAGAGAAAATGGGATGGGATTTGAATCTCACAGATAGATAACTGGATTCACCTGGTCCACTTTCCTAAACTTTCTTTGAATCACTAATCCCATCACTCTCAGTCATTAAGTAGCTCAATTATCTGGCACAGTGGTACACCTGCACCAGAAAACATATGTATATCTATTATGTATCAATTAAAAAAAAAAAAGAATTTGACTTAAAATTCCAAATAGGTATAGATTCTACATAGCCAAACAGAATTTATTATTATTATTATTATTATTATTATCATCATCATCATCATCATTATTATCATTATTTGAGATAAGGTCTCATTCTGTTGCTCAGGCTGTAGTGCAGTGCGGCAATCATGGCTCTGTGCAGCCTCAACCTCCCTCATTCAAGTGATCCTCGCACCTTAGCTTCCTAAGTAGAGACAGGGTCTATGTTGCCCAGTCTGGTCTTGAACTCCAGGGCTCAGGGAATCATCCCACCTTGGCCTCCCAAAGTGCTGGGATTACAAACTGATATTACAAGTGTCTGAGCTACCACACTTGGCCAAAACAGAGTTTCAAAATGCAGCCAAGAAGTTTTCCATGGCCAAATAAGTAAGTGCCCTATAAGGAAAAAAAAATCATATTAGCCTGTCCACCCAGTAAGATGATGACAGACATGATCTTGAATTCCTGAAGGGCTAAAGGTAGAAATAAGAAGAGTGGTAATACAGGGGAAAAGAATAAAGAGTGAAGGAAGAATATATCAGGTCTCACTACATACTTCAAAAGAGGAGGGGTATGAAATGACAAGAGATTATGGAAATCAAAGAGAGGTGGCAAAAAAAAAAAAAAAAAAAAAAAAAAGCTCATCAAACCCTGGTTAACTATTCAGCCAAAAACCTAGACAAAAGCTGTGGCGTAAAACAGTCATCTCTGCCGAGGCTGTATTTTATCAAGCAACCTGACTTAAAAATATAAACTTATCAATATAATGTACATTCCAAATAATATTCCACCCATTCAACCATGAGTTAGATTTTTTCTTCCTGAAACATGCTTTTAGTGAGTCTTCCCCACTAAATAAAGCTGAGAAAAATGTGGGCATCATCTACATTTTTAGAACCTCAGAAAAGGAATTCCCTCACCTAAGGTAGGCTAAAAAAGTCATCTAAAAACAATGACTTCTATGGCCTTGTCTGTAGAAAAGGCTACATTTAAGTCATTGTAACTGTAACAAGGTTTGAATACTTGTCACTTCAAAAGGAATAAAAAAGCCTAGTAAACAACTGTAATAAATTGAGTATTTGAGAAAGATGAACATTATGTTATGGCAGAACGAAATCTGTGATCACTTTTTAAACACATAGCAAGCAAATCTTTTACAATTAACAAGCAAAGGATAATCTCTAAAAGAAAACAAAAGAGCAAATTTCTCCAATTACACATTTTAGGATTAGTTATAAGAGTACAGCAAGAAAGCATATTTTTATAAATTTTAAAATGACTAATGATTGATTTCACAACTAATTAGCAAGAAATAAAATTTCAAATTAAAAACAAATTTGGAGCATCTGAAATATGCAGTTCTAGGATTCAGGAGCATATAGAAGTATAGTGTTCAAGTCAATCTCTATTGTCCTAAGCCACAATACAAAAATTTGAGTTTTAGAAAGTTTTTATAGCATAGCTCATTAAGCAGGCAGCCACTTATTATACATAATGTTGTGCTTTTGAATAGCACCAACAAATCTAGCAGAATTTATAGAAGCAGCAAAAATCTAGGATCAGCACAAGAATTACAAAGAATACCTATTAAAAGCACAACAACCCATCTTGCCTCTCATGTTAATCTTTCTTTTATTTTTTTTTGTTTGAGACAGAGTCTCACTCTGTTGCCCAGGCTGGAGTGCTGTGGTGCGATCTCGGCTCACTGCAACCTCTGCCTCCTGGGTTCAAGAAGTTCTCATGCCTCACCCTCTCGAGTAGCTGGGATTACAGGCACCTGCCACCACACCCGGCTAATTTTTGTATTTTTGGTAAAGATGGGGTTTCGCCATGTTGACCAGGTTGGTCTCAAACTCCTGATCTCTGGTGATTCACCAGCCTCGGCCTCCCAAAGTGCTGGGATTACAGGCATGAGCCACTGCACCTGGCCTCATGTTATCTTTCAAAGAGAATTGAAAAAGTTGTAATGGGTGCCATGGAAGCAAGGCTAATACTTCTAATGGAAAATTAAATCAAGAATGTTTCATAAAGGTTCTATCTCACTGTTCCTTTTTTAAAATATGGTTTCCTTCTTTTATTCTTTATTTTTTTTTTAGAGACAAGCTCTTGTGCCGGGCGCGGTGGCTCAAGCCTGTAATCCCAGCACTTTGGGAGGCCGAGAGGGGTGGATCACGAGGTCAGGAAATCGAGACCATCCTGGCTAACACGGTGAAACCGTCTCTACTAAAAAATACAAAAAACTAGCCGGGCGAGGTGGCGGACGCCTGTAGTCCCAGCTACTCAGGAGGCTGACGCAGGAGAATGGCGTAAACTCGGGAGGCAGAGCTTGCAGTGAGCTGAGATCCGGCCACTGCACTCCAGCCTCGGTGACAGAGCGAGACTCCGTCTCCAAAAAAAAAAAAAAAAAAGAACTTTGAGATAAGCTCTTGCTCTGTTGCCCAGGCTGGAGTATGGTGGCACAATCATAGCTCACCACAGCCTTGAACTCTTGGGCTTAAGAGATCTTCCCACCTCAGCCTCTTGAATAGCTGAGACTACAGGGCACACCATTATGCCCAGCTAATTAAAAAATTTTTTTGTAGAGACAGGATCTTACTATGTTGCCCAGGCTGGTCTCAAACTCCTGGCTTCAAATGATCCTCCTCCCCAGCCTCCCAATCTATTGGGATTACAGACATCGGCCACCATGCCCGGCCTCACTGTTCTTTGATTTTGCTGTTTTCCCCAAAGACAAAGTTTGGTAGGCAGAGGCCAATGCTTTGCTATAATTATTACCAAACATTTTTGAAAGAATTCTTACCAAACAGGCTGAGGCGGGCGGATCATGAGTCAGGAGATTGAGACCATCCTGGCTAACACGGTGAAACCCCATCTCTACTAAAAATACAAAAAATTAGCCGGGCGTGGTGGCAGGTGCCTGTAGTCCCAGCTACTTGGGAGGCTGGGGTAAGAGAATGGTGTGAACCTGGGAGGCGGAGCTTGCAGTGAGCTGAAATCGTGCCACTGCACTCCAGCCTAGGCAAAAGAGCCAGACTCCGTCTCAAAAAAAAAAAAAAAAAAAAAAAAGAATCTTCATATATTATATGAATATAACCTTTAATGAAGATACAAAACTAACCCTGTTCAATTTCAAAGGAGACAGAGTACTTATTTTGGTTGGGGTTTAGAGGTAGTTCTTGCATACTAAGTTATTTTAATTATAATAACATGCTGGTATTGTTAACATAGTCTCATAATTTGTGTAAATGGTTGCTTCTTCTTCTTCTTCTTATTATTATTATTTGAGACAGAGTCTCACTCCATCACCCAGGCTATAGTGCAGTGGTGTGATCTTGGCTCACCGTAACCTCCACCTCCTGGGTTCAAGCGATTCTCTTGCCCTAGCCTCCCAAGTAGCTGAAATTACAGCACGACCACACCCAGCTAATTTTTGTATTTTTAGTAGAGACACGGTTCATGTTGGCCAGGCTGGTCTTGAACTCCTGACCTCAAGTAATCTGCCTACCTCGGCCTCCCAAAATATGGGATTACAGGCATGAGCCACTGAGCCCAGTTTATTATTTCTTTACTGCTGAAGAATAATTTCAAATATTTGCAAAGCAAAAGCACAGAGCAAAGTCTTGCCCATCAATAAAGTTTAACCTTATAGAGAAATGAAAGGGGAACTTTTGCATGTTCTACATTAAAAAGGGAACTAATTTATATGTCATTTTGATAGGCTTGATGTTTTTTCAAAGCAAATATATCACTTTAATTTTCAAAAATATCCCTTTTGCTCTGTACTGTCTGTCTCTTATATAAAGCCTCTTTAGATAAAGCATGAGAAATGTATCATGTTTTGCCAAAAAACCAAACAACAACAAAAACCTTAAAAAACAAAAAAGATGATAGTATAAAAGGAATTACTTTTTACAAATTTGAGTGGAGTTGAAAAGACCAGTCAATGACTGGTAGACTACTACTTAGTCTAGTAACAATTTACAACGGCTTATCTCAAAGAAATAAAGCACGTAAAATATATTTCTATTTATTTTCTTTGTAAGTAGAAAAGGAAACATTCTATCTCAGTTTGCTGTTGGGATTTTTGCTTCGACCCCTCATCTAGTCTTGCGCATGACCGTGGATCTAAGACCCGTAAAAATTAATTACTGAATCTGTAGGAAAGTTGATGGGAATGTGTATCAATACAGTGGCACCAGACTTTGAGCAACATAGTTTTCTTCTTTTTTTTTTTCAGGAAATGCATGGTATTCTTGCTGCATTCTTAAGTTACCTCTCGGGAAATGCTGAGGAAACATTCTCAGGCTCATCATACCCATATTCACCCAGATGTTAGACTGCTGTGTCCGAGTGGCAGGCTGCTGTCTCAGGAAGAGAAGATAGCGGGGAAATAATTCCAGCTCTGGGATGTCTGTCTTGCTGTTCTTGATCACCTATTGTTTTAAAAGACAAAAAGAGACCACTAAAAAAAGAAACAAAACTTGCCATTTTAATCTAACTTATGAGATTTATTTCTAAACCAAATGTCCAACAAGTTCACTAGCTACATTTCAGTAATTACCGAAACTCACACATTTAAGTTATATGGATCTGAATACTGTTAAATTCCTGCTCTGAAACCCATTTCCTAAGATTATAACTCCTTGTAGATATCTTCTCCCCTTTTATTTAAAAGCAAGTAACAACACTGAGGAAAAAAAAACCCTTTAAGTATTATCTATAATTCTACTACCCTCACACTGTAAGTCTTTTCATTTTAACCTGTTTCATGTATATAAATGACTGACATTTTAAGGACAAATTAATAAAAATTGAGTTACAAGTCAAAAACTATGGAAGTATTCATTAGCTATATAGTCATGCTGCCATCTAAAGTTTAGCAATTTATACTATTGCCAGTAATGTATAAGTATACTACTCTCATAAAACCTTATCACTGGACATCATTTAAAAACATCCATATTTTGTTAATATGAAGAGTATTATAAATTCCTTAAAATTTTATTTTTTGTATTAGTAGTGAGGACACAACTGTTCCCACATAAAAATTTACTATGTTCTACTTGTGTAACCAGTCTGTTCATATATGTTTTGTCTATGATTTAAACAAAACATTTGGATGTAAAAAACTCAGATTTCACATGGTTGAAACAGGATTTTTAAGTAGTTTTAACCTGCTTACAAGCCCACAGACACAGGAAAACATTTAATTATCAAAATAGTGTTGTAAGAGTAGTACATTATCAATTTCATATTCTAAAAGGATAGCAGGGTTAACACTGAAACTCTTTAAAACAGAAACTCTTACGAAGTCTTGTAAGTCTCAGGTGACCAGGTTTTATTTTCCTTTACTCTCGTAACCAATCTCTTCTGCAACAGAACTTCTTTTTTTAGTATCAAGAGGAAGCAATAAAGAATCAAATAAAAACAACACTACAGGCCAGGTGCAGTGGTTCATGCCTGTAATACCAGTACTTTGGGAGGCCAAGGCAGAAGGACTGCTTGAGACCAGGAGTTTGAGACCAGCCTGGGCAATACAGCAAGATTCTGTCTCTTAAAAAATTTAAAAATTAGCTGTTATGGTGGTGTGTGCCCGTAGTCTTAGCTACTGGGGAGGGTGAGGTGGGATGATTGTTCCAACCCTGCAGCTTCAGGTTATTTTTCATAAACATAATTATTAAGAACTCAAAATCAACATCAAAATTACATTAGTCTGTTTTATAACAGAGTTTTACTCTTTTTAGAAGTTAAGGTACCATATCTCATCTATACAAAACCTTCCTGGCATAAGGAAGTTTTAACTTGGACATTATAAAGGGAAGAGTGTTTCTTTTTTTTTTTTTCTGAGATGGAGTCCCACTCTGTCACCCAGGCAGGAGTGCAATGGTGCAGTCTTGGCTCACTATAACCTCTGCCTCCTGGGTTCAAACAATTCTCCTGCCTCAGCCTAACAAGTAGCTGGGAGTGCAGGCACGTGCCACCACACCAGCTAATTTTTGTATTTTTATTAGAGACGGGGTTTCACTAAGTTGGCCAGGCTGGTCTCGAACTCCTGACCTTGTGATCCGCCCGCCTCAGTCTCCCAAAGTGCTGGGATTACAGGCAGAAGAGTGTTTCTTAATACACCAAAAAATCCCCACCAAAACATCTTGTTATAATTTACTGCATCAACAATGTAAAAAGTGAGTGTACAGAGTACCAAGTGCCGTTTACTGTGTAAGCACAACAAATGGTGCTATATACTAATATTTTAATATAATATTCTGTTATCATATGTTGTGATCTTTTATATGCCCCTCTTTCAAAAACATAAACCACAAAAATCCACCAAAAGCTACAAGAAGAATCCAGTCCCTAATTAGATACCTGTGTGACAGTTGGGAATAGTAGTTTCAGAAATAACCACTGCACCACTCCCTACATTCACTGAACTTTTTGACACTGGCTCTTGGCCTGTCTTTCCCTCCAGCCTAAGTTTCGCATATCCTAGGTGATATCTACTTTTATGTGGATAACACATTCAACAGCCTCCTATTTCCTTGCCTTTATTTATGAATGAATGAATGAATTAATGAATGTGAAGGAACCTAACATTGTTCAGTTAGTCCAAACAGGTTCAGAACACTCTTCTACCAGAAGGTAAGAGCTAGTTTGTGGTTAGTGAGAGTCATATAGAAAAAGTAACAGAAGACCCCCATGTATGACTGCTCCTTATACAAGGCACTATTAGCTATACTTACTGGTCTAGGTAGGGCCAGGTTTGCTCCATACCAATGATAAAGTGCTCTCCACACAGGTTCTGGGACCATTTCATAATCTCTTCCATGAACCAGCTGTGGAGTTCGTTTTAATCGTCCTCCTTCTAGTGTTAATGATGTAGCCTGAGAAAGAATAGAATGACAATGTTGACTTTCAATATTACAAAGGTTTTTGGGTCTCAGCAATACCTAGATATAGGAAAACAAACTCATATATCACCACCCAGTTTCATGTTGCTGGACAAACTTAATTTTTTTTTTTTTTTTTTTTTGGAGATGGAGTCTTGTTCTGTCGCCCAGGTTGGAGTGCAGTGGCACGATCTTGGCTCGCTACAGCCTCCGCCTCCGGGGCTCCATCGATTGTCTTGCCTCAGCCTCCCGAGTAGCTGGGATTACAGGCACATGTCACCATACCCGGCTAATTTTTGTATTTTTAGTAGAAACAGGGTATCACCATGTTGGCCAGGTTGGTCTCGAACTCCTAACCTCAGGTGATCTGCCCGCCTTGGCCTCCCAAAGTGCTAGGATTACAGGCATGAGCCACCGCACCCAGCCAAAAAACTGAATTTTTAATGAGAGATTTTTATTTTTGACTTTCAAAATAAACTATGGAAGAAATGAAACTCAAAGCATATCACATGGAAAAATCACCAAAGTACTTGAAATAATTTCATAGATTTCTTTCAAACAATAAAAAATACTAGTTTGAAAAAAAAAAATTCATAGTGTATGTGAAACAACATTTTCAGAACAGCTGTCCTAAGTAAGAATAACAATACTACCAAGGGTCACTAAACTATTTCTATATAAGTTCTAAATCATAAATATTCTCACAGAAATGTACTATACAAAGAGATTTCCATCTATAACACAGTAATTAAATGAACCTCCAATGTTTTGCTATGTGCTAAAACCTCTGAAATGAAATTTATTAATAGCTTGCAAGAGAATAATTTTAAGTTTAGATGTAAAATTACTTACCTTTACTGGTTCTTGAGTTACTAACGGCTGATTATCAATAGCCCCTGGTTTCTGAGGGTTAAGGTGCAACAAAATATTCCCATTGGCTCCCAGCAAACACTGGTTGTTATTGTCAGAAGTGTTATGTTGTCGCACAAAGCAAACATCTGCCCCTGGTGTGGCAGAATACAGAAAGCCTATGAAAAAAAAGAGGATGGAATCTCTTATTTTTAGTTATTATACATAAACAGGCTTGAGGACATGAACTCAATGCCCATGTATTGTACTACTCTGTTGACATGTCCGTACAGATTCAGATTCTGGTAATTCTGTAGAAGACAGGAAATGTTATCCTTCTCTGGACAATACATAGCATGGTACTAAAAATAAGAGCTTTTAAAATTATTAGAGTATCTAATAATTCATAATGAGAATTATATGTCCTCCAATTGGAAGGGAAGAGCTGGCTAAGTAGCTGGGCTTTCATATAGCATCCTTTAATTATTTTCCTAAAACTAGAAAAATATTCCAAATGTTCTTGGTAGATAATGGTGATATGAAGTCACTAAATTAAAAAGAACTAAAACAAGAATTCCAACAAAAGAATACTGGGGGTAGATCCTATTTTATCTATGAACTCAATGTTCACGAGTTCTTTTGAAAGAAACACATTACCTTTACAACAGGAAAATATGCACAGAAAATGATTAACCATGGTTTAGAGCTGTGAACCTCAGTGTGAATAGATCCTATTTTATCTATGAACTCAATGTTCATGAGTTCTTTTGAAAGAAACACATTATCTTTACAATAGGAAAATAAGCACAGAAAATGATTAACCATGGCTTAGAGTTGTGAACCTCAGTGGTATTTTAAGGCATTTCAACTGTCAACTACATGCTAATCTTTGGTAAACATTCTAGCAGTCATTACTTTGTAACCTTCTGCCCGTGATATGCAGCCTTTGGGTGTCACAGGTTATATGGTAAGCACATACCAAACAAGATCTTTAGATGGGGTTAAGAAATAATCCTGGTGTTAAAGCTGATGACAGCACTTCTAGGACTGCTAAGTGATCTTTATAGTATCAGAAAGGGAGGGAAGAAGCAGATTCTACAAGGAGCTTTGTAAAGAAAATGCTAGCTCTGTCCAATTTGCTTACACCTTCCAAAGAAAAGGAAAAGAATATCTTGGAAGAAATAATAACACAGGGCCGTGGGTGGTGGCTCACGCCTGTAATCCCAGAACTTTGGGAGGCCGAGGTGGGTGGATCACGAGGAGATCGAGACCATCCTGGCTAACACGGTGAAATCCCATCTCTATTAAAAGTACAAAAAATTAGCCGGGTGTGGTGGTGGGCCCCTGTAGTCCCAGCTACTCGGGAGGCTGAGGCAGGAGAATGGTGTGAACCCGAGAGGTGGAGCTTGCAGTGAGCCGAGATCGCGCCACTGCGCTCTAGCCTGGGCGACAGAGCGAGACTCCATCTCAACAACAACAACAAAAAGAAATAACACAGGCCAGGTGCAGTGGCTTATGCCTGTTATCTCAGCACTTTGGGAGGCCAAGGCTGGAGGACTGCGTGAAGCCAGAAGATTGCAACCAGCACAGGAAATACGAGACCTCATCTCTACAAAACAATTAAAAAATTAGCTGTGTGTGGCAGTGTACACCTGCAATCCTAGCTACCAGGTAGGCTGAGACAGGAGGATCGTTCAAGCCCAGGAACTGGAGGTCACAGTGAGCTATGATCGTGGCATTGCACTACAGCCTGGGCAACAGAATGACACCCTGTCTCTTTAAGTACATAAATAAATAATAGGGTAAGACAGGGTTCTGCTACTGTACCAGAATACTAGCAATCAACTCAATTCGGCTAGGCCACAGAAATACCATAGCATCTTCCCTGTAGATATGGAAACATGAAGTTTTAGGTAAGTACCAAGGCCTAAAGGGAATTATGGGAGGCATCTGAATTCTTTCTCAGTATTTTAACAAAATAATCTCCATATTTTGGCCCAAAATATACATAGAATCTGCTATGGGGTGCATTTAATTTAATTAAAGTATGTTTATGGCTAGAGAGAGTCCTGGAGATGACTATCTTTGAAAATTTAAATTTACTGACTAAATAAATTTAATAGCAATATGGAAAGATGGGGCTTGATTGATGAAAATAATGAAAATAGCCAGGTGTGATGGTTCATGCCTGTAATCCCAGCACTTTGAAAGGCTGAGGCCAAAGGATCGCTTGAGCCTGGGAGTTTGAGACCAGCCTGGGCAACATGGCAAAACCCTATCTCTAAAATAAAAACCCCAAAAAATAGCTGGGCGTGGTGGCACGTGCCTGTAGTCCCAGCTTCTTAGAAGGCTGAGGTGGGAGAACTGCTTGAGGCCAGGAGGCAGAGGCTGCAGTAGGCTGTGATTATGCCACTGTACTCCAGCCTGGGTAACAGAGCAAGACCCTATCTCAAAAGAAAATAATGAAAATATTTCCATATTGAGATATTTAATGAAGTATAACATGGAAAAGAGGTTTTCTTTGTAAAAATACTAATATATTCAAGAATTTTACAATTGACCATTTCATTTAAAACTTATTTCTGTTAATGGAACCCTGATGTCCTATTACCCTATTCACTACAGCCTCTGTCAAATTAGACTCCCTTAATAACTATCCATGGGGAGGCCGGGGAGGGTGGTTCACACCAGTAATCTCAGCACTTTGGGAGGCTGAGGTGGGCAGATCATGAGGTTGGGAGTTCAAGACCAGCCTGGCCAACATGGTGAAACCCCATTTCTACTAAAAAAAAAAAAAAATTAGCCGGGCGTGATGGTGGGCACCTGTAATCCCAGCTACTCAGGAGGCTGAGGCAGAAGAATCGCTTGAACCCGGAAGGTGGAGGTTTCAGTGAGCAGAGATCATGCCACTGCGTTCCAGCCTGGATGAAAGAGTGAAACTCCGTCTCAAAAAAAAAAAAAAAAAGACCTATTCATGGGGAATAAACCAATAAACCTCAGGGGAATAGGTCTTATTTACCGCTGCCAGCAGTTTCTGAGGCTTCAGATGCTGTAGAAATGTTGTCTGAAAATTTCTCTTCTGTAGTATTAACATAACTGAGGCTGCTTCCAATTCTATCTTCGACCTGCTCCATAGGATGGACTGCAGTTCCAAATGAGTATTTTCCTCCATTCAAAACAGATGATGGCTCAATTACCACAGGGTTGGCATCCTAAAATCAGGAAACCAGAGAATAAGAAGCAAAGTTTAATAATCTGACAACTATGTAGTCTTCAGAAACGAATCTCACAATTATCTACTTTTCTAAGTCTCCTGTGGCGGGCCACAGACATTTAAAAACATTCTAATACATAGCTAAATTTTAATCTCTTTAAGGAGGAAAAGTATGTGTATAGATAAAACTGGCAAGGTAGACAAAACAGACTGTGAAGGATTTTGTGCCACATAAAGTAATTAAACTCTATTCTGTTGGAAGCCTTTTTTTAACATTAAAAGTAAATAAAGTTTACATTTTTTTCTTTTTTTTCCTTATTTCTCATAGTACATGAATGTATATAATTTTTTTATTATTAAAGATTACATGGTCAATGTAGAAAATATAGAACACATGAAGAAAACAAATATCACATGTACTCAGATTCCATCATTTAACAATAACTATGTGTTTTAGTTCTTGTGACTGAAAAAAATATATATGTGTAAAAGATGAGTGGTGTACGCACATAGAGTGAAAGGCAATGCTATGTATGACTTATGGCTATGTGACTTTCTACAATAACTAAACACACCTTTAATCGCAGCACTTTGGGAGTCCTAGGCAGACAGATCACTTATGGTCAGGAGTTCAAGACCAGCCCGACCAACACGGTGAAACCCTATCTCTACCAAAAATACAAAAATTAGCTGGGTGTGGTGGAGGGCTCCTGTAATCCCAGTTACTCGGGAGGCTGAGGCAAGAGAATCGCTTGAACCCAGGAGGCGGAGGTTGCAGTGAGCTGAGATCGCGCCACTGTACTCCAGCCTAGGCAACAGAGCAAGACTCTATCTCAAAAAAAAAAAAAAAAAAAAATTCAATCATATTTTTCTTCTTTCACCAAGCACTGTATTGTTTATATGGTGCTAATATGCTAATCTAACATTTGATATTTTCTCTATTTCTGTTTTTAACAAAGAGAGAACAGTCCTAAATAGCAGTCTTCAAAAGACAACACTATTAGCTGGAATTTAATAATATTATTGTCTTCTATTTCTGGCAAGTGACACTAGTTTCCTTTTCTTTTTTTTTTTTTTTGAGACAGAGTCTCACTGTATCACCCAGGCTAGAGTGCAGTGGCATGATCTCGGGTCACTGCAACCTCCACCTCCCAGGTTCAAGCAATTCTCCTGCCTCAGCCTCCCGAGTAACTGGAATTACAGGCACGTGCCACCATGCCCGGAGAATTTTTGTATTTTTAGTACAGACAGGGTTTCACCATACCGGCCAGGCTGGTCTTGAATTCCTGACCTCAGGTTATCTGCCTGCCTGGGCCTCCCAAAGTGCTGGGATTACAGGCGTGAGCCACCATGCCCAATTACTTTTTTTTTTTTTTTTTGAGACAGGGTCTCACTATGTTGGCCAGGTTAGTCTTGAACTCCTGGCCTCAAGCAATACTCCTGCCTGGGCCTCCCAAAGGGCTAGGATTACAGGCGTAGCCACTGTGCCCAGCGGACACGAGTTTTCTAACTTAAAGTAGTAAGACAAAGTTTCCTTTGAAAATATGATTAAACAACTAATTAATCACAACCAGTTACAAATTTCCTTGTTCCTTGTCCATTACCACTGCTTCACTTGAGTAGCCAAAATTTTTTTTTTAATTTTAAGTAAAAATGGCAAAATTATTTATGCAAGTTAATTGTATGGCATTATATGAGAAAAAGGGTGACAATAGTTTAAAAAATGATTAATAACTAGGAATCTATATTACATATGCATTTTGGACCATCAATTTTTTTTAGATGATTCACCAAAGTAGTCAAAATTCTTTGTTTTTTTTTTTTTTTTTTTTTTTTTTTTTGAGACAGAGTCAAGCTCTGTTGCCCAGGCTGGAGTTCAGTGGTGCGGTCTCGGCTCACAGCAACCTTTGCCTCTAGCTTCAAATGATTCTCCTGCCTCAGCCTCCTGAGTAGCTGGAACTACAGGTGCCTGCCACCACACCCGGCTAATTGATGTATTTTTAGTAGAGATGGGGTTTCACCATGCTGGCCTTGAACTCCTGAACTCAAGTGATCCACCTGCCTCAGCCTCCCAGAGTGCTGGGATTACAGGTGTGAGCCACTGTGCCCAGCCTAGAAATCAAAATCCTGTAGACAAGACAGTAGAACCAAACTGATGTATGTCAAAAAAGAAGTATAAATTAGTCCTAAGTGTTAATTTTCTTAAAGATAATATCAAGCTTCTCACAACTTTTCTAGTAATATGGAATCCATACCAACACAAAATACATTTAATTTAGGTTTCTTTTTTTTTTTTTTAAATTAAAACAATTTTTGGCCTGGGATGGTGGCTCACGTCTGTAATCCCTGCACTTTGGGAGCCAAGGTGGGTGGATCACTTGAGCTCAGGAGTTAGAGACAACATGGCGAGACCCCTTCTCTACAAAAAATACAAAAAAAATAGTGGGGCATGGTGGCACGTACCTTTAGTCCCCAGTAACCTGAGAAGCTGAGGCGGGAGGATGGCCTCAACCCAGGAGGTAGAGGTTGAAGTGAGCTGAGATCACGCCACTGCACTTCAGTCACAGCAACAGAGCAAACCTCTTTCGTGTTTTTTTTTTTTGTAGAAATGGAGTCTGACTATATTGCCCAGGTTGATCTCAAACTCTAGCCTCAGGTAATCCTCCTGCCTCAGTCACCCAAAGTGCTGGGAGTACAGGTGTGAGCCACCTCACTTGGTTAAATTAGGTTTCAAAAGAAAGTTTTCCATAAACGTGCGTGCCTTATTATTTAAATCAGTTCAACTTTTTTTTTCACTTACACTTCTTGATTTATTTGGTTTGGAGTATAGCAAAGGCTCTTTTTTTCTTAGACAAGGTCTTGCTCGGTCGCCCATAGCTCACTATACCCTCAACCTCCTGAGCTCAAGTGATCCTTCCACCTCAGCTAGGACCACAAGCATGCTTCACCATGCCCAACTAATTTTTAAAGTTTTCATAGAGATGGGGTCTCAATATGTTACTCAGACTGGTCTCAAACTCCTGGAGGACTGAAACAATCCTCCTGCCTTGGCCTTCCAAAGTGCTAGGATTATAGGCATGAGTCACCTGGCCAAAGGCATTTTTTCATTTTTGAAGTTCTCTATGTGATCTCACTACATATGTAGCCAGAATTAATAACTATTGCCCTAGTGAGGATTATAGTCTCATGCATTTGTTTTTATAATGCACTCCAGATGCTGAGAGCTTAGAAACTGATTTGTTATTAAATCTGCTACTTGCTCTGGAACTTGTGTTTTAGAAGATTTAGATTTTAATTAGTTTTCAGGTCATTTGCTTCTTGCCCATAAAGATGGAGCAAGACAGATAGTAAAACCATTTTGAAAGAGTAACAGCACCACCTTTGAAAAAAATTAAAAGTCTTCCAAGTCACTTTGTTTTCCTCCAGAAAAATCACTTTGGTCTTGCTATAAATGATCTTAAATGATGTTTCAATAACCATCAAACTGTTGGCAGGTAATCTCTTTATAAATTTATACTCACTTCTTTATTCCATTTATATAAAGTTGATGCATTACAAATTACTTTTTTTTTCCCTTCTTTTTTTGAGACGGAGTCTTGCTTTGTCGCCCAGGCTGGAGTGCAGTGGTGCAATGTTGGGTCACCGCAACCTCCACCTCCTGGGTTCAAGCGATTCTCCTGCCTCAGCCTCCCGAGTAGCTGAGATTAAGGCACGCATCACTGCACCTGGCTGATTTTTGTATTTTCAGTGGAGACAGGGTTTCGCCATGTTGGCCAGGCTGGTCTTGAACTCCTGATGTCAGGTGATCCACCCGCCTTGGCCTCCCAAAGTGCTGGGATTACAGGCGTGAGTCACCACACCCGACCACAAATTACTTTCTAAAAAATTTGTAGTAATATATTTTGAGGAAGATTAGGTCTATTTTAGCAAACAATTTTCTTCAAGTTTTCCTTTAAGATGGGTATTTAAGAGAATTTCAAGGAGTAATATTTGGAATTGCATCTTAAATGTTTTAACATGTTTGAAAATTTTACATGGTGTCTATGTTTCTAAAGAAAATGTAAATGAAACCATTCCTGTAATAATGTTTCTCATTCTGAAGAGCTCAGTTCATAGGGTGAATCTATACATATCACTGGCAAGAAAACAGGATAATAAAAATATTAACAGGTATTAAAATTGTTAGGTTAAATTTTATAATAATTTGTGAACAGGATGATTGTAATAACTTCTCAGAGACTGCAACATATGCCTCTAGCAACTGCGGTTGTACCACATGCTTTTAACATGGTACACTGAGTAATACCCTTTAGACTTGGAGAATATGGGCTTTTCTTTGCTTCTCTTCCAATGTTCCAAACAAATTAGAGTGGTCTGTCTTCTCATCGTCTTTGGCTTTCTTTTCTATTACAGGAATCTTACGCTCTCATTGTTCTCCACTGCCTGAAACTGTCAGCACTACTCAGGTTCCTTCTTCCGCTTCCCACATGCTTATTTTTCTTGTTCCTTCCATCCTTCTTGACTTTCAGTGAAATAGCTAACCTTTTCATCCAATTAATCTCATTACCACTTTCCTTCTATAAGATGAACAAACGAATCACAGTTATATATTGCAGAATCTTAGAGTCACTAGCTTTTTTTGACTGTTCATTTCTGGCTGCTTGTGGAAATTTTTGTTTTTCTAAAACATCAAAGGATCATGTTTTGTTTTTATTGACTTCAGGGGTCTGGAACTATTCAAAATTATCCTAGAATCCTGGTTTTCAGAAGATAGATTTCTAAATAGGTAAAGTTTCACCTGTAGAGAGAAATTTCCTCACTTTCTCTGAGTCAACAATTCACAAAAGGACAAGGAGGATTCCCTGTGTGTTGTATGAATATGTATGTATTCTAAAATACGGGTCAAGATTCACCTTTTTCTCCATTGATGATACTACTACCTTTTACGCCCCGTACATATGTACTTTACAAGCATCAATGATCTTAAATAATTAACAGTTACATCAATTTCATATTTCACTAGTCTGAAATGCTGCTTTTGGAAAAATAGAGGGCAGCATGGAGCAACAGATTAGGTACTAAGTAAGGCAGGACTCAGGAAACTGAGCTTTAGAGTGCTAGATCAGGTAATAAAATAATTGTCTGATACAGCTTTGGGCAATTATAAAACCTAAGGACCTCAGAAGCTTCGTTTGTAAATTCAGAGAAGAGAGGTGTTGCATTCCTTTTATTTCCCCCTCAACCACACATGTCTGAGGCAGGAAAACAAGGCTGCTCCACTCATGGCAGTCCTGACGACGATCCTCGAGGGCTGCTCTTGGCCTCCAACCTTGGCTGAGGAGAACAGGGATCCCCCCACAGCCCATGGGAGAGAGGCGCGAAAGGTGTTTTAAAGTACTTTTTAGCTCTAAAGTTACATTATGACTAAATAGGAAAATCTGTATGTGAATAGTAATAGCTGCTCCTTCGTAGCTCTCAAAAAGGAAGAAACATACACATTATGTACTACAATGATGATAAACAGAAAAGATTCCACCATTCTTCCCCATTTAAATTTTTATAGGAGACTGCACATAGAAGGATAAAGCTTGACACATTAAAGCGGGAAAAGATTGGTAAGATTCCATGAGCTGAGACACAATGAAATTATTCATGCTCCAGTGAATCAGCAAATCTGAGGTTAGCCACTTCTAAGAAAGGATGGCTCATTTTTCCTGATTCCTTGGTCTCTGATCTTTCCATTTAGTCTTGGCAGTATTTGAAACACATTGCCCTCACAATTAGTAATTCACATAAGTAAATATGCCATTTTATGAAGAGAAAAAACTAACTAAAGCTAAGTACTACCTTAGGTAGATAGATGAAGCTCTGAGTAAGATCAAATTATCTGACATGTCAACACTAATTTTCTTTTGTTTCCTTTTCTTTTTTTTGAGATGAAGTCTCACTCTATCATCCAGGCTGGAGTGCAGTGGCATGATCTCGGCTCACTGCAACCTCTGCCTCCTGGGTTCAAGCGATTCTCCTGCCTCAGCCTCCCAAGTAGCTGGAACTACAGGCTCACGCCACCACGCCCAGCTAATTTTTCTATTTTTAGTAGAGTCGGGGTTTCACCATGCTGGCCAGGCTGGTCCGGAACTCCTAGTCTCAAGTGATTTGCCTGCCTCAGCCTCCCAAAGAGCTGGGATTGCAGGCGTGAGCGACTGCACCTGGCCCATTTTTTTTTTTTTTTTTTTTAAACAAGGCATTTGTCAAAGCTGCCACATGGACTGGAAAGAGAAATTTGAAGTTTTTTTTTGTTTTTTCGTTATTTTGTTTTGTTTTTTTTTTTTTTTTAACATAGAGTCTCATTCTGTTGCCCACGCTGGAGTGCAGTGGCATGACATTGGCTCTCTGCAACCTCCACCTACCAGGTTCAAGCTATTCTTGTGCCTCAGTCTCCTAAGTAGCTGGGATTACAGGCATACGCTACCACACCCAGCTAATTTTTGTATTTTTAGTAGAGATGGGGTTTCTCCAGGTTGGTCAGGTTGGTGTTGAACTCCCAGTCTCAAGTGATCTGCCTGCCTTGGCGTCCCAAAGTGCTGGGATAACAGGCGTGAGCCACCATGCCTGGCCTGAAAGGTCAAATTTAAATCCTTATATAACTACTGCTACTACTACCACCATTATTACCTTTAACCTTACATAGAGTTTCTATCTGCCAGGCACTGGGCTAAGTGCTTCACATGTATTAACACATTTAATTCTTACATCCCTATTTAAATAGATATTACTATTAATCTCATTGTTTATATGTGAAACCTGAGGTACAGCAAGAAGTAGCAATTTATTCAAGGTCATAAAGCAAGTGGAAGGGACAAGAGTCCAAGCTCACTACGATTACATTTTTCAAGTTTCTCATAATAATAGCTACCTATTTAGTATTTATTATGTACCAGACACTATTTTAAAATACTTAACAAGAGTCTGGGTGCCTGTAATCCTAGCACTTTGAGAGGCCAAGGCAGGAGGATCGCTTGAGCCCAGGAGTTCGAGATTAGCCTGGCAAGCATAGTGAGACCCCATCTCTACAGAAAATCAAAAAATTAGCCAGGTGTGGTAGTGCATGCCTGGAGTCTCAGCTACTCAGAGGTGGGAGAATTGCCTGAGCCCAGGAGGTCGAGGCTGTAGTGAGCTATGATTGTGCCACTACACTCCAGCCTGGGCAACAAAGGAAGATCCTGCCTCAACAAACAAACAAACAAACAACAAAAACAACAAAACACTTAACATGCATCAAACTCATTTAATCCTTTTAACACTGTGAGGGAGATTATTATTATTACTCTAATTTTACAAATGGAGGAAACAAAGCCCAGAATGTCACTTTTTAAAAAGGGTTACTTGAATTCACTTTAAAAACATTTTAGGCCAGGCGCGGTGGCTCAAGCCTATAATCCCAGCACTTTGGGAGGCCGAGACGGGCGGATCACAAGGTCAGGAGATTGAGACCATCCTGGCTAACACGGTGAAACCCCGTCTCAACTAAAAAATACAAAAAACTACCCGGGCGAGGTGGCGGGTGCCTGTAGTCCCAGCTACTCGGGAGGCTGAGGCAGGAGAATGGCGTGAACCTGGGAGGCGGAGCTTGCAGTGAGCTGAGATCCGGCCACTGCACTCCAGCCTGGGCGACAGAGCCAGACTCCGTCTCAAAAAAAATAAATAAAAAAAAAAATAAAATAAAAAATAAAAACATTTAAAAAAAAATCTGTCAGTGTGCAGTTATTTGCATTTAAAAGGTTATTTTTAGAAAAGAACACTTTTCTAATTAAAACATGTTCAGAGGATTATTAGTCAACTTACATTTCCCCCACCTTATTAATAAGTTGCCATAGTTCTCTATTTAGTAAAAACACTTTTCTAATTAATATGCACTTTCAGAAAGTACTGCTGTTACTCCACTTACATTTTTCCCCATCTTATTGAATAAATTCCCATAGTTCTCTGCCTCCTTTCTCTCCATATAAAGCGAAACTCCTCTCTTCCCAGGTTTCTTTTAACTCTAAGTTTGCCTTTATTTATTCATTTATTTTATGGGACAGGGTCTTGCTCTGTCACCCAAATTGGACTGTAGTGGTGCGATCATGGCTCACTGCAGCCTCGACCTCTCAGGCTCAAGCCATCCTCCCACCTCAGCCTTCCAAGTAGCTGGGACTACAGGCGCACACTACCAAGCCTGGCTAATTTAAAAAAAAATTTTTTTGGGCCGGGCGTCGTGGCTCACGCCTGTAATCCCAGCAATTTGGGACGCCAAGGAGGGCGGATCATGAGGTCAGAAGATTGAGACCAACCTGGCTAACACAGTGAAACCCCATCTCTACTAAAAATACAAAAAAAAAAAAAAAAATTAGCTGGGCGTGGTGGCACGTGCCTGTAGTCCTAGCTACTTGGGAGGCTGAGGCAGGAGAAAGGTGTGAACCTGGGAGGCGGAGCTTGCAGTGAGCCGAGATGCGCGACTGTGCTCCGGCCTAGGCGACAAGAGCAAGACTCTGTCTAAAAAAAAAAAAAAAAAAATTTTTTTTTTTGTAGAGATGGAGTCTCACTATGTTGCCCAGGCTGATCTTGAATTCCTAGGCTCAAGTGATTCCCCTACTTTCAAAGTCCTGAGATTACAGGCCCAGCCAGACTTCATTCTTAAGTAGATTTTAAAATTTGCATTTGACAGACGCATGCTAGAAAATAATATCAAATGCCAGAGTGGAGAAGGGAATATGTAGATTCTCCCATGTATACCTCTCCCTTACAACCCTCCCCAAATTTCTTTAGTGTACAAAAGGATTGTGGTAGGCAACAACAAACCAGGTTCATGTTCTTATCAGTGCAGTTCAGTCTGTTTATAAGGGACATGCTGCTAAGACGTCTATTGTGTTCCTACAGAAAACAAAACGTAATACATCCAAGACAAAACTATGTTATTCTTTGAGTCTATACTCATTAAAACGTTAACAACCACTCAATCTAAGGCCAAACTACAAATATAAAAACCAAAAAAGTATTTCAAAATAATGATTGATGCTGTACCCCAATGTTCTCATTTTCTATCCACACACACCATCATTATCTACCTACAAGGTCCAGGAAGTCATTTGCCTACTTTTTATTCCTTCAGAGACACCAAAGCCCGTGTTTCCCAATTAATAAATTTTACATGTGAAAATACATTAATAAACTCTGCAAAATGGAAAAAGGATGAGAAAGAATGATGAGATAGATAATGTAAAAAGTATGTAACTATCAATATTCTGATAATAAGCAGTGACAGAAGAAATACAGGCAAATAGGAATCAAATGATTAGAATTTTGGTTATTGATCATTTGGCAATGAGTATATATATCAACTGGCTCTCCAAGAAGGCAAATATTTGATTCTTGGCATTATTCTTTTCAGTTTTCTTGTTCTGAAAAAAAATTCCGTTTTAATGGAAAAGGTGAAATAAAGGACAATGTAAATGATGTAGTTGAGAGAACGTAAGCTTTAAAGTCAGTCCTTGGGTTTGATCCCAGATCTTCTACCCTGATCACGATATTCAGGTTACTTTTACTTTCAGCACCAGGTTCCCCAAAGGTAAAATGGGTATAATACTATCTTCCTCACAAGGGTGGTATGAGAATTAAATGAGATGTGAGGTATGTGATATATACAGGTACCCCCGTGCCCAATATTATCTTTTTTTAGGGTTGTTACAAGGGAAGAAATGTATGTGGAAGTGTAATCACAAAGCCTTACCCATAGCAAGTATCATATAAACACTCATTTCCTTTCCCTTTGAATCTTTATCTAAGTTGGAGCATTTTATTATTGGCTGGAAGACTGACGGAGTAGAAAATCCTGTGAAAAATGTAAATAGACAGGAATCTAACTCACGTATTTGACATATTCTTTCCACTGCTGCCACCACTGCATGGAGATGATAAACCAGTTGTGTCCTGGTTGCAGACCATACCTGCTCTCTCGTTCTAACCATCCTCTGTACATACAAAAGAAATTAAATACATCAAATAAAGCTGTATGAAACAGGTGGCGACGCACAAAAATTATCGTTAGAAGTTTTGTAAGAAAAACCACGAAACATTTAGATGTAATTAGGAGACACTGCCAAAATCCAATTAGTAAAACAACACTGTTTCTATTGATAAACCAATTTCAAGAGTCACGGGCTAGTATCAAGAACAATTACTTCAGGAAAAGATTCTAGGAAAAAATTAAAAATTAAAAAAAATTAGAAACACAGCTGGTGTTTCCAATTAATTAATTACATTTTTTGCAGAATGTTCATGTAACCAATGATGTTCTTCAAAACAGCCTTATTGAGGAATAATTTACATAAATATAAAACTTACCTATTTGAAGTGTACAACTCAGTGATTTTGATAACTTTACAGATATGTGCAACCAATACCACAATCAGTTTGAGAACATTTAGAACATTTCAATTAATCCAAAAAGACCCCTGTACCCATTTTTAGTCAATTCCTGTTACCACCCTCAGCAACAGGAAACCACTAATCTATGTTTTGTCTCTTACAGATTTGTCTTTTCTCAACTATTCATATAAATAAAATGATAAAACACATGGCCTTTTAAAAATTTGGCCTCTTTGACTTTGCATGTTTTTGTGGTTCATCTATTATTGTGGCAGATATCAGTTGTTTGTGCTTTATTACTGAATAGTATTCCATTGTATGTATCTATTACATTTTGTTTATCCATACAACACCTAAAGAACATTCAAAACTGGCAAGTCAGTTTCCAAAGTGGCTGTCCATTTAACATTCCCATCAGCAATTCTAGTGGATGTGAAGCACTGTTACACTGTGATTATAAAACAAAATCTACCATATCTATCTACCTTATCTATCTCTCTATCTCTATGTATCTATGTATGTATGTATGTATGTATGTATGTATGTATGTATCTATCTATCTATCTATCTATCTATCTATCTATCTATCTATCTATCTATAGAATCTCACTCTGTAGCCCATCTATCTATCTATCTATAGAATCTCATTCTGTAGCCCAGGCTAGAGTGCAGTGGTACAATCTCAGCTCACTGCAGCCTTGACCTCCTGGGCACAAGCAGTCCTCCCGCCTCAGCCTCTCAAGTGTCTGGGACTACAGATGTACACTGCTATGCCCAGCTAATTTTTTTTTTTTTTTTTTTAACTAGAGACAAGGTCTCACTATGTCACCCAGGCTGGTCTTGAACTCACAAAAGTGTTGGGATTACAGACATGAGCCACTGTGCCCAACCAAAAACTATTTATTTTTGAGGTGAAAATGGCATAACGTGAAATTATTTCAAATCATACAATTCAATGGCATTTAGTACATCCAAAACGCTGTGTGATCACCTCTTATTAAGTTTCAAAACATTTTCATATACCTCAATTAAAAAGTCATCCATTAAATAGTTATTCCCCATTACCCACTTCCCCCAGAACTTAACAACCACCAGTCTGCTGTCTGGACCTATTGACTTGCCTATTCTGGATATTTCATATAAATGGGATGATTCAACACATGACCTTTTATGTCTGGATTCCTTCACTTAACATGTTTGTGAGGTTCAACCATGTTGTAGTATGTATCAGTACTTTGTTCCTTTTTATGGTTGAATAATATTCCATGGTGTGTATATACAACATCTTGTCTAACCATTCATCCACTGATGGATGTACAGACTGTTTCTACCTTTTGGCTATTGTGAATAGTGGTACTATGAAAGTTGTGTTCAAGTATTTGAGTACCTGTTTTCAATTATTTTGGTAAATACCTAGAAGTAGAATTGCTGGTACATGGAAATTCTTGCTGAGGAACTGCCAAACTGTTTTCCACAGTGATTGCACCATTTTACATTTCTACCAGCAATATATGAGTCCCTAATTTCCCTACTCGCCAAAATCTTCCATTTTAAAAATTCTAATAATCTTATTGAGAAGTAGCATTACATTGTTTTGACTTGTATTTCCCTAATGACTAATTATGTTGAGCATCTTTTCATCTGCTTGATGATCACTGAATGTCTCTGGAGAAACTTGTATTCAAGTCTATTTTTAGTTGTCTATTTTTAAATTGGGTTGTTTGCTTTTTGTTGTTAAGCTGTAGGAGTTCTTTATGTATTCTAGTTACTAGACCCTTATTGGATGTATGTTTCTAAAACATTATCTCCCATTCTATAGGTGGTCCTTTCTGTTTTAAAAATAATATCCCTTGATGTATAAAAGTTTTAAGTTTTGCCAGGTACAGTGGCTCACACCTGTAATCCCAGCACTTTGGGAGGCTGAGGCAGGCGAATCGCTTGAGCCCAGGAGTTCAAGACTAGCCTGGGCAACATGGCAAACCCCCATCTCTACAAAAAATACAAACATTAGCTGGTTGTGGTGGTGCACGCCTGTGGTCCCAGCTACTCAGGAAGCTGAGGTAGGAGGATCACCTGAGCACAGGAGTTTGAGGCTGCAGTGAGCTGTGATGGTGCCACTGCACTCCAGCCTATGTGACAGTGTGAGACTGTCTCAAAAAACAAAACAAAACAAAACAAAAAACTTTCAAATTTTGATGAAATGCAGTATTTTTTTTGGTTGCTCATGCTTTTGGTGTTACAACTAACATTCCATTGCAAAATTTAAATAATTTTTGAGGAAAAAGTTTCGTTGGATATAGAGTTCTTGGTTACAGTTTTTCTGCCACTTTCAGCTCTTTAAAAAAATTGTCATCCCACTCACTTCTGGATTCCATGCTTTCTGATGAGAAACATGCTATTAATTTTATTGATGATCCATTGTATGGGACAAGTAGCTTCTCTTTTGCTTTCAAGATTCTCTCTTTGTTCTTGGCTTTGTAAAATAGTTTCATTATAATGCTTCTCAGTGTGGATCACTTTGTTTATCTTTCTTGAAGTCCAATGAGCTTTCTGAACATGTAGGTTCATGTCTTATGAAGTTTAGGACAATTATTTATTCAAATATTCTGCCGTTTCCTTCTCTCTCCTTTCCTAAGATTCTTATGTTGACACACATGATGTTGTTCTATGGGTTTCTTACGTTCTGTTCATTCTTCTTCATTCTGTTTTCTTTCTGCTCCTCAGTCAATAATTTCAATCGACTTTTATTTAACTTCTCTGATTCATTTTTCTGCCTGCTCAAATCTGATGGAGAACCCCTCTAATATATTTTTCATTTCAGTTATTATACTTTTCAGCTCCAAAATCTGTGTTTGGTTCCTTTTTATACTTTCTCTTTATTGATACACTCTATTTGTACATATATCATTCTCCTGGTTTCCTTTACTTATTTATTTATTTATTTATTTAGTTTGTTTGTTTTTGAGATGGAGTCTCGCTCTGTTGCCCAGGCTGGAGTGCAAGTGGCACTGCAACCTCTGCCTCCCAGGTTCAAGGGATTCTCCTGCTTCAACCTTCCGAGTAGCTGGAATTACAGGAGCCCGCCACCACACCTGGCTAATTTTTTGTATATTTTTTAGTAGACATGGGGTTTCACCATGTTGGCCAGGCTGGTCTCGAACTCCTGACCTCAAGTGATCTGCCCACCTTGGCCTCCCAAAGTGCTGGGATTACAAGCATGAGCCATCACGCCTAGTCATTTTTCCTGGTTTCCTTTAGTTTGTTGTCCATCACCTCCATTACGTCTTTGAACATATTTAAGATGATTGATTTTAAATGTTTGTCTACTAAGTCCAATAACTGTGCTTCCCCAAAGATAATTTCTATTAATTTCCTCTGTGAAGGGACCACACTTTCTTGTTTCTGCAATTTTTTGTTGAAAACAACATTTTGAGCATTAATGATAACTCTAGAACTAATCATATTCCCCTCCACTTCAGGATTTGCTTTCGTTGACTGCTACAGTTATTTGTTTAGTCACTTTTCTAAAATATTTTTATAAAGTCTGTCTTCCTTGTTATGTGTAGTTTCTTAAGTCTTCATTTAACTTGTGTTCGAAAAGCTGGTATTCTGACAGTGATTTTTTAGAATGGCAGAAGCGGGGAGAGGGAGAGAGGAAAAGAAAGAGGGAGGGAGAGAGAGGAAGAGAAAGAGAAAAAAGGGAGAGAGAGAGACAAAGACAGAGAGACAAAGACAAAAACCACTACTGTCTTTGCAGAATGGCGCTGTGCTGGGGCATTCCTACAGTGGTTTACAACTATGCCTTAGCCTTCACTACCTGTATACTCTTAGTCTAGAAGCTCAGCCAGAGGTGAAACTGTAGGGGTCTTATAAGGTATTTTCTGACTGCGTATCTTGTTGTTGGCGTGTGCAAAGCTTTCTAAATTACCCAGTGTACAGTGTGCTTTTGGGTACCCTAATTTCCCAAGGAAGCTCAAGTTCCCACCACTCCCAAGACTTTCAGCATTCTATTATATGCCTCAATTAAAATCTTTTACCCCAGGTGACTGCAGGTGGCTGGTTTGTGTGCCTTACAGAACTTCTGAGGAATGCCCCTGCTTTTCCATCCTGGATAAATTCTGAGTTAAGTATAATATAGCTAAGCATCTTCCAGTAGCTTTTCTGGTAGCCCCAGACTGTTTACACAAACACAATTTGTTTTGTTTTGTTTTGTTTTGAAGACAGTCTTGCTCTGTCACCCAGGCTGGAGTGCAGTAGCGCAATCGCAGCTCACTGCAACCTCCGCCTCTCAGGTTCAAGTGATTCTCCTGCGTCAGCCTTCCAAGTAGCTGGAACTACAGGTGTGCACCACCATGGCCAACTAATTTTTTGTATTTTTAGTACAGACGGGGTTTCATCACGTTGGCCAGGCTGGTCTCGAACTCCTGACCTTAACTGATCCATCCATCTTGGCCTCCCAAAGTGCTGAGATTACAGGTGTGAGGCACCGCACCCAGCCTGACAAACACAACTCTTTATAAATAAGCTGTGCTCTGCTCTCTCTGAAACCAGGGACCATGTGGGTTGCCATCTTCAAGGCTGCCATTACTAAACCAGACAATGGCAAATATATAAACAGGGTTTTAAATAATTTTTATAATTTTTTATAATTTTTAAAAAATCAACATTTGCTTAGTTTCTATAAATCTTTGTCTCTTTGTTCAGAGTTCTGACAAAGTTGAAATTGGCAGTTCTTTATTTTTCAATGTTTCTGTGGAGAGACAGGCTCTTAGAGCTACCCACTACATAATTTTCACTGAGTCACTCCTCTCATTGTGCTTTTAATTTGCCTTCTCTGAGGAAGCAGAACATCTTGTCATGTACTTATATTAGCGATTCATACATGTATAGTAAGAGTCTATTCAACTCTTTTGTACATTTTAAAATTAGATTTTCTTGATGTCTTAATGTGTTGTAACAGTCCTTTATATATTCTGGACACAAATCCTTTATCATATATATAATTTGCAAATATTTTCTCTAGAGCTGTGAGGCTGTAGCATTTATTTTCTTAATGCCCTCTCTTGAATCTCAAAAGTTTCTAATTTTTTCTATGTCTTACACTTTTTGCCCCATTTATAAATTGTGCTTTTGGTGTTATATCTATGAAATCTTCTACCCCCAAATCACGAAGATTTTCTACATTTGCTTTTCTAGAAGTGTTATGTTTTTAGCTCTGACGTTTAGGTATATGGAATCCATTTTGAGTACATTTTTAAGCATAGTGTGAGATAAGGGGTCTAAAATAATCTGTTTGCATATGAATATCCAATTTTCCTGCACCTTTTTTTTTTGTTTTTTAAAGAGACAGAATCTTGCTATGCTGTCCAGGCTGGCATGCAGTGGCTATTCACAGGTGCGATCACTGCATACTCACACTAAAGTTGTGAACTCCTGGGCTTAAGTGATCCTCCTGTCTCAGCCTCTTGAGTAGCTGGGACTACTGGCTCAGCTCCTTCTGCACCATTTTTTTTTTTTTTAAAGTCAGTCCTTTCTCTACTGAATTTTCTTGACATCTTTAAAAAATAATAAAAATGATAATAAAAATAACCATTGACCAAAAATATAAGGGTTTCCTTTTTTTATTTTTTGAGGCAGAATCTCACTCTGTCACCCAGGCTAGAGTGCAGTGGCATGGTCTCAGCTCACTGCAACCTCCGCCTCCTGGGCTCAAGTGATTCTCCTGACTTAGCCTCACGAGTAGCTGGGACTACAATCGTGTGCCACCACGCCTGGCTAATTTTTGTGTTTTTAGTATAGATGGTGTTTCGCCATGTTGGCCAAGCTGATCTCAAACTTCTGGCACCAGTGATCCGCCCACCTCTGCCTCCTAAAGTGCTGGGATTACAGGCATGAGTCACCATGCCTGGCCAAGGGTTTCCTTTTAAAATGTCAATTCCATTTGACTGATCTCTATGATTCTACTTATTCCAGTTCTTGATTAATGTATCCTTAGGTAAACTGTGAAATCAGGAAGTCTAAGTCTTCCATTTTCTGTCATTATTTTGAAGTTGTTTAGGCTAGTCTGAGTTCTCTGCATTTCCCTATACAATTTAGGAATAGCTTGTCAATTTATAGAAAAAAGCTGGGATTTGATTGGGTGTGTTTTGAATCTACAGAACAATTTGAGAAGATTGCCATCTTCAAAACATTAAGTTTTCAAATCCATTTACTTACATTTTCTTAAATTTCTGTCAGCAATGCTTTGAATCTTTACATGCACAAGTCTTGCACTTTTTTTGTTGAATTTATTTCCATGGGTTTGATTTCTTTTGACAATATAGTGAATGGAGCTGTTGTCTTCATTTTAATTGTACTTTCAAATTATTCTATCTAGTACATGACAATTCAATTGATTCCTTAATTATTGATCTTGTATCCTGTCATGTTGCTAAACTCATTTTAATTCTAACAGTTTTTCTGTGAATTCTTTTGGGTTTTCTACACATAGGATCATGTTATCTGCAATTACAGACAGTTTTATTTTTCTTTACAATCTGGATGCCTTTATTTCCTTTCCTTGCCTGATTTAACTAGCTTGAAGCTCTCATACAATGTTGGTAAGTGTGGCAAGAGCAAGTATCCTTTCCTGATCTTATGGGAAAAGGCTTCAGTGTTCTACCATTAAGTATGATCTCAGTTGTATATTTTTCAAGATACTTTTTAGACTGAGGAATTTCCCTTCCCCAAGGTTTTGAATGAGCATGACTGTGCTCTAGTAAAATGTTATTTACGCTCACTGAAATGTGAATTTTATGTAATTGTAAGGTGTCACAAAATATCCCTTTTTGGTTTTCTCAAAGCCACTTAAAAAGGTAAAAACATTTTTAGCTTGCAGATTGTACAGAATCAGGCAGTGGGCCAAAGTTGGCCAATATGCCATAGTCTGCTGACTAAGTGCTGACCTAGTATATGGTCTATCCTAGACAATACTCTGTGTACATTTGAATATGTATTCTGTTGCTGTTGGCTGAAGGGTGCATATATCATCGTTTATCATAATAAAATGTCTCTCTGGCTCCAGTAACTTGTCTTTTGTAACCTAAAAGCCATTTTTTTTCTTAACAGTAAAGTGATTTTAGTTCACCTATGGTTATATTTGTATGGTTTTATCTTTTATTCTTTTACTTTCAACCTATTTGTACCTTTGAATCTCAAGTAGCTGGATTGTGTTTTTTTGTTGAGATGGAGTCTCGCTCTGTCACCAAGGCTGGAGTGCAGTGGCGCGATCTCGGCTCACTGCAAGCTCCACCTCCCAGGTTCGTGCCATTCTCCTGCCTCAGCCTCCCGAGTAGCGCCTGGGACTACAGGCGTCCACCACCACGCCCAGCTAATTTTTTCGTATTTTTTTAGTAGAGACAGGGTTTCACTGAGTTAGCCAGGATGGTCTCGATCTCCTGACCTTGCAATCTACCAGCCTCAGCCTCCCAAAGTGCTAGGATTACAGGCATGAGCCACCGCGCGCGGCCAAGTAGCTAGATTTTTAAAAAACAATTCAGTCTAAATCTTTGGCTTTTGATCATCTGTTCAATCTGTTTATATTTAAGGTAATTACAGATGTGGGTTTATGTCTGCTATTTAGTTATTTGTTTTCTATGTATCTTTCTTCCTCTACTCCTCTACTTCTTTCTTTTGTGGTAAATAGGTATTTTCTAGGAATTTAAATAGGTAACATTTTAATGCCTTTTTAAATAAAACTATTTTGGGGGATCATTTTCTTAGAGATTGTTGTAGGGTTTACAATATGGATCTTAACATAGTCTACTTTATTTTTTATTTTATGTTTTTGAGATGGAGTCTTGCTCTGTCGCCCACGCTGGAGTGCAGTGATGCCACTCAGCTTACTGCAACCTCTGCCTCCTGGGTTCAAGTGATTCTCCCGCTTCAGCCTCCCAAGTAGATAGGGTTACAGGCATACACCACCATGCCTGGCTAATTTTTGTATTTTTAGTAGAGATGAGGCTTTGCCATGTTGGCCAGGCTGCTCTCGAACTCCTGGCTTCAAGTGATCTGCCTGCTTTGGCCTCCCAAAGAGCTGGGATTACAGGCGTGAGCCACCGCACCCAGCCAACATAGTCTACTATGTTTGATTGATACTAATTTATTCCAGTAAAGTATAGAAACTAAAAAAGTATAGAAACTAAAACATAGAAACTTTGCTCAAATATAGCTCTACTTTCTACTCTCATCTTTGTGCTACTGTTGTAACTCATATAAGATCATTATATGTTATGCGAACAACATGCTTTTATAATTATTGTCATATAAAAATGTTTAAATACATAGAATAGTTCATACTGTCTTTTATTATTACCTATGTGATTTCTACTATTGGTGCTCTTTATTTTTTTTGGCAGTTTTTATGGTTTTATTTAAACATAAAACGTGCATATGAGCGGCTGTCTACTTATTTTCTTCACTGCACAGGCTGGCATTGGGATTGGTGACTCTGATGGCCAGCTGGGCTGCTCTTTCCACAATGTCTTTGCAGTTCTTGGAGGAAACACTGTGGGCAATCTCAGCACATTTGTTGGACATTAGCAGCACTTTCGGCTCCTTGACGTTGTGGACCAGGAACTTCTGGAAGCCACTGGGCAGCATGTGCTTTGTTTTTTGTTGCTGAACCTTCCACAAACTCTGTTGTCAATACCTCTGGGTTTTTGTCAGTTACACTTAGTTCTGACATATCAGTCTAACTGATGCTGGATGAACTTCTTGGTTCTCTTTTTGATGATCTTGGACTTCACAAGGGGACTAAGGGCAGCTATGATGCCGAGTAGGGGATGGCTGCCACCTCCATAGGCACCGTCAAGGAAGAGAGCCTCTTTATTTCTTCACGTGGATGTTAATTACTGTCTGGTGTCACTTCTTTTCAGCTTGAAGAACTTCCTTTACTATTTAAAGACAGATTTCCTGGTAACAAATTCTCAGTGTTCATATAGGAATGTCTTTAGTTCACCTTCATTTCTTTTTTTTTTTTAAAGTTTTTTTAAAAAAGGTTTAAAAATGTTTCTATTAAAAAATTTATTATATATAATAATAGTATATATTTATGGGGTACATGTGATATTCTGACATATGCATACAATGTGTAATGATCAAATAGGGTAATTAGGATATTCATCACCTCAAATATTTATCATTTTTTTGTGTTGGTAATATTCTGAATCTTCTAGCTAATTTGAAATATACAATAAATTATTTTTAACTATAGTTACCTACTGTGCTATTGAACACTAGAAGTCATTCATTCTATCCAACTGTATTTTTACAGTCATTAACCTCTCTTCAATATCATCCCTCCTGCCCTTGCCAGCCTCTGATAACCATCATAATACTCTCTAATTCCACAAGATCAACTTTTTTAGCTCCCACTTAAAAGTGAGAACATGTGATATTTGTCTTTCCATACTTGGCCTATTTCACTTAACATAATGACCTCCAGTTTTATCCATGTTGCTGCAAATGGCAGGATTTCATTCATTTTACGGCTGAATAATATTTTATTTTGTGTGTGTGTGTATATACATGTATACATATATATAATATATATTTTTTCTTTTTTTATTCTTTTTTGAGATGGAGTCTCGCTCTGTCGCCCAGGCTGGAGTGCAGTGGCCGGATCTCAGCTCACTGCAATCTCCGCCTCCCAGGTTCACGCCATTCTCCTGCCTCAGCCTCCCGAGCAGCTAGGACTGCAGGTGCCCGCCACCTCGCCCGGTTAGTTTTTTGTATTTTTAGTAGAGACGGGGTTTCACCGTGTTAGCCAGGATGGTCTCGATCTCCCGACCTTGTGATCTGCCCGTCTCGGCCTCCCAAAGTGCTGGGATTACAGGCTTGAGCCACCGTGCCCGGCCTATTTTCTTCATCCATTCATCAACTGATGGACACTTAAGCTGAATCTGTATCTTGGCTATTGTAAGTAGTGCTGCAATAAACACAGGAGTGTAGACAGCTCTTTGTTTTACTGATTTCCTTTCTTCTGAATATATACTCAGCAGTGGGATCACTGGATAATATGGTGGATCTCTTTTCAGTTTATTGGGGCACCTCCATACTGTTTTCCATATTGACTTTACTAATTTACATTCCCATCAATAGTGTACTAGCACTTCCCTTTCTCCACATCCTCATCAGAATCTGTTATTGTCTTTTTTATAATAGCCATTTTAACTGGGAGATAGTATTTCACTGTGGTTTTGATATTTTGATTATGATTAGTGATGTTGAACATTTTTTCATATGTCTGCTGGCAATTTGTATGTCTTTTTTTTTTTTTTTTTTGAGACGGAGTCTCGCTCTGTCGCCCAGGCTAGAGTGCAGTGGCCGGATCTCAGCTCACTGCAAGTTCCACCTCCCGGGTTTACACCATTCTCCTGCCTCAGCCTCCAGAGTAGCTAGGACTACAGGCGCCTGCCACCTCGCCCGGCTAGTTTTTTGTATCTTTTTAGTAGAGACGGGGTTTCACCGTGTTAGCCAGGATGGTCTCGATCTCCTGACCTCGCAATCCACCCGTCTCGGCCTCCCAAAGTGCTGGGATTACAGGCTTGAGCCACCGCGCCCGGCCTTTTTTTTTTTTTTTTTTTTTTTTTGAGCAAGGTCTATTCAGATCACTTGCCCATTTTTAAATTGGGTTATTTGGTTTTTTGTTATTGAGTTGAGGCCCCTATATATTCTGGTTATTAAAACCTTGATGGATGGATAGTTTGCAAATATTTTCTCCTATTCTGCTGGTTGTTTCTTCACTCTGTTGATTGTTTCCTTTGCTGTGAAGCTTCTTAACTTGATGAAATTCCATTCGTCCATTTTTGCTTTGGCTGCCTGTGCTTTTAAGGTATTATACAATGTCATACCACTCAAATGAATGTCCAAAAGCATTTCCCCAATTTCGTCTAGTAGTTTAGGCCTTAGATTTAAGTCTTTGAATCCATTTTCTTTTCTATTTTTTTTTGAGATGCAGTCTCCCTCTATCACCTTGGCTGGAGAGCAGTGGGGAAATCTCGGCTCATTGCAACCTCCGCCTCCTGGGTTCAAGCAATTTTCCCATCTGAGCCTCCTGAGTAGCTGGGATTACAGGCGCCTGTCACCATGCCCAGCTAGTTTTTGTGCTTTTAGTAGAGATGGGGTTTCACCATGTTGGTCAGGCTGGTTTCAAACTCCTGGCCTCAGGTGATCCGGCCACCTTGGCCTCCCAAAGTGCTGGTATTACAGGCATGAGCCACCTCACCCAGACTCTTTAATTCATTTTGATTTGATTTTTGTGTATGGTAAGAAGTTGGGATCTGGTTTCATTCTTCTGCACATGGATATCAAATTTTTCCAACACCATTTATTGAAGAGATTGTCCTTTCTCTAATGTATGCTCTTGGCACCTTTGTCAAAAAAGAATTGGTTGTAAATGTGGGTTTTTTTTTTGTTGTTGTTGTTGTTGTTTTGTTTTTGAGACAGAGTCTCGTTCTGTTACCCAGGCTGGAGTACAGTGGCGCGATCTCCGCTCATTGCAACCTCCACCTCCTGGGTTCAAGCGATTCTCCTGCCTCAGGCTCCCGAGTAGCTGGGACTACAGGCGCATGCCACCAAACCTGGCTAATTTTTTGTATTTTTAGTAGAGACGGGGTTTCACTGTGTTAGCCAGGATGGTCTCGACCTCCTGACCTTATGATCCACCTACCTTAGCCTCCCAAAGCGCTGGGATTATAGGCGTGAGCCACCGCGCCTGGCCTGGATTTATTTCTGGGTTCTCTGCTCTGTTCCATTGGTCTATGTGTCTGTTCTTATGTCAGTACCATGCTGTTTTGGTAACTATAGCTTTCTAGTATATTTTGAAGTCAGGTACTAATTCACCTTTATTTCTGAATTACAGTTCTGTTAGATAAAGAATTCTGGATTGACAGTTTTTGCTTTTTTGTTTTTTTTCCTTATATCACTTTCTCATACCACTGCATACTGAGCTCTACTGTTTCAAAAAGTCAGCTGTTTATCATATTGTGGTTCCTTTCTATATGACGAGTCTTTCTGCTCTTGTGGCTTTCAACTTTTTCCTCTGTCTTTAGTTTTCAACACTTTGACAATGATATGTCTAGGTGTGAATCTTTTTGTGTTTAACACAGTTGGAGTTCATTAAGCTTCTAAGGTTAATAATTTTCAACAAATGTTAGAACTTTCAGACATTATCTTGTCAAACTTTTTTCTGCTTCTTTCCTTCTGAGACTTCCATTATGCATATTTTGGTAGACTTCATGGTGTTCCACCTTTTGTGAAACTCTGTTCATTCATTTGGTCTTCTTTCTCTCTTTCTGATGAAATAATCTCTATTGATACATACTCTGTTTTGCTGAATATTTCTCTGTCAACTCAAATCTGCTAGAATTTCTATTTGATTCTGTTTTAAAATTTCTATCTCTTTATTGCTATTTTCTATTTGGACAAGTCGGTGAGATCATACTTTCCTCTAATTCTTTAAATATAGCTTCGTTTAGCTCTTTGAAAACATTCATAATAGCTGCATTGAAGTCTTTGTGTGCTAAGTAGAACATCTGGTGCCACCTCTGAGACAGTTTCTACTATTCTTTGTTTTTTTCTTGTATATGGGTCACACTTTCCTGTTTTATTCCATGTCTCATAATTTTTTCTTGTTGAAAACTGAACACATTTGATACTTTATATTAGCAACTCTGGATTCTGAACCCCGTGTGTTTTGTTTTGTTTTGTTTTGTTTTACAACTTCCCGGAACAATTCTGTAGAGTTTAACTTCCCATACAGTATCTTGCAATGTGAAGCTGCTCAGCTTCTTGTTGTTTTCTTTTTTATTATCTCTGTTTTTATTGTTAAGCTTGGCTTTCTTGGGTTAGCCTAACTTACTGGTCAGCCAATGACTGTTGAGAGGCTGTGCTGAAACACCTTGAGCCAGTAACACTCGCATTCTTTTCCTGATGGATCTGTACATGGTTTGGGGAATGCATTTAAAGTTCAGGCAGGTTACAAGCCTACCCTGGCTTTTACTTTCTGCACATGCAAGGCTTTGCCTTCAATTAGGGAGGAATAAAGGACTAAAGCCCACTTTGGTTTCTCCTGAGTTTGTGTATAGCCTTGTACAAGTAGTCTACAGATCACTGGGGACATGAGAAAGCTTGTTAAGGCTCACTATGGTGATCCTGTTCCCTGTCAAAAATTTGACTGGTCTGTTGTTAGTCTGCTGCTTCCCCTAACCAGTATTTTATCCCCAAGCTGGTGATGTCAGTTTCCCCTCATTGTTTACCACCATGATGGTATGTATTTGTTTTATAATATCCTTGGAGAGGCATTTATTCATGCTCTCCTTCAAATCATAAATCAGACTGTCAGTGCATTCTGACCTGCCCTGTGGAACTATCATGCAGATTTGCTGGATGGGAGGAAATGAAAGCTGCTCCTCATTAAATTACCACACACTTCCATTGTTCTCACCAAGGATTAGTAGTTCTTGAATAAATGCTTCTTAATTTCTTGTATATATTTGGTCAGTTTCCAGAGTCCTGAAATGGTTGTTTGACAATTTTGTTTAGTTTTTTAAGTGCTTTTGGGAAAAGGGTTTGCTGAGATCTTCACTCGGCCATTCCAGAAATCATGATAATTTTTTTTTTAACAACGTACTGACTATAAGTTAGAGACAAATATTTGTTTCACCTCATTGCATATGAACCAACCTGAATCATCCTTTAAAAATTATCACAGTCAAATGAATTTTTATAAGTAACAGTAGAGGCAAAATAAAATAACACTGAAAATGAGTAAACAAATTTAAAAAAAACCCCAGATGAAATGAACCAATTTGGAACCAACAATTTTAAATCTAGACTTATTAAAAAATACAAAATACAGAAAGCAGATTATTGGTACTTCTAAGAAAGAGGTCCTAAACTTGATTCTGCCAGTCCCATGTAATTTCAGGTCCTCAACTTCTATAAATCTCAGTTTTCATTTTTACAAAATGGGAGACATTAATTTCATGCAGTTATTCTAAGGGCCAGATGAGATAATGTAATTACACGTATTTTGCAAATAATAACTTTCCATGAAAATATAAGATTATATCAACCTTATTTTTTGAAATAGGGATGCTATGAGTAGTTGTAAAATAAGGCAATAAATATAAATATGGGCTACATAGCATTCTTTCTATCTATGCTAAGTGATATTTACTTCAGAATATATTACTATAGTAAATTAGACTGTAATAGAAAAAAAGTCTTGAACTCAGGAGTTCAAGACCAGCCTGGGCAGTACAGTGAGACCCCATCTCAAAAAAATCCAAGACAGAAAATAAAACAAACAAACAAATAAAAACTACATGAGACTGGAGTTTTATGAAAGCAACATTTAAAAAAACAGATTTTGCTTAATCTTCTTTAAGAAATAACCATGCTGCTTTGCATATGGAGTGGCTACCCATTTATTCCTTTCTTTTCTTTCTTTTTTTTTTTTTGACAGTCTCACATTGTCACCCAGGCTGGAATGCAATGGCATAATCTTGGCTCACTGCAGCTTTGACCTCCTGGGCTCAAATAATCCTCCCACCTCTGCCTCCCGAGTAGCTGGGACCACAGGCGTGCACCACTGAGACTCGATAATTTTTTTATTTTTTGTAAAGACAGGGTCTTTGGCCGGGCACGGTGGCTCAAGCCTGTAATCCCAGCACTTTGGGAGGCCGAGACGGGCGGATCACGAGGTCAGGAGATCGAGACCATCCTGGCTAACACGGTGAAACCCCGTCTCTACTAAAAAAAATACAAAAAAAAAACTAGCCGGGCGAGGTGGCGGGCGCCTGTAGTCCCAGCTACTCGGGAGGCTGAGGCAGGAGAATGGCGTAAACCCGGGAGGCGGAGCTTGCAGTGAGCTGAGATCAGGCCACTGCACTCCAGCCCGGGCGACAGAGCGAGACTCTGCCTCAAAAAAAAAAAAAAAAAAAAAAAAAAAAAGACAGGGTCTCACCATGTTGCCCAGGCTGGTCTCAAACTCCTGAGCTCAAACAATCCACCTGCCTTGGCTTCCCAAAGTGCGGGGATTACAGGCATGAGCCACTACACCTGGCCCCTTTACTTTCTTAATAAACTTGCTTTCATTTAAAAATAAATAAATAAATAATAAATAAATAACCATTTTTAAAACTTGTCATTTAAAAACTTAGAAATATATCTACTACTTTAACTATCTATGTACTAACTGGCATGTCCTGTTTAAACGTTGAATATGTAATCCTGTTCTCAGGTATTCCAAACAACTCTATTTTAGTAAACTCCCATCTATCCAGAAATCCAAGCCACAAGAAACTACTGAAGAGTTTGTATGCACAATACTTTCAAGAAAAAGTCAAGTGACAGTACCTATTGAGAGTTTATTTTAAAAGCAGAGTTTACTAGAAATTCAGTCCTATTTCTGAAACTATCTACACAAATGTGTAGCATAACAGCAATGTCACAAAGCAATGAAAGATACTCAAGTTATTAAAAATTAGAATATAGCTATAAAACATGCATACCTTTGTTTTTAAAATATAATCCAGATATTTCATCTTAAGTAATTCATCCTAAAGTAAATCCTTAAGCCAAGACATAGAGACTTTATTAACAAAATTGGTCCAATAAGCTTATATTAAAAAAGAATAATAGAGGATGAACAGAGCTGCAAACCAATCATTTAAAATTATATTCAAAGAAGGCTTTATTCTAATATATATTAAAGTAGTATTTTATATGATCTAGAGTGAAAATAGGAGCAGGGAATAAAATAGGTTTTCAGAATATTCCCATTTTTATATAAATTGTACAAATATCATTGTGGGCATATGTTTATATGAATATTAAAAATGTCTACAGCAATTATCTATAAATTATCTATAAAATCTTTCTCTGCTTTTTGTTTAGCTCTATTTTCTAATTTTTCCAACAATAAACATATTTTGGTACTAAAGAAAACTGGTTACTTTTTATCTCATTTCAGAAAATCAAATTTAGTGTTCAGTGCAATTTTAATGTTAAACAGAATTTGCCTTCTTAATTAATCTATAGTATCTTCCTTTATCTAGGAAGGTACTTTAACAAAAATATTTCAATATGTAACTATTTTTGAGAAACAGTTAATGATTACATTAAAATAGGACATGCTGTTCCTCAGTAACCAATATATTTCAAGTATTTGAAATTTCAACTATATAACTGAAACTACAAATTTACCTAATAATTTGTCCTTCTTCTTCTGGAGTAGCTGGTCTTAACCCCAGAACTATGTGACACACCTAGGGAAAAAAATGGTAAATCAAAGTTTATTAACTGCATACTGTTTCACATTCTCTGCATGAGACCCACTTCTTAAATGGGAATCTGAATTAGCAACAGCTTTCAACTCATGAATGATCAATTATTCACTTGAGCAAATTTTAACTTTAGCCTTGTGGTTTTGGGGTTTTGTTTGCTTTTTTTAAATAAGCCATTCCAATGGAGGCTAACTTTCAAATCTCTAGGTAAGAAGGGAAGAGAAAGGGAAAGAAGAAAAAGGGAAAGGGGAAGATATTACCTCAGGAACAGATTTCAGAATAATTCTTCTGACACTTGCATATGATAGATTTTATTTTATTTATTTATTTTTTTTGAGGCGGAGTCTCGCTCTGTCGCCCAGGCTGGAGTGCAGTGATGCAATCTCGGCTCACTGCAAGCTCCGCCTCCCGGGCTCACGCCATTCTCCTGCCTCAGCCTCCTGAGTAGCTGGGACTACAGGCGCCCGCCACCGCGCCCGGCTAATTTTTTGTATTTTTAATAGAGATGGGGTTTCACCGTGGTCTCGATCTCCTGATCTTGTGATTCGCCCGCCTCGGCCTCCCAAAGTGCTGGGATTACAGGCGTGAGCCACCGCGCCCGGCCGATAGATTTTAAATGGCCAAAACACTCAGCCATGTGTGAGATCTTGGCAAATAAAAGCATAATTCAATATTGTATCATTAACCTAACAAGCTAACTCTATCAATTTAAAAACACAGATAAAAATAAAAACAATTTAGCATAACTGTCTGCTCATTGTACATATAAGCATAACCAAATACGTGACAAAGCACATATAGTAAAATATAATAAAATTTAGGTTCAGGGTGTTTCCTGAAAAAAACTTTGAGCTTTTCAGTATAAAATGTTGGAAGCATACACATAAGCAAATCTAAAGTATATGTTTATTCATAAGTTAAGAGTCACAAAAACAGTGCCACTCCAAGTCCACAGTAAGAATGACGAAATAGGTCAGGCGTGGTGGCTCAAGCCTGTAATCCCAGCACTTTGGGAGGCCGAGATGGGCGGATCACGAGGTCAGGAGATTGAGACCATCCCGGCTAACACGGTGAAACCCCGTCTCTACTAAAAAATACAAAAAAAAACTAGCCAGGCGCGGTGGCAGGCGCCTGTAGTCCCAGCTACTCAGGAGGCTGAGGCAGGAGAATGGCGTAAACCCGGCAGGCGGAGCTTGCAGTGAGCTGAGCTCCGGCCACTGCACTCCACCCTGGGCGACAGAGCGCGACTCCGTCTCAAAAAAAAAAAAAAAAAAAAAAAAAAAAAAAAAAAAGAATGACAAAATAGCAAAGGCAAAACTAAAAGTCAAAATGCTATACTCTGTGAGAGCTACAACATGACTCAGACACAAACTTAAGTGACCAAAAATATTCATACAGTGAATATGAGATAAAGAGTACACTAAATATGTTCGTGTACAAACAGTATATGAACTGTCAACTGTACATGAGCAATACATTGAATATGTTCATGTACTGTTCATACAATAACTTCGTATACTGAATATGAGATTGTTACTTTAAAAAATAACAATAGTTCAGTGGCCGGGCGCGGTGGCTCAAGCCTGTAATCCCAGCACTTTGGGAGGCTGAGACGGGTGGATCACGAGGTCAGGAGATCGAGACCATCCTGGCTAACACGGTGAAACCCCGTCTCTACTAAAAATACAAAAAGCTAGCCGGGCGAGGTGGCGGGTGCCTGTAGTCCCAGCTACTCGGGAGGTTGAGGCAGGAGAATGGCGTAAACCCGGGAGGCGGAGCTTGCAGTGAGCTGAGATCAGGCCACTGCACTCCAGCCTGGGCGACAGAGCCAGACTCCGTCTCAAAAAAAAAAAAAAAAACAAAAAAAAACAATAGTTCAATTTAAAAAAAAAAGCCTACAGAACCCACTACTGAGGATATTATTTTAAATGAGATAAAAATAGTTGACCAGGCCAGGCGTGGTGGCTCATACCTATAATCCTAGCACTTTGGGAGGACAAGGTGGGCAGATCACTTGAGGTCAGGAGTTTGAGACCAGCCTGGCCAATATGGTGAAACCTCATCTCCACTAAAAATACAAAAAGTAGCTAGGGGTGGTGGCACACACCTGTAATCCAGCTACTCAGGAGGCTGAGGCAGGAGAATCGCTTGAACCTGAGAGATGGAGGTTGCAATGAGCCCAGATTGCACCACTGCACTCCAGGCTAGGCGACAGACCAAGACTTTGTCTCAAAATAAATAAACAAAAATAAAAAACAGTTGACGAATTTTCATGTTACCAAGCAATTCTGTTGTGTTTATAGTGGTGATCTATATTATTTTCACATATATTTTATAAAGCCATCAACTTGAATCTATGCTGAAAATTATAACTTGTAATAAAGCAAATAATTGATTTACAGGCCTATCAGATTATATATGTTTTAAATACATAAAACTTAGTCATTAGCTCTCCGGAAGAGACCAATTTCCATTTATTCCAACATAGATGTGTTGCAGACAAGTTCGTTATTTAAAATGGTAGATCATGATACGTATAAACATACTAAACCATTCTGACCTTCGCAGTGGTAAAAGGAAGATAAAATTAGAAGAAACTAAAATAACCACTATTAAATCAAGTTAAATATTTATGAATAACTATAAAAATGGGGAAACTTAAATTATCCTTAAAAATCAGAGCAAGAGAATTAGTTTAACTAGGACAATAGTTAAAATTTGGCAAGCTCTATGACTTAGTGTTGACTTCTGGTAGCTTTCATTCTTTCCTTCCCGCTTAATCTTTCTTGGACCTTCTAAATAATAAAAATTAGGAAACAGCCTCATACCTTCAATGATCTCTTAATCAGAGAGATTGTATTCTTTGAAAAACTTGGGCTGGGCGTGGTGGTTCACTCCTGTAATTCCAGCACTTTGGGAGGCTGAGACAGGAGAACTACTTGAGCCTAGGAGTTTAACACCAGCCTGGGCAACATAGCAAGACCTGTCTCTATAAAACATACAAAATTAGCCAGGTGTGGTGCCACACGCCTGTAGTCCCAGCTACTCGGGAGGCTGAGGAAGGAGAATCACCCTGCCTGCACAGTCAAGGCTGCGGTGAGACGCTTGCACCACGGCACTCCAGCCTGCATGACAGAGCGAGAGCTGTCTCAAAATTAAAAAAATAAAATAAAATAATAAAAAAAGAAAAGAAAAATGTATAGCTACCTCCTTATGATTCATCTTTCTGGTCATACTGCCTTACTTATTAGGAAGGCTATTTATTTATTTTATTTATTTTCTTTTACAAAAATTATCCTGGTCAGTCTTATTACAAGGAAGCCCTTTTAAAAAGACAATAATGAAGAAACTAGCAAATTATGATGGCTTTTGCAACTTACTCTCTATATGTCTGTGTACTACTCTAAAATGAGTTAAAATAATCTACATCCCACTTTTCTATTTCCCACATCACATTTTGAGAAACTTCAGCAAGCACCCATCTTTCAGATGTGTAATGTAGTTCTGTTTTTTTTTTTTTTAAATAATATATGGTTTTGCAGCCTAGATACAACAACTCTGACTACTATATGATGGAAAAGATGTAGAAGTACTGGTATTACTACCCTCTGTTGCTGTTATTTACCTTAAACATACCTGGAAAAGGAGGTTCAAAAACTCATTGGCAAGAACATTTTTCACACTCCAGATCTGATAGTCTTCCAGAGTAAGATGACCCATCTGAAACAGAGACACTCATGTTAGGAACATCTTCTTTTCTTTTCTTTTTTTTTTTTTTTTGAGACAGAGTCTCATACTGTTGCCTGGGCTGGAGTGCAATGGCGCAATCTTGCCTCACTGAAACCTCGGCCTCCCGGGTTCAAGTGATTCTCCTGCCTCAGTCTCCCAAGTAGCTGAAATTACAGGTGCCCGCCACCATGCCCAGCTAACTTTTTGTATTTTTCAGTAGAAACTCGGTTTCACTATGTTGGCTAGGCTGGTCTTGAACTCCTGACCTCGTGACCCATCTACCTTGACCTCCCAAAGTGCTGGGATTGCAGGCGCCCACCATGATCTAAATGTTGACTAACATAGAAAAGCAATTTCTTCCTCTTTACTTTTTCCTAACTCCCCTACAATGCAGAAGGTAAACTAGTTCAAGTTCATTCCTGTATGTTTCCCTAAATGCATTCAATAGGAAAATTTTACAATTTGTGGTAATGCAAACATATATAGTTTAATCATACATGGTTGGTAAAATTCACTAAATATCTGGGAATTTTATCAACTCAGTAAGAAATACTGCCCGTTTTCTTTAAAAGGCTTAGATAACTAAATCAATAAAGATGTTCTAGTAACATTATTTGTCCTCGCTTCCTTTTATGCCTCAAATGTATTGGTGGCAGTCTGTACTATTAACAAGGAAAATATATATATACATTGTTTTCTAAAGAGAAAAAATATTGACTTGCAGAATCACTGAGGTGTATAGATCAACTGTCTTATAATCAAACAATAGCATGTGAGGGATTTAATAGAAAAATCACTGGGCATGGTGGCATGTGCCTGTAGTCCCAGTTACTCCAGAGGCTGAGGCAAGAGAATCGCTTGAGCCCAGAAGCATGAGTCCAGCCTGGGCAACATAGCAAGACACTATCTCTTTGAAAAAAAAGTAATAATAATAAAGAAAATCCTCCAAATCAGGGTAGAGAAATAAGCTAAAGGTAAAGTAAGAAAAACAAAAACTCCTTTTTGTTTTTTCAAACAAGTTCACATCCAAAAAGTAGAAGGCAGGGAAAGGGGTAGGCAAATCACTAGATTATGACTAACACTGAATCACAGAATCTTTCTTATCATGATCACTTTTCAAAAAATTGTCCTGTTCACTTACAACAGAGGAAGTGCTGTGATAAGGGTTTTTTTTCCCACTCAAATCAGTACAGCAGAGGTCCTTGAATAATGTTTCATTCAACATCATTTTACTATAATGTTAATAAAAAAAAAAATGGATTCCCAGCTGGGGCCACTATCTGTGTGGAGTTTGCATATTCCTTCCATGTCTGCATGAATTTTCTCCAGGTTTCCTCCCACATCCCAAAGACATACATGTTAGGTTAACTAGAGTGTCTGAATTGTCCCACTATAGTGTGATATCTGTTGCTGTGAGGAGAGGAACATCAATGCCAGCACCATGGCAACAGAAGAACCTCAAAGGCTATGTAAGATCTGCCAATCTCCCAAATCAAGTATACAAAAAATTGGTGAAGAGAGGGTTTGAATTCACACTTATGGTAGCAGGTGAATCTGGATTGGGCCAGTTAACATTAATCAACTTATTATTCCTCACAGATTTGTATTCTCCACAGTATCCAGGTCCTTCCCATAGAATAAAACACACTGATGAACAATGTGATTTCATCATTCCAAGAAATACATTGGTAAGAACACACGTGCAGAACTTGAAAGATGTTACTAATAATGAAGAACTACAGAAGCAGAAAACTGGCAGCTGTGACATAACGGAGTTGATAACGTTACCAAGCAAGGGAGGCTTGCTGCCTGATGAGATAGAAGCCAATACTATGACGTTGGGTTTTTGAGAAGAGCAAAGCAAACAGGTCAACCAAAAAGGAGATGGCAGTCCAGCTCAAGTCTGTCTCCCTGTGCTGGTTTTAAGGCAAGAATTTTATTTAAAAAGCCTTATAGGGTGGATTCTGGGATTGGCAGGTGACTGCTAGAAGGAGAGGACTGGAAAGTCCTTGGGCATGCACAATTATTTCTTCATGTTACTTCATGGATCGCATGTGGAAATTGGGGGGAGTCAGTATGAAACATGCAATGGGAATTAGCAAGCTCATCCTGCGTAAACTCTAGTTAGCCATATTGGTTCTAGCCAATTCAGCCAGTTTTTAAAATCTCACAATGGAGAGAGGGTTAACATTTCAGCAAGTTGTTATTTATTTTATTTTGTTTTCTAAAAGAGATACAGGATCTCACTCTATCACCCAGGCTGGAGTGCAGTGGTGTGATCACAGCTCACTGCAGTCTCAAACTCCTAGGTTCAAGGGATCCTCCAGCCTCAGCCTCCTGACTACAGGCACAGGTTACCAAAACTGGCTTACAAAAAAAAAAAGGAAAACACAAAAACACAAAGTCTAGTCATGCTGCCCAGGCTGGTCTTGAACTCCTGGCCTTGCAATCCTCCTACCTTGGCCTCCCAAAGTGCTAGGATTACACAGGCGAGAGCCACCACACAGGCCACTTTTTTGGTGTTTTTTCCCTTCAATCTGCTATTCTGCACACTCAAGGAGTTCTGCTGGTTATCGGTTTCCTACTCTTTGGGGAAAAGTTTTAGTTTCAGCTTTTTACTAAGTTGTTTCTTTTCTTAGCCGCTATCCTGTAAGCCCAAGACTATAGTCATTGGTTTCTTTAACTCTTTAGGGCACAATATCAATAACAGAATAAATGGCAGCTTACTAAGAGTCTTCCTCTAGCACAAATGGAAGAAGGAAAAAGGGAGCAAGTAGGTAAGATGAAGAAGATGGGGATCAAGGCAGCAGGTATTTGAGATGGTCAGTAAGTAGTTCAAAACCTGAAGGATTCTGAAGTTGAGCTCCAATGGTGCCATGAAACGATGCAAATGAAAAACATGAAATGACGCAAATGATAAATGAATACTACATTCATTTAATGCAAATAAAAAACAATTTGGAAGCACAGCAAAAAGAATTAAGAGAAAAACCGCTGTCAGTTTGAGGATGAGTAAGCAAACTGAGAAGTCAACAATGTATTTTAGAACATCAGAACTCTTCAAGAATCTTGGTAAAGATCAAGAAGAAAGGGAAGATCTTTTAAACTCCCTATTGACCAAGAGTTACATATTAGTTGCCAAAACACCATTATGGACATCAGTGTTTGCTGGATCCCTCTGACCAATCTGCATCAGCCATTATGATGGATTTAACAGCATGACAAAAATGACTTTGTTGTTGATCCTGGTGGGGATTAAGATGCCTTGAATTGTAGGGTGTTGTGTACTTATAAAGTAACAGCTCTAAGTGCCTTTCCTACATTTTATTTTCCTTTTTAAAAAATTAAACAGATATCTTCAATTTAATGCAAGAGAACACTTCGCTGTTGTACAGTCACGTTCTGGCGATTTGAATGTTTACAGGACATTCTAAAATAAAATGACTCTGGAAGGTTTTGATTGAAGATAAATTGCCATAATATGAGGCAAACTATGCTTCTCTATAACTATAATACAAAAGTTCCATCTGATGCAGCATATACAATAAAGTAAATTAGTCTAACACAGGTGACCCTATTTTTTCACCCTTCTATTGTTTAAAAATACACATGGGAAAAAAACCCTATATGCTTACAGTGCACCTAGAACTACTTTTTGAAACAATCTTTTTTTGTTGTTTATTTTAAATCCCTTAAATATATATTACTCTTATTTAGTGCCCCCTTTAGCCAGAATCTCATTATTGCTTCCTTTTTGTAATAACACTTAAATTTAGGTATTTTCCACATATTGGCCCTGCTAAAATAGAATATAGCATCTTTCGCATGGTAGGAACCAGCAAGGAAGCTTTCCTTTAACTCCCTTTTTACATTTTATGGTAAGTAGCAGGAGGAAGATGCATTTACAGATGATTTCTAGGCAACACTGAGAAGATAAAGACCAACTTTGCAGTCTCTTTAGTTTACTAGAAATAGGAATCACGGCCTCTTAAAGAGAAGTCACTATTTTGCACTGAACTGTATTCATAGATAGCATATATGCACTTTTTGTTTGTATTGTAAACAATTCATGTAACAATGTTGTGATGTAAAAAAACAAAAAAATGAAAAAATAATAAATTGTCCCAGTATGAGTGAGTGTGGATATACATGTGAGTGCGCCCTTCAGTGGGATGGTGTCTTGTCCAGGGTTGGTTTCTGTCTTGTACCCTGAGCTGCAGGGATAGGCTCTGGCCAGCCACTAACCAGAACTGGAATAAGCAGGTTGGAAATGAATACAAATTACCATAAAATAACAACTCATAAAGTATGTAACGATCATACAAATGTATGATAATAAATGATATGCTAAGAAAGTACTCAATGAGCCTCCCATATTTGTTATTGTTAGTTTTTGAACTGCAAGGTGGTAGGAGGTGTTTCTTATAATTTTCATTTTGCAAACATTTATCCCTTGATTTAACCCATCACCACTATGCTGCTGTCACTCATTAATTCACCAAAAACTGGGTAAATAATTATCTTGTTTTTATCAATCTTTCTTAGATCTATTTATAGTTCACATTTATTTCAAAGTTTAATATTAGAAGTGCTTGGGGTCTTTATTTAGAAGTTTGGTGATGTTTTTGTGACTAGAAATATGCTGTGGGAACTTAACTCTTGTTTGCCTAAGGTAAAATTAGTTTTGTTCTATACCCTTCCACTTAAAGTTGGAGTTTCCAAGAACCTAAAGACAACATTAAGTGAGTACTAACTGTACAAGAAGTTAAAGGCATCTGGAACTGTAATACATTATGCACAAAAGGATCTTTGACTTAGACACCTATTGTTCATATTACAATGCTATCAGAACTGTCAATTACTTCCATAACCATCCGTAATTAGTATTCCCTTTGCCTTTGAAAATTACTTTTGGCTATAGCAATACAGTTTTAAAAGATACAGGAATAGGCCGGGTGTGGTGCCTCACGCCTGTAATCCCAGCACTTTAGGAGGCTGAGGTGGGTGGATCATCTTAGGTCAGGAGTTCAAGACCAGCCTGGCCAACATGGTGAAAGCTAGTCTCTACTAAAAATACAAAAAAATTAGCTGGGTATGATAGCGGGCTCCTGTAATCTCAGCTACTCAGGAGTCTGAGGCACGAGAATCATTTGAACCCAGGCGGCGGAGGTTGCAGTGCACTCCAACCTGTGCAACAAGAGCAAGACCAAAAAAAAAATAAAAAAGATTCAGGAATAAATCATAGCATAATCATAATGGAATACTATGCAGATGATAAAAATACTAAGTTAATCTATATATAACTAGCATATGAAAGACACTTATTAAACATTCTACTAAGTTTTTTAAGTAAACATTTATTTACTAAGCGTCTTTCATATGCTAGATAGAAAATTATATATAGATTTAGGAAAATTCAGAAAAAAATTATTGCAGAATGACTTATACAGTATTATTCAATTTTTAAATAAAGAATACAGACAACACACGTAAATTTATCCTACACTTGATAGTAGTCAGAATAGTGTATCTTCCTCTATAACATTCATTGAGAATAACTAAAATTTTAATTCTTAAAACGAAAAAAGCCCAGAAGAACTGCAAGCTCTGCCACATCATGTACCTCAGTCATGAGGAGGCAAAAGAGAAACATGTCACATAACTTAATGAACTCTAAGGGTGAGGATATTATGCTCTGATAAATTCCATCGCATTAAGAAGTTTTACACTGAACAGTCACAAGTAAAATTCCAGGACAGAAAAATGAAGAATGCCAATACAAGGAAAAGCTATGCTGAACATAAGCTATATTTCAAAATGCTACTTTTTATCTTTGAAGTAATAATTGTCAATGATTCTGCACTGAAGACAAAACTAACAGCTACTGTAAACTAATTTTAATTTTATAGGACTCAGCATTTAGAACAGATAGGGAAATCATAGTGAAATATGAAAATGTAATAACTTCTATTAATTTTATCGTTTGAAAATCTAAAATGCTACTAATAAAAATAAAATAATGGCTGTTTAAAAAGTACAAACGTAGGCCAGGCACGGTGGCTCACACCTGTAATCCTAGCACTTTGGGAGGCCAAGGTGGGTGGATCACTTGAGGTCAGGAGTTTGAGACCAGCCCGGGCAACATGGCGAAACCCGTCTCTACTAAAAATACAAAAATTAGCCAGGTGTGGTGGTGCAAGCCTGTAATCCCAGCTACTCAGAAGGCTGGGAAAGGAGAATTGCGTGAACCCGGGAGGTAGAGATTCCAGTGAGCCGAGATCACCCCATTGCACTCCAGCCTGGGCAACAGAGCAAGACTCTATCTCAAAAAAACAGAAATAAAAACAAAAACAACAAAAAAAGGACAAACATAATTTGATATGTGCAATAAATTATTAATACATGGTATAAGAACCTTGCATATCTAGCAGAACAAAACATAAAATGCTTAAGATGGTAAAAAGTATTTTTAAGATGATAATCTGATTCTTTTATGTAGTTAAAGTAGCAATCACAAATATTCAAGGAAGAATTTTCAGAGTGAGGGTACACTGACCTCAAAAATATGTTACTACTGTCCAAAAGGAAAGAAACATCATGAAAAGAAATAATAGATACCACCATACAGAATCATCATGCATACAATGATGGTCAAAAGCCCATTTGCTATACTGACACCTGAGTAATAATTAACACACTGTAAAAACATATACAGCATTACGCTTAAAAACTAGAATTGTAAATGGATTTTATTTTCTCCCAATTTAGTGGATGTTTTATTGACTGCAGTTAGGACTACTGCTAAGCAAGGTATCGATAATATGAACTTTTCCTAAAGCAAATTCACTGACTATATTGCTTATTTTATCTATCTATCTATCTATCTATCTATCTATCTATCTATCTATCTATCTATCTAACTGAGACAGAGTTTCACTCCTCTTGCCCAGGCTGGAGTGCAATGGTGTGATCTTGGCTCACTGCAACCTCTGCCTCCCAGGTTCAAGTGGATCTCCTGCCTCAGCCTCCTGAGTAGCTGGGATTACAGGCACCCAACACTAAGCCCAGCTAATTTTTGTATTTTTAGTAGAGACAGGGTTTCGCCATGTTGGCCAGGCTGGTGTCAAACTCCTGACCTTGGTTGATCTGCCCACCGTGGCCTCCCAAAGTCCTGGGATTATAGGCATGAGCCACCATGCTCAACCTACATGACTTATTTGTAAATGTCCTCCATTTAAATGTGGCCCTGATTAGGCCAGGCGCAGTGGCTCATGCCTGTAATCCCAGCACTTTGGGAGGCCGAGACGGGCGGATCATGAGGTCAGGAGATCAAGACCATCCTGGCTAACACGGTGAAACCCCATCTCTACTAAAAATACAAAAAATACAAAAAAAAAAAAAAAAAAAGAGCCGGGTGCAGTGGTGGGAGCCTGTAGACCCAGCTACTTGGGAGGCTGAAGCAGGAGAATGGTGTGAACCCGGGAGGAAGAGCTTGCAGTGAGCCGAGATCATACCACTACACTCGAGCCTGGGCAACAGAGCGAGACTCTGTCTCAAAAATAAATAAATAAATAAATAAATAAAAATAAATACATGTGGTCTTGATTTTCAAAATAGCGTCAGCTGATCGCTTGCTCTGTTCTACTTAAATCTTTGGAGGTTTCTCCACAGTTTGGTATAAAGTTCAACTCCTGAGGTTTGTACCCAAGGCCCTTCAAGATATGGCCCCAATCTAGGTCTATAGCCTTCAATATATGAATCTGTTATTCCAGCCACATCAGAATATTTGCAGTTCTAGGACTATACAGGATGTCTTACTGTACAGTCCTATACAGTAATAATGTCTTCTATTCTTTTTTTTTTTTTTTTTTTTGAGACGGAGTCTCGCTCTGTCGCCCAGGCTGGAGCGCAGTGGCCAGATCTCAGCTCACTGCAAGCTCTGCCTCCCAGGTTTATGCCATTCTCCTGCCTCAGCCTCCCAAGTAGCTGGGACTACAGGCACCTGCCACCATGCCCGGCTAGTTTTTTGTATTTTTTAGTAGAGATGGGGTTTCACCATGTTAGCCAGGATGGTCTCGATCTCCTAACCTCATGATCCACCCGTCTCGGCCTCCCAAAGTGCTGGGATTACAGGCTTGAGCCACCGCGCCCGGCAATGTCTTCTATTCTACCCCTAGTTGTTACCTCTTTTAGGAATCACCTTTCAACTTTTTACTTCTGTTAACCATAATTAACTAATTATTAAAGTGCTGCATCCCAGCAGAAATCTGAACTTTTGAAGTTCAATTTACATGGTTCCCTTTCTATCCTCCCACCATAATACCGGGTGCTAACCTTTTTTTTTTTTTGAGACAAGTTCCCATTCTGTTGCTCAGGCTGTAGTGCAGTGGTGTAATCATGGCTCACTATAGCCTTGACCTCCCAGGCTCAAATGATTCTCTTGCCTCAGCCTCCCTTGTAGCTGGAACTATAGGCATGTGCTACTATGCCTGGCTAAGTTTTTGGGTTTTTTTTTTTTTTTTTAGAGATAGGGTCTCGTTATGTTACCCAGGCTGGTTGAGACCTCCTGGACTCAAGTGATCCTCCCACCTCAGCCTTCCAAAGTGCTGGGATTATAGATGAGAGCCACCATGCCCAGCCTCGACTTCTAACATAGCCCTGATCACACTTGTCTATCTTACCTCTATACTACAGACTATCAAAGGGTAACATCTAGATCTCTTGAGCCACTACAGAGTATCATTAAATAGTCAATAGATGAATTAGATAAGACAGAGAAGACTTGGTAGTCAGGAAAAGAATGAGTAATGGTACAATCCAGTCACCAGCGAATATTGTTAATAGGCTTAGTTAAAAAATCCAAGTTCTATCCTAACTACTATTTCATTATCATGGTTACATGGAATTGAAGCAGCTAAATGATCTTGTTTAATGTTCACAGCAGAGCAAGAAGTAGAAACCCCATCTTACCTAAAAGCTGACAGCAAAAATACCTACATACTTATGAAACACTTAGAAAAAAGGTGTTCAAAATTTTATCTCTATACAAGGAATTTTCTAACCGAAATTTTTCCTGGTTTTTGCTCTCAAACACACCAAACAGAAGTCGATACCTTAGTTTCTGGCAGAGAGAGGAGAAAGAAGGGGACTGAATTGTCAAAGCTCTAGCCTGAAACTCATATCTATTATCTGTTTCTATTGAGAATCAGTTAATAGGGCCATTACAAGTTCTTTTGAAATTGTGATTGAAGAAAGAAAAAAAAACTGATTGAAGAAAGAAAAAAAAACTGATGTTCTTTATTTATTCAAAACCTCTACTTAATGGCACCATTGTGGTATAGATCCTACCAACCTGCTACTTGGTACGTGTCAATGTTTCAGTAGAAAGACTCAAATTTATGCAAATGTGTCTCATACAGGTAATTTATTTTCAATTTCACAGGGACACATAGACGTCATAGGAATGCAAGCTATAGGATAAATATATTATGTAAATCTATATATTAAATATATGGTAAATATATTTATATAGTAAACATATATATTAAATATATAGTAAATCTATTATGATAACATTAGCAATAAATGTTACCAAACTAAGTAAGTCAAGGATTTTTTATTTATAAAGTACATGTTTATTTTTGCTATTACATGCTTATTCTGGCTGCCACTAAAGGACACAGTAGAGGTCCTTAGCACAACCATTTAAAAATTTTTTTTAGGCCTGCACAGTGGCTCATGCCTTGTAATCCCAGCACTTTGGGAGGCTGAGGCAGGATTGCTTGAGCCTAGGAGTTTGCAACCAGCCTGGGCAACATGGTGAGACCTGGTCTCTTAAAAAAAAAAAAAAATTAGCTGGGCATGTTGGTGCACACCTATAGTCTCAGCTATTCACAAGGCTGAGGTGGGAGGATTGCTTGAACCCAGGAGGTCAAGGATGCAGTGAGCCAAGATCCCACCACTGAACTTCAGCCTGGGCAACAGAGCAAGATCCTGTGTCAAAAAAAAAAAAAAAAAAAAAGAATAAATTTTTTAAAAGAATAGATGTACTGGCCAGGCACAGTGGTTCACGCTTGTAATCCAAGTACTTTGGGAGGCCAAGGCAGGCAGATCACTGGAGGCCAGGGGTTCGAGACTGGCCTGGCCAACATAGCGAAACCCCATCTCTACTAAAAATACAAAAAATTAGCTGACATGGTGGCACATGTCTGCAGTCCCAGCTACCTTGGAGGCTGAGGCAAGAAAATCACTTGAAGCCGGGAGGCAGAGGTGGCAGTGAGCTGAGATCCTGCCAGTGCACTCCAGCCTGGGTGACAGAGCAAGACTCTGTCAAAGAAAAAAAAAAAAAGAGAGAGACAGAATATATGTATTGCCAGATTAAGAGAAAAATACATTTCCATCATCTCAGATATCCTTATGGTTGTTCCCAATTAATCTGCACACCCCTGAAATCACTATTCCAACTTCTATCACTATTTGTTAGTTTTGCTTCTGTGTTCTTCAACTTCATATAAATGGAATCATACAGTACATATTCTTTTTTATTTGACTTCTTTTGCTCAATATAAATAAGGTTAGCCTTACCACAACTTAGTCAAATGGAAGAAATATAGATTATAGGCTATAGTTGTCAAGGGCTGTATCTACATAATTCTTATAAAATGCCTAGCACAGACTTATAATAAATGTTTGCACATACAGTTTCAGAGTTGCTTAAAGATGGAATGGCTCTCTTTGGAGATAACTTGGAGGTGTTTTACCCACAGGTCCAGAGAAGTACTTGGTAGGGAGGATGCAGAAGAGATTCAAGCATGTATATAAGCTATACATCCCAAACAGAGCACATGATATTTTTGGAAAAAGATACATTAGTTCTATCTAGACTCACCTTTGTGGTGTCATGTGCATTCAATATGCCTTCTACAATGTCAGAGAGATCCATATGTAATTCCTTTAAAGCAACCCAAAGGAGTAATTAGAAAAAGAGTCAGTGGATATACTTTTGATTTTGTTATTCAACGGCTAAAGTTTACTGTATATAGAGCAAGATTTGTTTTGTTTTTTCTTGTAGAGATGAAGTCTCATTGCATTGCCCAGGATTATCTCAAACTCCTGGGCTAAAGTGATCCTCCCACCCTGGCCTCCCAAATTGCTGAGACTACAGGAAAGAACTACTGCGCCCGGCCTTGCTCAAGTATTTTTATAATTACCATAGATAGATTCTCATATATGCTTAAAACTTAAGATAACTTTCCTATGGTTTCATTCTTATTTTACATAGTTGAGTTTAAGATTTTCTAACCCAAACTCTCTTCCCAATTTTGCATCTTCAGCTATAAATATTTTGAGTAGCATAATACAGTAACTAAAGGCAGTAAAAAATTATTTTATCCTTTTAAAGAAAATAATTCCCTGCAATTTCCTGTTGGAAGTTTATATGCAACAAGACACACACAATCAGCACTTACAGGAATATCATCAGTGCGGTTGTCCTTCCAGACTTCTAAAAGTGCAACCACCATGTCTTTCAGTTCAACCCTGGAGAGAACTCCATCACGGTCAACATCAAATACCTTGAAGCAAACTAATGAAAAGAAACTCTTGTGGAGGAAAATTATTTTTGTATTCTGAGGTATAATATATTTTACTAGAAGTTGCCCTTGTATAATTACTTAGGTTTTTAAAGCAAGTATATGTTTCCTGGAACAGTTCTCATCTGTAATAAACTATACTATGTCATTATACTCCTCAGAACTTGTAAGACTTCCTGCATATCATGAATCTATATCTCTAAATCATTATTCGGATATAAGACCCTACCCTTCAACCAAATCTAAAGCTAAATGCCTTACAAGCTGTAAAGAAAGGGTCAAGTTACTACACAATAAATATCACAATACCTTACAAGTTTTAAGGAAGTAATGCAAGCCCCTAGGTTAATTTCTAATATTCAAAATTGATCATTGCAGAGTTGTTTCTTGTTCCTTTTTTTTTTTTTTCCTTTTTCTTTTTTGGAGACGGTGTCTCCCTCTGTCACCCAGGCTAGAGTGTAGTGGCATGATCTCAGCTCACTGCAACCTCTGCCTCCCGAGTAGCTGGGATTACAGGAGCGCACCACCACATCCAGGTGATTTTTTTTTCTTTTCTTTTCTTTTTTTTTTGAGATGAAGTCTTGCTCTGTCGCCCAGGCTGGAGTGCAGTGGAATGATCTCGGGTCACTGAAACCTCTGCCTCCTGGGTTCAAGCAGTTCTCCTGCCTCAGCCTCTGAGTAGCTGGGACTACAGGCATGTGCCACCACACCTGGCTAATTTTTTGTATCTTTAGTAGAGACAGGGTTTCACTGTGTTAGCCAGGATGGTCTCAATCTGACCTTGTGATTGGCCCGCCTCAGCCTCCCAAAGTGCTGGATTACAGGTGTGAGTCACCGCGCCTGGCCAATTTTTGTATTTTTAATAGAGACAAGCTTTCACCCTGTTGGCCAGGCCGGTCTCAAACTCCTAACCTGAAGTGATCCACCTCCTTCAGCCTCCCAAAGTGCTAAGATTACAGGTGTGAGCCACGGTGCCAGGTCAGCAGAGCTGTTTCTTGTTTGCTTAAAATATCCTATTTATAGCTGGGCACGGTGGCTCATGCCTGCAATCCTAGTACTTTGGGAGGCCGAGGTGGGCGAATCACGAGGTCAGGAGTTTGAGACCAGCCTGGCCAACATGGTGAAATCCTGTCTCTACTAAAAACACAAAATTTAGCTGGGCATAGTGGCGGGCACCTGTAATCTCAGCTACTTGGGAGGTTAAGGCAGAATTGCTTGAACCCGGGAGCCGGAGGTTGCAGTGAGCCAAGATCGTGCCCCTGCATTCCAGCCGGAGCAACAGTGCGAGACTTCGTATTTAAAAAAAAAAAAAAAAATCCTATTTATATCAAGAATCATAAGCTGATATAAAGACAGTCCACTTCCCTGTTACTTTTCCAGTATAATTAATGTACATTCAATCTTTCTTTGTAAAAAACAATTTTAAATCTTTTTTTTTTGAGATGGAGTCTTGCTCTGCAACCCAGGCTGGAGTGCAGTTCTCAGCTCACTGAAACCTCCGCCTCCCAGGTTCAAGCGATGCTTCTGCCTTAGCCTCCCGAGTAGCTGGGGGGCACCAGCCACCATGCCCGGCTAACTTTTGTATTTTTAATAGAGACAGGGTTTCACCATATTGGCCAGGCAGGTCTTGAACTCCTGACCTTGTGATCCGCCTGACTCAGCCTCCCAAAGTGCTGGGATTACAGGTGTGAGCCACTGCACCAGGTCTTTTTTTTTTTTTTTTTTTTTTTTGAGACGGAGTCTCGCTCTGTCTCCCGGGCTGAAGTGCAATGGCACAATCTTGGCTCACTGCAACCTCCACCTCCCAGGTTCAAGCGAATCTCCTGCCTCAGCCTCCCAATTAGCTGGTATTACAAGTGCCTGCCACTGCACCCAGCTAATTTTTATATTTTTAGTAGTGACTGGGTTTCTCCATGTTGGCCAGGCTGGTCTCAAACTCCTGACCTCAGGTGATCCACCTGCCTTGGCCTCCCAAAGTGCTGGGATTACAGGTGTGAGCAGCCATGCCTGGTCAACAATTTTAACTCTTTAATGAAATTCAAACACAACATGGTAAGAATTAGAACACCAGTGCTTTGCTATTTAACTCCAAATGAATCACTCTAGTTTAACTTCCATTAGTTCATCAGCAAAAAAAGAAATTAAAACAAAAATTTTTTAAGGCAACAATTAACTTCAATGGAAATGCACAGCAGGGCATGGAGGCTCATGTCTATAACCCCAACACTTTAGGAGGCTGAGGTGGGCGAATCATTTAAGGCCAGAGGTTCGAGACTAGCCTGGGCAACATAACAAGACGTTGTCTCTATTAAAAAAAAAAAAAAAAAAATTAGCCAGGCATGGCGGTAAATGCCTGTAGTCCCAGCTACCTAGGAGGCTGAGATGGGAGAATCCATTGCGCCCAGAAGTTCAAGGTTACAGTGAGCTACAATCACACCACTGCACTGGACTCCAGCTTGAGCAACAGAACAAGACCCTGTCTCAACAACAACAACAAAAAAAATCAGAGATTTTAGCTTTCTCATCTAACAGTAAATTGTAATAGAAACAACCAAGCCAGTTTGAAATAGTGGTATAACAACAGGGAATAAAAAAAGAGATTTGAATTTTTAGTTGAAAAATTATTTCATATACCTCCATAATAGAATTCTGGCTATTAAATCAATTGAGCGCATCATAATACAACAGTACTAAATAAGATAAAAATATTGAACACCACACCCAAAATATGCAACATTTGTGAACATTTATTTTAGAAAGACGTGGAGATAATGACCCCAGTAAATATATTTAAGTTAGGTTCCAATTAAATGTAAATGCCTGCATTTTTTCAAATATGGTTAAGATTTAATAATGCAATGTATATATGCTTCCAAATTATGCTACAACATTTTAGTTAGGTTAAAAAAGATCATTTTAGCATTTAATAAAATTAGTCTTGACCATAAATTTTATTTTGCCAATGAAATACTAATCTGTGCCAGTGATGGAAAATGACTTATGCCTCAACTTATGTAAGACACAAAATTCTACCAGAAAATATTTCCTAAATGTTTAAAATTTTCAATTACATCATAGCTGATCTGATTCATTTATCATGAATTGCAGATTCTTCAGGAAAATCAACCCCATTGTTAACAGCAAAGATCCCAATTATTCCATAGTAAAAAAGAAGAGGTGATTGATTCCTTAGAGTGACCTCACTAAAACCCCAATATGAGATGAATATTTGCTAATCTGACAAAGTTATAAAAATTCAAGCCTTAATCCATAGATAATTTTACATTGATGAAAACTGATTTTCTCTCTATTACATAGTTTGCAATTTTTTGACAATGTTTAACACACTTACATTTTTGTCTTTCAGCCAGGGGTCCCCTGCAACAGGCTGATAACCCACAGGATATCTCCTTAAAATCTATGTGATTGTCACGATTTTCATCAAAAGCATTAAACAAACCTGTGAAATAGGAAGAGGCACCATAAATCACAGCCAAGCTTCCTAGTGTTAATAATGATATGTTTACAAAAGGAGGAATGACTCTTTCCCATAAACTGACTGAATTTGTTTTTTAAGTTTATTAGCAGTTCCTAATGTTTCAGGAAGTATCTCTTTCCTCTTGGTATAATTATAACTGAAACTTGTGATCACGGCAGAAAATACATTACAATTCTTTAGTGTTTGGTTATGTCCATCTATATTTATCTTACATCATTTTTAATAGCTAAAATGCCTATATAGTTTTGAAGTCAATAAATAAAAATTAAAAACCAAAAAAAGGTCAGAAATTACAACAATTATCCTTACTTAGAAAGACTGAGAAGAAAAACGGAAAAAAGAAACAAAAACTGAACTGCTTATTAAATGAATACTCAAAGATACACTACGGTAACATTAATAAGCTCCCATAAAGCTCTTTCATGAGGCAAAGGAAGATACATTATGCAACATAAGAGAAAGAAATTCTCTACTACAGTGTCTCTTTGTACTGTTTAATCTTTTATACATGAATATTTTAAATTTCACAAAGGGAATTTATAATCTAATCCTGTGGTTTCCAAACATTTTGTAAAAAAAAGAAATGAAATAATTTTGTTTTCAAATGAAATGATACATCAATCCCAATTCTAAAAAGGTAAAAACACAATGCACTGTTGTTGAAGTAGGTAGAAACCCAGAACCCTATCTGCCCTGGCTCCCCTGACGAGTACTCCAAAGTACCCTAGAAATTTGAAGAATACAGATAGTATATTCCAAGAATCTAACAATGTGCCCTCAGTTTAGGGATTAGAAAACTAAAGCTCAGAGAAGATTACATAATTTGCCAAATATAAGTTTTAAAAGGTGAGAGCTGGAAGCAGAACCCAAGTATTCATACTCCAAATACAATTTTTATGATGTGCTCACAATTATTCTTTGTACTCTTTATTTTTAAAAAAGTAACAGCAGGCTGGGAGCAGTGGCTCACACCTGTAATCCCAGCACTTTGGGAGGCTGAAGGTGGGTGGATCACCAGAGGTTGGGGGTTCAAGACCAGCCTGACCAATATGGAGAAACCCCGTATCTACTAAAAATACAAAATTAGCCAGGCGTGGTGGCACATTCCTGTAATCCCAGCTACTCGGGAGGCTGAGATAGGAGCATCGCTTGAACCCAGGAGGCAGAGGTTGCAGTGAGCCGAGTTCGCGTCATTGCACTCCAGCCTGGGCAAAAGAGCGAAACTCTGCCTCAAAAACAAACAAACAAAAAAGCAACAGCACTAAGTTTAGAGCTAGAGAACACCTCAGAGATGGTCTAGTCTAATTGTTTCTTAAACTTTTTTTGGAGGGGAGAATACAGCAGTGGAACCTTCTTATGCAAAAGAAAAAAAGTAGAGGCACCCTACTGGAGGAAGAGATAAGGTCATATGTGGAAACATGGAGCTCTGCCCATTCAGTGGCTACCACATGACTCCAGGCACTAGCTACTAATGCACCTCACTGGAACACAGTATCATAACCACTGACTTGGTCAAACACATTTTATACATGAGCATCCTCAGGTGCAGAGAGCTAAACTGATTTATGCAAGGTTATAACAGGTAGAAGATCAAGCTCAAGACTATAATATTAATTCCCATTCATTTTTCCCCACTCCATTAAACCTGCAAACATATAAGAAGATGGTTTTTTAGAGTTAAAATGTATTGGTTTCAAATATGGGATGAGCTCAGGTATGTTTACCAGTGAACATATGTAGAAAATGGAATGATTCCTACCTTCACTTAGAGATGGACGAATGGGTGGTGAAACCAATGGGCCAAATGTCTCTAAATCAAATCGTCCAGTCCGGGACTGAGCCTTCAATAACCAATAGCGTTTCTCAAGATCAATGATGTCTGATTCCTCCACTAAGGGTCAAATCAAAAAAGATTATACAACTTCAGAATTCTCTTCTCGGGAGTTCAGTTCATCCTGATAATATATCTTCCACACATATATTTTAGTTTCACACTTCAGTTGCTAAAAAATAATCACAACCAAAAACAAAACTCAAATTTATTATATCCAAAATGGTAAGAAAATTAAACCAAAATGAGGCTTTAAAACAGAAAAAAGAAATCTACAATTCCCCTTTTAAGTAGGCTGTTTAAGTCCAACATTTAAAATAATATACAACTAAGCTATTTCTTTTGGGTTTCCCACACCACTTTTACCTGTACTGACTTTTTTTTTTTTTTTTTAAGAGACAGGGTTTTGCTCTGTCACTCCAAAGCTGGAGTGCAATGACACGAACCTAGTTCCCTGCAGCCTCAAACTTCTGGGCTCAAGATATCCTCCCACCTTAACCTCCCAAGTAGTTAGGACTACATGTGCACACCACCACATCCAGATAATTTTTTAAAAACTTTTTGTAGAGATGAGGTATCTCTATGTTGGTCAGGCTGGTCCCAAACTACTGGCCTCAAGCAGTCCTCTCACCTCTGCTTCCCAAAGTGTTGGGATTATAGGTGTGAACCACTGTGCTCAGCCATTTTTATTTTCAATCTTTATCTTGGATTTAAAGTTTCTATGTACAGCTTCTCTCCTGGCTAGACTGTAAACATCATAATGGCAGGATCTATGTCTGATTCATCCTATCAATACAATTAACGATTTACACATTCAATACTTACTGAATAAATGAAAAAAGTCAGTTAAGTGACAGAGGAGATGGAGTAGGAGTCCCTATGTGATAGTAATAGCAAAGCCACGAAAGCATGAACATCTTTTTCTCCTCACTCCTCAGAATATACATCAAAAATCACAAATAGCCTCTAAACCATTTTATCTGTGATTGTTTTTCCTCCAAGGAACTAAAGTAAAATTTAGAAAGCATACATAGTACATTTATTCTCAACTAAACATAGGAACCAAAGTGATACTATTAAAATATAAATCTAGAAATTTCAAATTCTTTCTATAATGGAGTAACTAGCACCAGACTTGACCTCCTACCACAAATGACTAGAAAACTGTATAAAATATATAAAACTGTTTCTAGAAATTTGAGAACAAGCAGTATGGAACTGTGATCCTTGAGAGAAAGGAAACAAATAAGGTGAGCCTTTTCATTGCCCTGGATTTTCTCCCCACAGTCACTTTCCAGACCTAAACAAGGGATAAGTACTGTAAGCAAAGAGATTTCACTGAGTTAAGAAGATAGGTTGGAGGTGAGGTAACTGAAATTTGCATAACAGAGTACTGGAGAGGAAAGAGTTATGCCAAGAAAGGGCTCCAGAAATCTGCACATGTGTCTTACTGAGTTTTGGCAGAAAGTAAGCTGTGTATACATGAAGTGAAACACATTGAGGCTGGGCTAGGTATAAATGCTGGGAAATTTGTTTTGTTTTGTTTTGTGGTGTTGTTGTTTGAAACAGAATCTTGCTGTCACCCAGGCTGGAGTGCAGTGGCGTGATCTTGGCTCACTGCAATCTCCACCACCTGCCTGGGTTCAAGAGATTCTCGTGTTTCAGCTTCCCAAGTAGCTGAGATAACAGGCATGCACCAGCACACCTGGCTAATTTTTGTATTTTTAGTAGAGATGGAATTTCGCCATATCGCCCAGGCTGATCTCAAACTCCTGGCCTCAAGTGATCTGTCCGCCTCGGCCTCCCAAAGTGCAGGGATTACTTATAGGCATGAGGCACTGCACCCAGCCCAAATGCTAGGAAAGTGTAAGCTAAAAAAGGTCCTAGCGCTCATATAGGGATGAGAGATGTCTGATTGTGACCAGCTGAAGTGGAAACACTGTGTTGGACATTGGGAGCATTTGTGAACTCCAGAGGGTCTCTACTTAATAAGCAGGGAAAAACTAACTCTAGAGTAAAGGCTACTCTAAACTTGTCCCAACAAAGCTTACAAACAATCCTGAAAAATATGGAGCTGATCCACAAGTAACTTAACTGCCTATCAAAATAAAACATAAGTTCCTTTTTTAAAGAGAGACAACAATCCAGATGCTCAGCTATGTAACATCCACAATGTCTATCATCCAAAGAAAATATGAAAGTAGTAGAAAAATGTGACCCAAAATCAGGATTAAAAATTAGTAAATAGAGGGATGGATGCGGCGGCTCACGCCTGTAATCCTAAGCACTTTGGGAGGCCAAGGCGGGTGGATCACTTGAGGTCAGGAGTTTGAGACCAGCCTGGCCAATATGGTAAAACCCCGTCTCTACTAAAAATACAAAAATTAGCTGGGTGTGGTGGCGGGTGCCTGTAGTCCTAGCTACTCCGGAGGCTGAGGCAGGACAATCGCTTTAACCCAGGAGATGGAGGCTGCAGTGAGCTGAGATCGCCCGCTGCACTCTAGCCTGAGGCAACAGAGCGAGACTCAGTCTCAAAAAAAAAAAAAAAAAGTCAATAGAAAAAGACCTAGAAATAACAGATGATGTAATTAACAGGCAAAGCTTTATTTATTATAAGTATCTCAGGAATTAAAGAAAAACATGCATATACTGAGGAAAGAAATGGCAACTATAAAAAAGTATCCACTGGAACTACTAAAGATGAAGAATACAATATTTGAAATTAAAAAAAAATTCACTAGAGGACTTAACAGCAGATTATAAACTAGACAGGAAAGACTAGTGAACTTGAAGGATAGGCAATATGATAGCATAAAGAGGAAAAAGGCTAAAAATGTATTAGAATCTTAGAGACCTATAAGATAGTATCAAACATACATACAATTGGGATCCCAGAAAGGGATAGGCAGAAAATATCTGAAAAAATAATGGCTGAAAACTTTCTAAAACTCATAAAAACTATATTCCCACAGATCCAGAAGTTCAATGAACCTTGTGTTAGAAAACTCAAAACCCTAACAAGGCAAGTCATAATCAAACTGGTGATAAAGAAAAAATCTTAAAAGAGAGTAAGATGGGGAAAAACACATTACAAACAAAAGAACCAAGATAATAGTTTATCTCCAGAAAAAAAGCCAGAATGCAACAGGGAAGTGCTGAAAAAGAAAACAAAGTTGTCAACCTCCAATTCTGTATCACGTGAAAATATTCTTCAAAAATAAATTCAAAGTACAGATTTTTTTTTGACAAACAAAGCGGAAATAGCAGAACCACACCAAAAGGACTATTAAAGAGCATTCTTCAGACAGCAGGAAGGCCAGTTAAGTATCTATGTAAATAGAATAAGGCTAAAAATGTGACTTCTCTACCTCAAAACCTTTCAATACGTCCCCATGATACCTGCATGGCTTACTCCCACAACTCCTTCAGATCTTTACTCGAATGTCACATTCTCAGACCAAAACTGCACCACCTTCAAAGACACTCCTCTGTCCCTCTTCTCTGCTCTACTTTATTTACTCCATAATACTTATCAACTCTAATAAAAAGTTTATTAATTTGTTTTGTTTATTGAGTCTCCCCTAACTAGAACATAAGCTTGAGGGCAGAGTTTCTGGTATATTTTGTTCCCTGTTACAGTCTAACACCAGAATAATATCAGGCACATTTTGAGCACTCAATAAATAAGTTTAATGAATAAATGAGAAGTATTGGCCGGACACAGTGGCTCACGCCTGTAATCCTAGCACTTTGGGAGGTCAGGGCAGGCAGATCACCTGAGGTCAGGAGTTCAAGACCGGCCTGGGCAACATAGTGAAACCCCGTCTCTATTAAAAATACAAAAATTAGCCGGGCATGGTGGCGCGTGCCTGTAATCCCAGCTAGTCGGGAGGCTGAGGCAGGTCAGCTAGGAGAATCGCTTGAACCTGGGAGGCAGAGGTTGCAGTGAGCCGAGACTGCACCACTGCACTCCAACCTGGACAATGGAGCAAGACTCTATCCCCCCCCCCAAAAAAAATTGTTTGTTGAGCTGTTTTATACATACACACACACACATACCCCCACACCCCTCTTCAGGATAATGCTAACTGTGATAAAAGATAACAATTAGAGCCGGGCTCAGTGGCTCACGCCTGTAATCCCAGCACTTTGGGAGGCTGAGGAGGGAGGATCACGAGGTCAGGAGATTGAGACCATCCTGGCTAACACGGTGAAACCCCCGTCTCTACTAAAAATACAAAAAAATTAGCCGGGGTGGCGGTGGGCGCCTGTAGTCCCAGTTACTTGGGAGGCTGAGGCAGGAGAATGGCGTGAACCTGGGAGGCAGAGCTTTCAGTGAGCCAAGATTGCACCACTGCGCTCCAGCCTGGGCAACAGAGTGAGACTCTGTCTCAAAAAAAAAAAGAAAAAAAACACAACAATTAGTACCAGACATGACCTTGGCATCTGGTAACTTTCATTTATTTATTTTTTTTCCTGTTAGGTCAGTTTAGCAAGGTAACTCTTAAGTTATCTGGAAAGATAAGAACAAAGTTCCCTAAATTTTTTTTTTTTTCCAAGATGAAATCTCTGTTGCCCAGACTGGAGTGCAGTGGTATGATCTCAGCTCACTGTAATGTTTGCCTCCTAGATTCAAGTGATTCTCCTGCCTCAGCCTCCTGAGTAGCTGGGATTACAGGCACCCACCACCATACCTGGCTAATTTTTTACATTTTTAGTAGAGACCTTGTCTCTATTTAAAAAAAAAAAAGTATGAAGCAATAAATATAAAATTTTTACAGAGGAATACACACTGTGTCATATAGTATTGCTTTTTAAACTAAATAACTAATTCACTAGATTGTAATCTCCTGATGGGTCAATGTTTGCAAAGGTCCAATTACTTTGGAATGGGATCTAATTTTTAAAATATATAAAGGCTGGGTGTGGTGGCTCACATCTATAATCCCAGAACTTTGGGAGGTCGAGGTAGGAGGATTGCTTAAGTCTAGGGGTTTAGGACCAGCTTGGGCAACATAGTGAGACCCCATTTCAACTTTTTTGTAACAAAATAAAAAACATGAAACTCATACTGAAGAATGCTGCTTTAGTTTTTTAATGCTGAAGTATCTACTTCAAATATTCAGATAACTGCATTTATTTAAAAGGAGAGAGTATTTTAAAATTTTAGCAGTAGGGAGAACAACAAAGGAATCTGATATATAAATTGAGATTCCTAAATAAGATGTCTGTCTATTCCATTTATGATGCTTAAAAAAAAAAAACAAAACAAAAAGAAAAGGCCTTTCATTCCTCCAGAGAAACATTAGCTTTTTCAAGTCCTAAACTCTTCCAAGTAGTAGATTAGCATATAAAAAAATCTAACTCTGAAACAAAAGGAGGAAGACAGCAGTCTTGACGATAGAAACTGTTCTTATTTCTGTACTTCTCAGTACTGAGAATATAATAGGTGTTCAATAAGTAATTCTGATTAATTGGTGTTTACATAATACAGTAAACTGGAACACAGAAAAATTGTATTAACTGTGATTCTTTTTTTTACTTTGAAAACTATGTTTATCAATCTCCTCAAAAAACAATTTCTTTGCTGAAGGAGGAATGTGGAAAGACAAGTAGAACATATTTACAAGAAAAAAATGATCAGATTGGTCATGATCAGCAATGAAAACCATCCTTTAGTGCTGACTTTTAAGTGTATGTGATCTGTTCATTTTCTGGATATAGACTGCACAATCCTCAATCAAACATTTGTCAAAAGCAAGCTAAAGTAGATTTTATATATATAATATTATTACCAAACATTTTACATGAATTGGCAGCTAAATTGCTAGGAAGAGGGAGTTTACTAACCTTATTTTCACTTGAAGAAGTTTGAAGCAGTAATTTCGGTAGTTACTCTTTCTATTTGCAATGCGTAAGTCACTATTAAAACTTATACTCTACTGGCTAAATAAGAATGAATTTATCACCCACCTATAGGTATAATTTTTTCTGGGTCACAACAGCAGTATACCATATTCCCAACATTCTAAGTAGTTCTTGGTCTGCACTTTGGGCCATCCTAACCAGGTCTCACCTCACCAAAGGCTCCAGCTGCAGACAACAACTCTTTAATGCCAGAAGTGAATCCTCATCAAAAAGGTCAGGCACAATATCCAAGTATTTTCATACAGTAACACATTTCTTTAACATTTTTGAAAAACAACCTCTTCTCAGGAGCAAATGACCTTCTGAGATCTACTTAAAATGGCTGTAAGCCTTACATCGCTAACAGATAAGAGGATAATGAAGGAGAGGCACACAGATTTACAAGGCAGTTCATGGTCTAAGAATCACCAAAGCACTTTTTTCCCTATTGACAGAAGGCTTTAACATTGCAAACTAAAATGTGGTAAGGGACCATAATAATATACATATTGTTAGCTGAAATAAATGCTAAAACAGACAGGGGCAATATAAATTTCTTGAGTTAACTCTGAAAAGAGAAATAATCAAAACGAATTATAAAGTTCCATCACCAAAAATACAATTTTAACTACTTCAGAATCCAGATTCTACCATTCAAAGAAATCACTGTTAGCAAGCTGAATACATTATGATACATTTTGGGGAAATGCCAAAAACTTTCTTAATTTATTGGAAAACATATTTACAAGACAGAATAGATACATGTTTTCTTCCAAATATTGTTGAATTCTACAAAAGAATATGACTACTAAGGAAAATAACTTAATAATAGTTTCTTTTTTTTTTTTAAGAGATAGGGTCTCACTCTGTCACCCAGGAATGATCATGGCTCAATGTGGCCTCAACCTCCTGAGCTGAAGTGATCCTCCCACCTCGGCCTCCAGAGTAGCTGGGAATATAAGCATGTGCTACCACATCTAGCTAATTTTTAAATTTTTTGTAGAGACGGGAACTTGCTGTTTCCCAGGCTGGCCTTGAACTACTGGGCTCAAGTGAGCCTCCCACCACAGCCTTCCAAAGTGATGGTAGTACAGGCATGAGCTACTACACCTGGACAATAAATAAAAATTTTAAAAGCCACATCATATTCTGAAAAAATTTAGTAAAAACATATTATATGCCTGACATTATACTAAAAACTACAGATATGACTGTGAACAAGACAACTATGTTTAGATTCTAGAAGTGAAAACTGATCATTTTCTTCTAGTGTGGAAAGTACAATGAAAAAATAGAGTTTTCTGGGAGCACATATGTGGGTAGGCCCTGGAGGTCTTGATGTTTAAGGAGGTACATGAAGGGAATCTAAAAGTTAACTACGGAAAGGAAAAGGAGTGTGGCAGAAGAAGGAAATTATAAGCAGAGGTAAAACAGGATGTGTAAAAGTCTGAAGGTAAAACAGTAACAGGACAGAAAGACAAAAAAGCAGTTAAGTTTTAATTCAAGAACAAGAAACAGGATCACCTACAGAAAGGTTTATACCATGGACCCAAGATAAAAGGCAAAAGACAGAAAGAATTTTAGTTTCCAATGACAAAAAAAAAAGTGTTAAAGATAACAGCTGAACCTGGAATAGTAGGCATTTCAGTCGCAACACAGACACTTCAAAGAGAAGACGACGTGGAGCTGCTAGACTGCTTGGAGAGGACTATTCATGTACTACAATATAAGGGATGGCATAGACAGATTTAAAATAGTGAAAGGCTGATTAAAACTAATCAATTAAAACTAATTACATTTTAACTTTATAGTCTGTCTCTCCAAACTCCAACACTGTATTAAACAACTATGGACAAAATGGAAAAGGAAAGGGTATTACAAGAAAAAACAAAAATGACTAGGGTTTGATCATTCAAAGTAGAATCAGGGGAGCAGAGGGAAGAACTATACTAACTTATTTCAAACTTTTAATTACATAGAATGTTTATGCTCACTATACAGGCTTTCTGACTCAACATCATCATCGTCGAGATGTTCAGCATCATCACAAACATCGTATCTGTCCTCCTGTACCTTCAGTACAAATGGCTTTAAAGATTAACTTGTCATTAATCTTGTTGACTGGACACAGTGGCCCACACCTGTAATCCCAGCACTTTGGGAGTCTGTGGCAGGGGAGAATTGAGACCAGCCTGGGTAACATGTTAAGATCCGATCTCTACAAAGAATTTTTAGAAATTAGCCGAGTGCAGTGAATGCACCTGTGGCCCCAGCCACTCAGGAAGCTGAGGCAGGAGGATCCCTTGAGCCTGCGAGGTCGAGGCTGCACTGAGCCATAGCTGTGCCAATGAACTCCTGCCTGCGGAGTAAGACTCTGTCTCAAAAAAAATAAAAAAACTTATCTATATTTCACAAGTAATTTTACAAATAAAATCTAAAGTATTTAAATAGCCAGGCATGCTGGCTCACACCTGTAATCCTAGCACTTTGGGAGGCTGAGGCAGGTAGATCACTTGAGCCCAGGAGTTTGAGGCCAGCCTGGGCAACATGGTAAAACCCCTTCTCTACAAAAAATACAAAACTTAGCCAGGCCTGGTGGCATGCGCCTGCAGTCCCAGCAAGTTGGGAGGCTGAGGTTGGGGGATCGCTTATGCCTGGGAGGCGGAGGTTGCAATGAGCCTAGATATGGCCACTGCACTCCGGCCTGGGCGACAGAGTCAGAACTTGTCTCAAATAATAATAATAATAATAATAATAATAATAATAATAATAAAGTATTTAAACTGCAAATTATGGCACAAAGATACAATGGTCTTGATTTAAAAATTAGTTAAGATGTACTAAACCATAAACACTTGAACTTTGGGCTAAAGTTCTGATTCCACTTCTTAATTTAAATAATAGATAAGGTAACAATAGTTTGAAATTTACACTTCAGAAAAATGTAATTGCCACGACAAAATCTAAAATCTTGGGTAAACTGAGTAAGTTATTATTATTATTATTATTTTTTGAGACAAAGTTTCACTCTTGTCACCCAGGCTGGAGTGCAATGGCACGGTCTCGGCTCACTGCAGCCTCCGCCTCCTGGGTTCAAGCAATTCTCCTGTCTCAGCCTCCCAAGTAGCTGGGATTACAGGTGTCTGCCACCACACCCAGCTAACTTTTGTATTTTTAGTAGAGACGGGGTTTAACCATGATGCCCAGGCTGGTCTTGAACTCCTGACCTCAGGTGATCCACCCACCTCAGCCTCCCAAAGTGGTGGGATTACTGGCGTGGGGCACTGTGCCTGGCCAAATCCAATAAGTTAATTATTCTAAGTCTATATTGAATACAAATAGCTCCACAGTTTCCTTTCTGATTCACATCAAAGAGAACAAAATATGATTAAACATGGCAGTGTGTTCAACTTACTGTGACTTCAAATTTTACTTTGGAATTGTGTATGAAAAAGTAATTAAAGGCATCTGCATGCCAACATGTTATTCGGAAGTTAAAAATTATCATTCCTTTTTGTTTCCTAGATACCTTGGCTCATTACACAAATTTAAATGGAGTCGCTGATGCTTTAAAATAAACGTCTACTTATAAATCAGTTAATAATATTCCCTATTTTTATCACAAGTTTCCACATTCCTAACACATTATTAGAACAGTTCAATCTACCAAATATTATTTGAGTAGAAGAGCCTGCAAAGCATCCATAGTGAATTGTTTAGCCAGAATCAGAGTGAGAATTTATAGGTAATATAAATCATAGTCATCACATTGTAAACCTGACCATGTCAGAATTTCTCTAAGAAATTTAGCAGTAATTCTGACTTTGCGATAATGCTTTTCATGGTAAGACCCACTAAGAGAGTAGCCACTTGCCAGAAGCCAGCAGCAATTCAGTTGTCTGTTGAATAAATTCATTGTTGGTTCTTTGTTTTTATAAATTATAAAATAAAAGTAAACGAACTGGTAAGAAACACTTTCTTTCCACAAATCTGGGCAAGTTAATTTTTATACTGATCTACAGCCCTCTGTTTGAAAATTTGCTTGATCCCAAAACAATTATTCTCTGAAGACAGAGGGGTAAGGACCACTGATATTCACAAAGTCAAGTGTTCACAAATATAAGAGGATGCATATTCATTATAAAACACATGCTCTGGCCGGGTGCGGTGGTTCACGCCTGTAATCCCAGCACTTTGGGAGGCCAAGGCAGGGGGATCACGAGGTCAGGAGTTCAAGACCAGCCTGGTGGAGATGGTGAAATCCCATCTCTACTAAAAACACAAAAAATTAGCCAGGCAAGGTGGCAGGCACCTGTAATCCCAGCTACTCGGGAGGCTGAGGCAGGAGAATCACTTGAACTTGGGAGGGCGGAGGTTGCAGTGAGCTGAGATCGTGCCACCACACTCCAGCCTGGGCAATAGAGTAAGACTCCGTCTCAAAAAAACAAAAACAAAAACAAAAACAAAAAAACCAAAAACATACATGCTCTATACCAGGCACAGGGCTGAGTCCTTTTATTAATAATAATAAAAGGTATTACCTAATTTACTCCTTAAAACAGCCTTATAAGATATATTCTATCATTAGTCCTGCTTTACAAAGGAGAAAAAAGAAGTTTGAAGAGGTTAAATCTATCTCCCTCAGCAATAGTAAGTGGCAGGGGTAGTCTGTGTGACATAGAGGTTGAAGAACTACTAAATATTTTATCAGTGTTTCTCAAAATGCAGTTCATGGTCCATCTACATCAAAATCACCCTGGATGTTTGTAAAGTACAGAGTCCTAGGGCCCACTAAATAAAAATATTTGCTGACAGAGCCAGTAACCTGCACTTTTAATAATTTCTCCAAATAATTCCAATGTTCAATACAGCTGGTAACTACCAATATACCATAGTAGACTTATGGCTGACTTGTTTTTAATTTGGGGGTATTTCTCTTGCAAGAAATAAGGATAGGACAAAACTCAACTAAGATGCCAACAAATAAGAATGTTATAAATAACTGAGAAAACAGAGTATTTCTTCAGGCTTTTACCATACGCTACTGATTTATTTCAATGGCTACCACGCAAATCAATGGGCACAATGTAAGAGCAGTTAAAATCACTACATGTATTTAAAGCAAACTGACTCTTCACGTGCCTAAACTGAATGCTAATCAACGTTCCATATCTGCCATCATTTAGCTAACCAAAAGTTTTAGAAGGAAGACCTTAGAACTTTGCAACTTTCGACAGTTCTTTACATGTGTAAGTATCATAATTCATTTCCCCCTAAAAACATAGTATACCTTTTTTTTTTTTTGAGACAGGGTCTCGCTCTGTTGCCAGCCTGGAGTGCAGTGGCACAATCTCAGCTCACTGCAACCTCTGCCACCACCTGGGTTCAAACTATTCTCCTGCCTCAGCCTTCCGAGTAGCTGGGACTACAAGTACATGCCATCACACCCGGCTAATTTTTGTACTTTTAGTAGAGATGGGGTTTCTCCATGTTGGCCAGGATAGTCTCATTCTCTTGACCTCATGATCCACCCGTCTTGGCCTCCCAAAGTGCTGGGATTACAGGCATGAGCCACCGCACCCAGCCAAATATAGTCAACTTTTATGAGAACATCCCCATGCTTATGAAGTTGTTAAACCTTATTTAAACATGATGATTTATCTTGGTCCTTCTCCCCTTGGTACAGCTTTAGCCTTACAGTCCTAAGAGGACACACACCTTCTGCTCACTCTGGAGGCAATTAAATGTTTAAATCAAGACTTACAATGTACATTTCAAGAGGCTGAAAAATTTTCAATCCAGTTCAATCCAATAAAATGCATTTAGTCCACTAAACTAAGAAAAACTCAGAGGAATAGGACCTGAGTCATATTCTCAAGGGGCTTGCAACTTGGGGTAAACAAAGCCATTTCCAACAGACTTAGAGATAGGGCAAAAAGCAAATTAATTGTTTTAATTGAAATATAAAGTGTTGCAGAAATGCAAATAGTAAAATAAATTAACTCAAATTAAAGAGAAATGGACAAGCATGAAAGAACAGGCAGCATCTATCTGAATTGGGCTTTGATGACAAAGAACCATCTCAATTGTCAAGGGTTGAAAGATGAGGTACATTCTTAAACGAAGGAAGATAAGGAGTGATGTATATAGGGTCGCTATAATATAAAGTTCATGGTGTGGTTACGGTATATTGACCAGTGCTCTGTAGTTGAGGCAGAGAACACACGTGAGGAGAAATGAGCATGGGAAATTAAGTCAAGGATAGGAAACTAAGAGACTCTGAAGCCATGTTAAGGAATTTAAACAAACGTTTCTGAGCAGAGAAGTGAAGTAATTAAAAGAAATGCAATGTCAATTTAATGTGAATTAAAAATACATAAAAAAAATTGTCCTTCATACTTTCATATCATTGAGAGGCAGTAAAACAAGAAAGATAAGAAATTTGTAATGATGGCACCAAGAAAGAAAGATGAAAGAAATATGTCTGAGTTAAGATGGATAGAATCTAATATGAAGCTTGACAAGGAAAAGTCAAAGTGAGTCAAGTTAGACACTGGAATTAAAAATATTATCAACCAGGATATAAAACACAGAAGGAAGAACATGTTTGTCTTTTTTTTTTTTTAAATACCTTTAGGTGGATTGAGGCAGGGGAAGATGAATTTGGCTTTAGATATGAGATTTAGGTGCTAGAAAATATAACCAGGAGGCATTTATTAAAGTGAATCTGCAGTTTCAGAAATACCTCAAAAGCAGAAAAGTTCATCTAGGTATCACCTGCAAAGATAGGAAGGATAGGTGAGGCATGGAAATGGCTGTGATGAAGCAAAGCATGTACATCATTCAAGAACAAAATAGAGTGAAGGGCTGATCTGCTCAAAATAACTTTTATTTTAAAAGTAGGTGGTAAAAGGGGAACAGTAAAACTCATATGAAATAATAAGAATATCAGGAAACTACAGTGTTTCAAAAGTCAAAGGAGAAGAGAGTTTGAAGAAAACTGATTGGCCAACAGTGTTAAAATGCTGCAGAGATGTTAGGGGGTACATGAAACTAAAAAGAAAATAATCATTAGGAATTAGAAGGTCATTATTGTAGGTGAAACAATGAATGTACAGGAATACTTGTTTCAAATAATTCAAGATTTTTTTTTTTTACTTGAGACAGAGTCTCGCCCTGTCACCCAGGCTAGAGTGCAGTGGCATGATCTTGGCTCACTGCAACCTCTGCCTCCCAGGTTCAAGTGACTCTCCTGCCTCTGCTTCCTGAGTAGCTGGGATTACAGGCACCTGCCACCTATAGTCTAATTTTTGTATATATTTTTTTTAGTAGAGATGGGGTTTCACCATATTTGCCAGGCTGGTCTCGAACTCCTGACCCTGTGATCCACCCACCTCGGTTTCCCAAACTGTTGGGATTACAGGTGTGAGCCACCATGCCCAGCCTAATTCAAGATTTCTTAACAAGGCAAAAGTATTTTTAACTTTTAGATACTATTAAAAATCCAAAAAACTTCCCAATTAATAAAAGGGTAAATAGAAAATATTATTTTCAAATAAAATGTAGCCATTTTTAACATATTGAAAATTATTTGACTGATTAAATAAATTTGTTTTCTCTACTAATACAGTGCTTTCAAAAACAGACAATATGCAGCTTCTGCATTCAAAGTAATTTTTTAATCAACTGACAAAGACTAGCTCCTTGACCAAATTTTTTAGGTTCCTCTAAGCTCACTTCTACTAAGTTTCATTCTTGGTCCCCTTCCTGTCATTGGTTTATCCTAGACCAGTTTTAGATAAGAATCCAGCAATAGTCATTCCCCTCAACTGGGGCCATTTTAGCAAGAATCCCCTACCTTTGACGTCTCGTCTTTGTAATTTTTCCATCCACTGACCACCTCACCTCAATTCTTGGCTATAAATCCCCACTTGTTGTTGTTATATTGAGAGTTGAGCTTATCTCTCTCTCCTACTGCAATACCCTTAATTGCAATAGTCTTGAATAATGTCTTCCTTACTGTTTTAACAAATATCAGAATAATTTTTTCTTTAACACAACAAGGCATTTAAGGAAAGCAGTCACACTCTTGTCAATATTAACAGAAAAATAATTTACCATACAATCACAAATAAAAGTGAAAGTTCAACAGAATATCCATATGACTGGCAACTAAGATAAGTTAGAGTTTACAAAGTGAGTATAAAAAGGTTCCCTCAATATTTTAAGCAAAATAATTTTTTAAAAGGCTTTCCTACTTAAAGACAAGGGCACTGAAAAGTAGTAGAATGAAGCTTATTGCCTATTCATGCCAGAACTTACCAGTCAGAACTTTTAATAATAACAGAATGAAAATGGGAGAAAGTAGTTGATGTGTAATCAGTAGTCAAGTTATATGTCATATAAAGCAATGGATACAAACAGCACTTGACACCCAAATTCCTCTATTCAGTCAACAAATATTTAGGCTTGGCCCAAGGGAGGAAAGATAGAATAATAATGCAGACCCCCTATGCCAGAAAGGATCCTATGAGTTAGAAGACATGACATGTACAAATAAGCAAAATGCTATAAATAGCCAAAATACAAAGATGAATGGGATAAATTAATTGAAGAAAGGTACAAGTAAAGTGTTATCAGAATTAGAGAAATGAGAGATAATTTCTGATAAGGCAAGAAAAGGTTTCACGAAAAAAAAGAGGGTATGTGATTTAAGTCTTCATGCATGATTGTTAGGATTTAACAGGTAGAAGAAAAAGAGAAGGCATTTTAGTGATAGAAAGAAGCATAAGGAAAAGCAGCCCAGGCACAATGGCTCACACCTGTAATCCCAGCACTTTGGGAGGCTGAGGCAGGTGGATCACCTGAGGTCAGGAGTTCAAGACCAGCCTGGCCAACATAGTGAAGTCCCGTCTCTAATAAAAATACAAAAATTAGCCAGACATGGTAGTGCATGCCTGTAATCACAGCTACCTGGGAGGCCAAGGCAGGAGAATCGCTTGAATCCAGGAGGTGGAGGCTGCAGTGAACTGAGATCACACCACTGCACTCCAGCCCAGGCAAAAGAGAGATTGTGTGTCCAAAAAAAAAAAAAAAAAAAAAAAAACGGAAAAGCAGAGTGTATTAACAGTTTTCTGTATCCAATGGAAAGAAGAACAGTAGAAATTAACACTTAGGCCTGTGTAGTGAATTGAATACTGTCTCCCGAACATTCATGACTATCCGGAACCTCAGAATACAGCCTTATTTGGAAACAGGGTCTTTGCGGATGTAATGAATTAAGGACCTTGAGGTAAAAATTATCCTGGATTTATCTTGGACCCTGAATCCAAAGAGGAAAGGACACAGAAACACATAGAGAAGGCCATGAGAAGACAGAGGCAAAGAATGGGAGATGCTGCCACAAACCAAGGAATGCTTGGGGTCACCAAAAAATTGAAGAGGCAAGGAATAATTCTTTTCTAGGGACTGAGGCAGAGCAGGAAGCACCTTTTGAGAGGCCGAGGGGCCTAGGGGCCCCGGGGTCCCTGCATGCATGGAAATAAAAGATATTCCTGAGTTCCTTCAAGTGAAACTCTAGGCATCTATCTAGCCAGCCCTGAGAAATAAGTAACTTGTTAAGCCAGAAAGTAATAGTAGCCTAAAAGAAGATGTCTGATTTCCCTATAGCAACTAAAGATAACATCTTAATATGTGCCCCTGAGTTGTCATTCAGAAGAACAGACCCCCTCCCTTACCAAGAACCCACACTGAGCTGATCAGACCTTAGACCACAGGGGAACTAAAGACTAATGCTTACCATCCTTCTTTGTTCTAAATTTCTTCCCAGGCTGGGTGTGGTGGCTCATTCCTGTAATCCTAGCACTTTGGGAGGCTGAGGCGGGTGGATCACTTGAGGTCAGGAGTTTGAAACCAGCCTGGCCAACATGGTGAAACCCCTTCTCTGCTAAAAATACAAAAAATTTAGCTGGGCGAAGTGGCGGACACCTATAATCCCAGCTACTCAGGAGGCTGAGGCAGAAGAATCACTTGAACCTGGGAAGTGGAGGTTGCAGTGAGCAGAGATCGTGCCACTGCACTCCAGCCTGGGCGACAGAGTAATACTCCATCTCAAATTAATTAATTAATTAATTTCTTCCTGAAGGGCCTGGAGGGAGTCATACCCATGAGCCAGTTAATGTTCTTTTCTGCTGACCTCAAATTTTAAAAAGATGCTTCTCTTCCTTAACCAATTGCAAATCAGAAAACCTTTAAATCTGTCTACCTACCTATTACCTACCTGTAAGCTCCTCCTTCAAGATATCCTACCCTTTTAGGCCAAAATCAATGAGTATCCTCCATGTATTGATTTATGATTTTTGCCTGTAGCTTCTACATTCCTGAAAGTTACCCTTGCCTTTAAAATCCCTTACCCGTGAGCCTTGGGGAGGTCACGCTTTGAGCATGTACCTGGTCCTCTTTGCTTAATGCCCTATAAATGTCTTCCTTTCTACTGCTACAAAAACTCTGGTGTAGATATGTGATTTTACTGAGCCAGGTAAGCAGACCCAACTCCAGTTCTATAACAGGACTTCAGAGGGAATACAGTCATAAAAACATCTTGATTTCAGCTGCTAAAACTGAGTTAAATGTCTCGTTTCAGTTTATGAATTGTGGTAATTTGTTACAGCAACCCTTGGAAACTAATACAGCTTAGTTAAGGACAATTCACAGAGGGCTATATTTTCCATGCCCAACATTTCTTTTTATTACATTTTGAAAAAAAACAAAATACTGACAAAAAAAAGTTTCTCAGGCCGGGAGTAGTGGCTCACGCCTATAATCCCAGCACGTTGGGAGGCTTAGGCAGGTGGATCACGAGGTCAGGAGATCAAGACCATCCCGGCTAACATGGTGAAACCATGACTCTACTAAAAATACAAAAAAATTAGCCAGGTGTGGTGGCGGGCGCCTGTAGTCCCAGCTACTCGGGAGGCTGAGGCAGGAGAATGGCGTGAACCTGGGAGGCGGAGCTTGCAGTGAGCCAAGATCACGCCACTGCACTTGAGCCTGGGCGACAGAGACTCCACCTCAAAAAAAAGAAAAAAAAGTCTCGGCTGGGTGCAGTGACTCACGACTGTAATCCCAGCACTTTGGGAAACTGAGGTGGGAGGATTACTTGAGCCCAAGAGTTCAAGACCAACATAGGCAACATAGACCCCTGCAGTCTCTACAAAAGATAAAAAAAGTTAGCCAGGCATGGTGGTGAATGCCTGTAGTCCCAGGGGCTCAGAAGGATGAAGTGAGAGGATTGGATGACCCCAGGATGTTGAGACTGCTGTAAGCCACAATGGTGTCACTGCACTCCAGCCTGGGACAGAGCGAGACCCTGTCTCAAAAACATAAAAAATTTAAAAATTTAAATAAATTTCTCCTTTATAAGCATATTCTCATATTACCAGTCAATTATATATTTTTAAAAAGGCAAAAAGAAAACAATGAAATGTCATTACTTACAATGCGTGACTCCAGCCAGAGTTTGGTAGAAAGTAGGAGTATCACTATCATCAGTGAGGGTAACATACACACCTCCAGATAGAAGCCATCGAGAGAAAGTAAAAGCATCTTTGTTTAGAAAAAGCCAATTTCTAAACTTTTCATAGTTTACCTTTTCACCCTAAAATTAAAACAAGAAAACATAAGTTTAGTCAAATTTTAAGGTATCTTACTTGGAACCTGCACAACCTGAAATTGGCAATTAGTTGGTATTTACCTTTCTGCTATCTATAAAGGAAGGATTATCTAATAACACTGCAGTGTGTGTGTATATATATATATATATATATATGGAAATCAAACTGTTTCAAAAAATAATTATACTTCATAACTTCTACTTGCATAAAATCTGTATGTTAATTACAAATTATTTCATCAGTTCAGTAAAGCAGCACACTGCCAATAAGCCAGATTTTGTTTGCTAAAATATATCCCAAAATCAGTAAACTGCATTTTGTTGTTGTTGTTTTTGTTCGTTTGTTTGTTTCGAGACGGAGTCTCGCTCTGTCACCCAGGCTTGAGTGCAGTGGCGTGATCTTGGCTCACTGCAAGCTCTGCCTCCCGGGTTCATGCCACTCCCCTGCCACAGCCTCCCGAGTAGCTGGGACTACAGGTGCCTGCCACCATGCCCAGCTAATTTTTTGTATTTTTTAGTAGAGATGGGCTTTCACCGTGTTAGCTCAGGATGGTCTTCATCTCCTGATCTCATGATCTGCCCATCTCAGCCTCCCAAAGTGCTGGGATTACAGGCGTGAGCCACCGTGTCCAGCCATCTGCATTTCTTTAAACATTTAATAAACCCAATTTTTCATTTGCCTTATCCCTCTTCTTTAGCACTCTTTAATCTGCCTGAGTTACTATATTTTAATTAAATCTGTATGGAATTAAAATACTCTTTAAATTTCATTTGTGAATTAATAACAACTATCCAGGTGTCCTCCTAGAGTAGACAATCAGGATCCCAGAAGGCATCACTGAAAACATGTATGCACACAGAGAACAAAAAGAAGCAAGTTGATTTCTGTTTCTTTGCTTTCTTTCCAGGTATTTGTCTTGATAAATCTCTGCAGAAAAGTATCCAGGCTGAAAAAGAGCATCATACGGTTGTTCAAGCCAATCCCTTTGCTTGGAAGACAAGAGATCCTAGGTTTAGTGGGAGCTAGGTATTTCTAAGCAGAAAAAGGGAGAAGCAATTCACAAGGAAATACAATGAAGTTACAACCTAAACTATTTGATCAGGAAAAAAAAGAAAGAAATACAATGAATAATGACAGTCAGGATTAGAGCAGCTCTAATCCTAATAGACATGTTAAAGAATACAAATAGCCGGGCGCGGTGGCTCAAGCCTGTAATCCCAGCACTTTGGGAGGCCGAGACGGGCGGATCACGAGGTCAGGAGATCGAGACCATCCTGGCTAACACGGTGAAACCCCGTCTCTACTAAAAAATACAAAAAACTAGCCGGGCGAGGTGGCGGGCGCCTGTAGTCCCAGCTACTCAGGAGGCTGAGGCAGGAGAATGGCATGAACCCGGGAGGTGGAGCTTGCAGTGAGCCGAGATCCGGCCACTGCACTCCAGCCAGGGCGACAGAGCGAAACTCCATCTCAAAAAAAAAAAAAAAAAAAAGAATACAAATAATTAGTTACCTAAAAGAGATATGGTAGAAACGTATCTACATTGTTTAGTAGCATCCTATTAAGTGAGGCAATACTCTCAGCCTGGTAGTTTCAGAACATTTAACGTGAGTGCAATCCAAGCAATCAAGACACTGACAGTCTTGTTTTTCTGAATGGAAGAATATGGTGTGAAAGTTGATCATACAAATTGGGTCATAACTAAATCAGAGTCAACAGGCCCAGGGGAGAAGCATTCAGGATACATTGCTCTTGAAATAAATTCTCTGTAAGTCCAGCTGCTGAGATGATTTGCTGCAACTAATTCTGCCCACCACCATTGCCCACCAACTGGAGTTTGCCAGCTCCCTAAAGTTTTACTAACACCAATGAACTTTCTTTCAGGACCACATGTAACACTCCCTTTTTTAGAAAACTCCCAAACTTCTCTTTGTTATTTGGACATACTGAAGACCACCCAGTCTGCATGTATGCTCTATACATTTTTATTTTGACATTGACAATGACATTCAGACATGTTGTAGGGACATATGAGTATACTGCCAACATGTTTAGAAATGAGAGTTCCTCCCCATATTCTTTCTGTATCCCACATTTAGTCTAGAAAGAAGCTTAGTAGTATAAATTCTACAAGCTGATGCACATTTTTACACACATTAACATCTCTGACATTGGGATAAGTCTTAAAATCAATAGCATCTTTTAATTGTAATTTATTAGTGGTTGTGATATTGTTAAATACATATTTGGTCTTCATCTCTTTTGCTGGCATGCAACTCCTAAAATTCTTGTAGTCTCCAAAGTGATAAATGACTCTGCATGCTAATGAATTGACCCAAGGCTGGGTAGGAGGCTGCTAGATAGCCTCAGGATGGGGGCTGGCCAAAGGAAAAAAAAAAATGATTAACCTCTAGGGAGGGAGGGGAGAGGGCTGAAAGTTGGGCTCATTACCAATGGTCAATGATTTAATCAATCATGATCACTAGTGAAGATGTCTAGGGGGCAGTTTTGTGGAACTAATCCCTCAACTTGTGGGATCTGATGCTATCTCCAGGTAGACCCTTCTACCACCTTCACACACAGCTAATACCAAATGTTTACAATGTCCTAGTGACTGCTGTAAATATTTCAAATACTAATTTAATCTTCAAAACACTCCCTACAGAAGGCACTATTATTACCCCCATCTTACCATAAGAAAACAAAGACACCAAAAGGTTAAGGAATTTGCGTACTGTTATACAGTGGAAGAAAGAGGACTGAACTCAGGTAGTCCAGGCTCCAAAGTTAGCACACTGCCTGTCTAAGTGAAATACAAAGTAATCTCTGAAGTTCACTTGCTAATTGGGAATCATTCCACATAACTGGTAGACCAAAAATTACACTGTCAAATCTGATTTTTTGTTTTTGAGTCATGAATCTCTTCTAAAAAGAGAAGACAAGTATAAAATATAAATTTCCATTTTAAGAGTCAACAACCTAAAAGAAGTCAGTGACAAAGAAAAATTCATACAACACCTAGGTGGATTTCTTTATAACTTCATCTGTCAAGGGTAATAATAAAGCACAAGACAGAAAAAGCTAAGACCCATATCACTTAAATCTAAGCACTAGGTCCTTATATTTTACCTAAAGTGCTTTTCTTTGTTTGTGTATGTGTATAAACACAAAAACAACACAAAGCATTGTTACTGAAGGTCTGAACTAACCTATTCTAATATAAATACTTGGATAGCAAGGTTCTACATACAATCATCAGACACACTACTCAGATACTAGAGCAGGCAAATAAATCAAATAGTTGAATCAAATACCAATAGCCCATTTACAAGGTTGGTTTTATACCAACTAGAGGTATCTAACAATTCAAATAGCCATATACATGAGCTTCACATTTCTTTGATCTTTTCTTCTCTAAAAATCTTATTAAAAATACCACCAACTTAGGCATTAATTACCATAGCCCTATGATGTCTTTATTATAGTTACTTCCTCTTCCCATTACTGAAATTGAAGCATTCCAACTTCCCATCAAAATTTCCTCTTATGAGTACATTCCATCTAGCATACTGACACCAGCAATTTTTTAATTCCACAGGACCTACACCAATGACCTACCTGCAGGTCACCAAATTTAATGATCACTTCTCAGTGATCAAAGGTCAACTCACTAGACCTTTCAGGGTATTTGACATAGTTGAGTTCTCGTTCCTTCTGGAAACATTGGCCTCAGTTGGGTTCTAGGACACTATTCTCTTTTATTAATCCTCTTTTCCTGCAGGCCATTTCTTATTGATCTGTTTTGAGTCCTCTTCATCTCTTCAAACTCTAAACACTGCATTACAGGACTCACTCTTCCAACCTGCTTTCTATCTAAACTTACTCCTAGATGATCTCATTCTCACCTGTAAGCCAACAACAAATCCTTTCTCCTCAACAACAAATTTATATATCAAAAATCACATTTGACAACTCCACTTGAGTGCCTAATAGGATTCTCAAGTGTAATTACATTTTTCTTGACATCCAACCCCTTAACCTGCTTCTCCATTACTCTTAGCTATCTCAGGTAGTGGTAACTCCATTCAGGCCAAATACTAATCATCTTCCCTCTACTCATTCTGTCACATAGTCCATAATCAATACAAGAAAAAATTCTAGGCCAACTCTACCTTTGAAATAAATGCAGAATCTAAAAACTTCTCATTACCTCACTGCTATACCATGATCTAAATGATTGATTAAATCACTGACCTTTGGTAATCACGATCCTCATGCCTGGATTATTCAGATACCTCAACTGGACTCAGTTCAACCTACTCCCCATAAGATCCAAAGTTATCACGTGTTAAAAAAAAAAAAAAAAAAAAAAGCAACTCATATTTTGTTACTCCTCTACTCAAAACCTTCCAGTGGTTTCTATCTCACTCAGGGTAAAAGTCAAAGGACTCACACTGTTCTGTAGGACAATATATAATCATTTCCTACCACTCCCCTGTTCACACCATTCCAATTAAATTGGCCTTGTTATTGTTCCTTGGATATACAACTATACCCCCACCTCAAGGTCTTTGCTATATTCTCTTGATGAAAAGTCCCCCAGATATCTTCATGGTTTTCTTTCTCACTGGCTACAAATTCTTTACACAAATCTTACTTATCTGACAGACCTAACCATTCTATATAAAATAACAATATTCAGATTTTCGATATTACCACCTTCTTCCTTTATTCTACTTTATTTTCCCCTACAGCCCTAATTATCAGCTAATACATGTGCCTGCTATTGTGCTTAAATTGTTAGAGTACTGGGTGGCCAACCACACTTAGTTTCCATCTACAAAAATGAGAATGTTTTCATAAACCTTATTAAAATGAAAAAATATCATACTTCCTGAAAAAGAAAAAAGAGTATTAATGTTTTGGACATCTATGTCAAAAATCCAATCAGTCAGGTTTGCTAGATTATCTTTTTTTCTTACAAGCAAATTTTTATTATGGGGAAACAAACACAAATCATAGCTCAGTTTGCCCTGAAGTCGTAAATTGCTATCACAGCAACTTCCAGTCAATATGTCAGAACCAAAAACACAGGAAGCGCATCCTTTTGCACCTGACACTTGGAAATGCTGGATAAAATGTTAACAACACAACCACCACCAAAAACTGCACGCTAAGCTCAAAAGCAAGAAAGAGATATCACCAGGGGATATCAACACAGGAGATATTCAAAACCAGAGGGGTAAGAAACTAATGATAGACAGTCCAAATATATATCAGAACCAGATACATGCAAATGACTGAAATATGGACAATCAATGTCTATACAGTCATGAAGGCAGAGCTAACTCCCCAGATAAAACAAAGAACAATGAAGGACTGTCATACTGGTGAAACGGAATTGTGTCAAAAAGCCACCCATAAGAAACTGGGCAGCACTCAGTGCTGCATGAAAGAATCAGAACTTCTTTTTTTTTTTTTTTTTTTGAGACGGAGTCTCGCTCTGTTGCCCAGGCTGGAGTGCAATGGCGCGATCTCGGCTCAAGGCAAGCTCCGCCTCCCGGGTTCATGCCATTCGCCTGTGGGACTACATGCGCCCGCCACCACGCCCAGCCAATTTTCTTTTGTATTTTTTAGTAGAGACGGGGTTTCACCGTGTTAGCCAGGATGGTCTCAATCTCCTGACCCCGCGTGATCCACCCGCCTCGGCCTCCCAAAGGGTTGGGATTACAGGCCTGAGCCACCGCGTCCCGCGGAATCAGAACTTCTAAAGGGATGTGTTTACTCTACAATCACTGAGGACTTTTCACATACTAGCAGACCTCTGAAAAGAAAAATAAAATAATTCTCTCTGTTAAAAGATACTTTTTCTATCATTGAATTGCTTCTATTGTTTAATTTTTCTATAAAGGCACAATGAAAATATATTATTTTTGAAAACAGAAAAAATGACTTTTCCCCCCTCTGGTAGAGGTGGGGTCTTGCTACATTGTCCAGGCTGATCTTGAACTCCTGGGCTCAAGAGATCTTCTCGCCTGGGTCCCCCAAAGTACTTGGATTACAGGTGTGAGCCACCTTGCCTGGCCCAAAGATGACAATTTTTTAACACAAATATTTCACTATGTAAATCAACTAGGTAAAATAAATGACAAAATAGGCCTTGATAAAACAGGTCACAGATGGCTCAAGGCTAATGAATGAATGATATCCATGATGAAAAGCAAAGACACTACAACATGAGCACTGTTTCAGGTTCCTGCAGGAATGTGTGTGTCTGTGTGTGTATTGCTGTGTTAATGTGAGTATATAGGATTGTGTTTCATTATACTCTAAGTATGAATAGTTGCCTTTACAGTAGAATTGAAAATTTTCAGATTCACAAATATAGCAGTAATGAGAGTCATGGAATAGCACATAAATAGAAACATCAATAAATATAAAAATACCAAAAGTAATCTGCACATAAACATCTGTTTGTCATACTTAAAACTTATTACACGACTAAGAGTTAATACTTTGTCAAGGAAAAGGGATAAAATGTAAATCTTTAAATATACCTCTGAGAAACACTTCCGGAGTGTATCTGGGACTTTACCATCCACCACATGGAGCATTCTTTCCATTTCTTCCCGTATAACATAGTTCCCAGATTCACTTGAAAAAAGACTAAAAATGTCTAAGAGAAAGAAAGAATAAATTAATCTTAAAAAGATCAAATATACGTGGTGGAAGTAGGGAGAAAAGAGAAAGCTACAATAACTGAGTGATTACTAGGGCCAAGCACTTTATAAATACAGTTTATTCCTTAAAATAACCCAGCAACAAAAATTTAAAACAGCAGTATAGTATATTTTCAAACATGCCAAATTTGCAAACGTCTTTAGGTATAACAATACAAAGTGTTAGCAAAGACTAGGACAAACATGACCTCTTTCTTATACACTGTTAATAGGAGCATAAATTATTGCAACCACTTTCATGAGTAATTTGGCAAAATCTAGAAAAGGTCAAGAGACATTCCATCTTTGAAAAACTCTGATACCTGCGTACAAAATACAGGATGTTTACTGAAATACTGTTTGTAAGAGCAAAACTTAGAAAAAAAAAGGTAAATGTCTATCAACAAGAGAACAGGTAAAATGAGATACACACAGTGAAATACTACATAGAAGTTAAAATATGTTTCAAGATGGATAAATATCAAAAAATACAATATTCAGAGGAAAAGCAAATGACAAAATCATCTGTATAGTACAGTAGTACCCCCGATCCATGGTTTTGCTTTCCAAGGTTTCAGTCACCTGTGGTTAACAGAGGTCCAAAAATATTAAATGGAAATTTCCAGAAATGAACAATTAATAAACTTTAAATTGAACACTGTTCTGAGTAACATGATAAAATCTCTTGCCTCCCACTTTATCCCACCTGGGACCTGAATGATCCTGTCGTCCAGTGTATCCACATGCTATTTGCCTGTTAGTCACTTAGTGGCCATTTTGGTTATCAGACTTATAGATCACAAGAAGGGTGAGTACAGTAAGATATTTTAAGAGCACGAGTAACCATATTAACATAACTTTCATTATAGTATGTTGTTATAATGGTACTATTTTATTGTTGTTAATATCTTACTGTGCCTAATTTTTAAATTAATATTTATCATAGATATGTATGTATAGGAAGAGACAGTATATATAGGGTTTGGGAATATCTATGGTTTCAGACATCCACTGGGAGGGTCTTGGAACAGATCTGTGCAGATAAGGGGGAACTAATGTGTACTATTTATTTAAAACTTCAAAACTGCAAAGTAGTTGACAATGTTTAAGGACACATAAACATGTTGTAAATGTATTACAGCCAGCATGAGAAATGAATCACCAAATTCATGAAAGTGGTAACCTCTGTAGAGGGAAGAACAGAATGGGATCATGAAGGGATACAATGAAAATTTTTTAAAAATCAAATCAGGGACATAGGATGCAATGTTAAGAAATAGTAAAGCTAGGTGGACATACGTATTATATGTATGTTTGAAATATTGCTGCTATAAGCTTAACTTTATCCCCCTAAAGATATACTGAAGTTCTAACCTTAAAGTACCTGTGTATGCGAGATTATCTGGAAACAGAGTCTTTGTAGGTATAATCAAGTTAAGATGAGGTCATTAGGGTGGGACCCAATATAATATGACTGCTGCCCTTATAAAAAGAAAAGCACAAACAGAAAAAAAAAAGCCATGTGATAAGACAGGCAGGGATTAGAATGATACAGCTGCAGGCCAAGGAACCCCAAGGATTGTAGTCATCCCAGAAGCAAGAGAGAAGAAAGAATTTTCCCCTACAGGTTTCAGAGAAAGCATGGCCCTGCTGACACTTTGATTTTAGACTTTTAGCCTTCAGAACTGTGAGATAATAAATATCTGTTGTTCTAAGCTACCCAGTTTGTGGTGCTTTGTTATGGCAGCCCTAGAAAACTAATACAATCACATTTTTAAAAACGAAGAAACTTAAAAAATATGTTTGTGACTTAAAAAATTGTTACCAGTTGTACCTCAGTATCCATAGGGGATTAGTTACAAAACCCCCAAGGACACTAAAATCTGCAGGTGCTCAAGCCTCATATAAAATGGCATGGTATTTGCATGTGAAAACTAAAAAGAAAATCCTAAGCACCCCACCCAACTGAACAGACTCCCTCTCTTGGCCAAGGGGGCCCCAGAAAATCCTTAAAAACAGACACTGGTCATGAGGGGATGGGCAGTCAGACACATTTCATTATATCCAATCCCTTTTGCAGTTTAGATGCAACAACTAAACAGCATTAATGTTAAAATAAAGATCATAAGACTGACAGACTCTTTGTGGCAGAAAGACACCAAATTGCAAACAAAACCTAAAGCTATGCCAGGCAAGGATTAAGTCATGTACCTCTACACTTAAAGAATAAACTGCCAGGTGTGGTGGCTCACATTGGTAATCCCAGCACTTTGGGATGCCAAGACGAGAGAATCACTTGAGACCAGGAGTTTGAGACCCCTATCTCTACAAAAAATTTAAAAATTAGCTTGGCATTATGGCACATGCCTGTAGTCCCAGCTACTCAGAAGGCTGAAACAGGAGGATCACTTAAGCCCAGCAGTTCAAGGCTGCAGTGAGCTATCTTGCCACTGTACTGCACACTGGGAGACAGAATGAAACCCTGTCTCAATCAACCAATCAATAAATTATGTTCTAACTGCTACAATATTTTTCTTTTTCTTTTTTTGAGACAGAGTCTTGCCCTGTTGCCCAGGTTGGAGTGCAGTGGCACAATCTCCGCCTACTGCAACCTCCACCTCCTGGGTTCAAGCAATTCTCCTGTTTTAGCCTCCCTAGTAGCTGGGATTACAGTCACATGCTACCACGCCCAGCTAATTTTTGTATTTTTAGTAGAGACGGGGCTTCACCATGTTGGTCAGGCTAGTCTCGAACTCCTAACCTCAGGTGATCCACCTGCCTCAGCCTCCCAAAGTGCTGGGATTACAGGCATGAGCCACCGCGCCTGGCCATTTTTCTTTTTCTCTAGCAGTTATTGAATAAGCACTGGCCTTGAGATAAGCAATACTGAAACAATTGCAGCTCATTTACCACCAAATGCTAACGTACTGACTCCTGTTCCACAAGCCATAACTACAGCTTTGACTGGACAAGAGAGCTATTTCAGGAACTATCAACAAGTTAGTGGTCTCCTGATAAGAAGACCACTGACCACGGACTGGTTCTGGCTGGTTTACAGAGGCTGCCCACTTGACTGCCTTGGTGTCCTTGTTTCATCTTTTGACTTATAGGGCCTAACTGTAATACATTTAAATGTTAATTCTCCACCCCAAATTAAACATGGGACACGTATAACATGTACGTTTATTGAGTACACATGTGTCAGGAACCACTTCATGAATATTCACGGCCCCTCCGATAAGTTGTTGAATATGTACAACTGGCCAACCTCTTCAGCATAAGTCTCTGTTCCATTCACCCTTGCACAGTACCTGTTTGGGGTTATCTGCTGGAGGCTATGTTTCTCAGGCTGTCAGAATGGCCACCTTGCAGCCTGTAACCCTTTATAAGAAATAAAGTCTCCTTTCCAAATTTATAGATATAATTAAATAAAGTCTCCTTTCCAAATTTAGAGATATCATAATTTTTTTCAGTTGACACATATAACTTATCCACATCCTCCCATATATTTTAAATCATCATTAGGTTATTTATAATACCTAAAACAATGTGAATGCTATGTAAATAGTTGTCACAGTGTGTTGCTTTTTATTTGTATTATTTTTATTGCTGTACTGTTACCTTAAGTTCCTGGCCTCAAAAAGATCCTCCTGCCTCAGCCTCCCAAATAACTAGGATTACAGGCATGCGCTACCATACCTGTCCGGTGTTTTTAATTATTGCTGCCTGGGGCCAATTTATATTTCTGCTGGTGAAGAAATGCTAATTTGGAAAAACCAAGATCACAATTATATTCTAATACATAAAACTGGGTTTATGGATACATTCATTATCTTGATTATGATAATGGTTTACTGGGCATATACATGTGTCAAAACATATACAAATGTATAACTAAGTATGCTGGCTCATGTCTCTAATCCTAGCACTTTGGAAGGCAGAGGCAAAAGGATCAGTTGAGGCCAGGAGTTTGAGTCCAGCCTGGGCAACCTAGCAGGACTCTATCTCTACAAAAATAAAATAAAGAAAATGAATTAGCTAGGCATGGTGGCATGCACCTATAGTCCTAGCTACTTGGGAGGCTGAGGTAGGTGGATCACTTGAGCCCAGGAGTTAAGGGCTGCAGTGAGCTATGTGCCACTGTGCCACTATACTCTTGCCTGGGCTACAGAGTGAAGCTATCTCCTCTGTCCCCATCCCCTCAAAAAAACAAAAACAAAAACAAAACTACATATCAAAATATATACTTTATATATGTGTATATTATTGTATGACAATTATACCTCAAAACTTTTTTAAAAAATGATCTCTTTATCCATTTTGTGCTACTATAATAGAATACCACAGATCTAGCAACTTACTGTAATGAACAGAGATTTATTTCTTACAATTCTGGAGGCTAAGAAGTCCAAGGTCAAGGCACCTGCATCTGGCAAGGACCTTCTTGCTCTTCTAGTATCCCATAGCAGAAAGCAGAAGAGCAAGAGAACACATGCAAGCGGGAGAGAGAAGGAGGCTGAATTCTTCCTTTATAAGGATGCCACTCCTGCGATAAGAAGCTCACTCCTGAGATAACAGCATTAATTCATTCATGCATGCAGACCCCTCATGACCTAATCATCTCTTAAGGATCCCACCTCTCAACACTGTTGCACTGCAGATTAAGTTTCCACCCATGAACTTTGGGTAACATGTTCAAACCTTAGCAAGAATTAAAAATAATGGTCTAGATTCAGGAATAGGAGGGGATTCTAAGAAATTCAGAAGCAGTCCCAGGGCAGCATATTAGTCTGCTGAGGCTGTTGTAACAAAATACCATAAACTGGGTGCTTATAAATAACAAATTTATTTCTCACAGTTCTAGAGGCTGGGAAGTACACCATCAATTTGGTGTCTGGTGAAGGACTACTTCCTAGTTCATAGACAGCCACCTCTCATTGTATCCTCACACAGAGGAAAATATAAAGGGTCTCTCTAGGGCCTTTTTTATTAGGGCACTTAATCCCACTCATAAGATACTTATGATTAACCCTCATGACCTAATCACCTCCCAAAGGCCCCATCCCCTAATACCAATCACCTTGGTGGTTAGGATTTCAATATATGAAGTTTGAGGGAGACACAAACATTCAGACCATAGTAGCCAAATTAGAAAAGGAAGAAGGAAGAGAAAAAGACCCAGAATATGGTGGTCAAGAATAAAAGCGTAGGAATTTTGGGAACAAAATGTGACATTCTGTGTAATATAAACAGCTTCCATACTTCCCCTGGGAAATCTTCAATAAAATATGCAATGCTTATGAATGCTTTTGGTAAGGCAGATCTGTCTTTGGGGAGCTCAAAGAAAACAATGAGGAGACAGAAGACCTTACAAATAAATGAACGAATTTTTTCAAACTAAATAAATCTATATCCTACAAAGCACAGAAAGACACCAAGCAACTGAGATTACCTTCCCTTTCACACTTAGCAGGGGAAATGGTGTCCTCTCATTATAGCGTTTCCCTGATTAGCAGGATTTAAAGGTAATGAATGAGGTGCCACTCTTTTCTGTGCTTAGATAATTCACCTAATAAAATTAATTTCTGAAGTTAAAAGTAAAACATTAAAAAAAAAAAACCTTTTACAAAGAACGTATATAAAATATTATCAAGTAAGTAAACTTCGGTTTTGTTTGTGAAACAAAGAACAGACTACTACGTCTATGTCATCAGAATTTTTAAAAATAAGTTATATTGAGACATAATGAACATCTCATAAAATTCACCCTTTTAAAGTAAACATTCCAGTGATTTTTAAAGTATATTTATAAGGTTGTGCAACTGTCACTCCTATGTAATTCCAGAACATTTTCACCAGAACATTTTCACCAACCCAAAAGGAAACCCTGTACCCACTAGCAGTTGTTCTCCATTTCCCTCTCCCCGATACCTCCAGCAACCACTAATCTACCATTTTCTGCCACTGTAGATTTGCCTGATCTTGAAATTTCATATAAATGGAATCATACCTATTGTGACTGACATCTATCACTAAACAAAATGTTTTCAAGTTCATCCATACTGTAGCATGAATCAGTACTTTATTCCTTTATATACCAGAGTAATTTTCCAGCATATGGATATATCATGTTTTATTTGTCCATTTACCAGCTGGTGGACATTAGGGTTGTTTACATTCTCTATCATGAACAATGATGCTATGATTATTTCCGTACAAGTTTTTTTCTGTGTGTGGTAAACATATGTATTAAATTTTATAGGGTATATACTTAGGAGTGGAATAGCTGGGACACACAGTAACAACGTTTAACAATTTGAGGAGCGGCCAGGCTGGTTTCCAAAGTTGCTGCAGTACTTTATACTCCCATCAGCAATGTATGATGAGGGTTACAATTTTTCCACACCTTTCTCAACACTTGTCATTATCAGGCTTTTTAATTTTAGCCACTCTAGAAGGTGTGAAGTAGTATCTCACTGTAGTTTTAATTTATATTTATCTAATGACTAATTATGTTGCACATTTTTTCAGGTGTTAATTTGCCACTTGTATATCTTCTCTGGGAAAATGTCACTTCAAATCCTCTACCTGTCATCAGAATTTTGAGATAAATTATTCTGTACATAGAAGTGGTATTATTTTTGAGATAATAAAAGTACTTACATTTTGCTTTCTCTTCATCTTTGCCTCTTGTAAGGAGGACAAGTCCAACTATTAAATTATTGAAGTGCAGCCCTTTGGATGTTCCACCAAAAGAACAGTAAATCACCTGGAAGAAGATGATAAAGCCAACCTTAGGAGGCATTTCAGTTGTTGAGGAATCTGAGGCAGCTATCACCTTTAACAAATTTTATCTCCACTTTCAGAAAAGGCCCTGGTAAATTTTAGTGAAATGATGTTAAGTTTCTCCCTCTTCTTCCTCTTTTGGACCTTATTATTGCACTCAGTCAAGAATAGACTATGTCTACTGTAAAATACATACAGATGGTCCCCAACTTGATTTTTCAACTTTACAATGGTGTGAAAGTGATACACATTCAGTAGAAACCATACAGTATTCAATAAATTACATGAGATATTTAATACTTTATTATAAAATCTGATTTGCATTAGATGATTTTGCCCAACTGAAGGCTAATATAAGTGTTCTGAGCACATATATATATTTTTTATTTTATTTAATTAATTAATTAATTTATTTTTTGAGATGGAGTTTCGCTCCTGTTGCCCAGGCTGGAGTACAATGGCATCATTTTGGCTCACTGCAACCTCTACCTCCCGGTTCAAGTGATTCTCCTGCCTTAGCCTCCCAAGTCAATGGGATTATAGGCATGCGCCACCAGGCTGGGCTAATTTTGTATTTGTAGTAGAGATGGCACTTCACCATGTTGGCCATGCTGGTCTCGAAGTCCTGGCCTCAAATGATCTGCCCACCTCGGCCTCCCAAAGTGCTGGGATTACAGGCATGAGCCACCGCGCCCGCCCTGAGCACGTTTAAAACAGTCTAGGCTAAGCTCTGATGTTTGGTAGGTTAGATGTATGAAATGCCTTTTCAACTTACAATATTCCCATCTTACAATGGGTTTATCGGCTGTAATCCCAGGGTAAGTAGAGGAGTATCTGCATATTACAGACTCACACAATTGAATTATTTATTCTTTCTCTTGGGAGTCCTTACCAAGGTCCAAGAGTACAAAGGTCCTCCAACAGCCACAATAATGTGATAAGAATTTTGTGCAATTACATAACTTCCTTCAACCTTTGGAAAAATTATGCACATTACTTTGATTGGAAAAAAAGATACTCTCTAACTGAATGTTCAGAAATTCAAAGAGACTCCAAAAAACATTTTTTAACACTCTCAGAAATAAGTATTATAGTAATCAGAAATAAGGAAGAACTATGCATAGGAAAGGGACAACAGAAATCACAATAAATTCATTCATTCAACAATTCTTTGTTGAGTGTCTACTATTTGTCAGGCAAAATTTCTGTCAATAAAAATGCATGATTAAAAAATAATTCGAGAAGTTTAACAGTCAACATGAAAACTGAAAATATATACTATTCGCCAAATAATATTTATATATTTAATAACACCTGACAACTGATGTCAAAAACTATTTATCCTAGTGCCAGTGATAACTCAACCCAGCAAAAACTAGCCAAAGGAAACAGCTACAGAACATTAAAAATACTTTTTAAAAAACCAAACAAATAGAACTAACACACTTCGTAGAGTAACTATTTTTAGTTGCCCCATCTCCCACTCCGAACTAGAAGAAAATAACAGGGAAAAACAAAAACAAAAACACCTTTATCCCTGGGGAAGGGCAGGAAAACATAATGGCCCCAGACCTTACAGATCCCCTACCACTGGGAAGAAGGAAGATCTATGTAAAGGTCTCACTCCCAATATCTAGGGACACAGCACCTGCCTAAAACTGAGACAGAAATAGGACTACAGAGAGCGTCCCCTCCCTAGCACTCCCCACCATCCACCCTTCTGCTAGCAAGCATTGAGGAATAAATAACTATAGTATACAGCCGGAGGGGAAGAAGAGTTTATGGACAGAGACCTTCTCTGCAGTGTGGTAACAAATAGAAGGTAAGATCAAAAGTTGAGGGTAGAGCAAACATTAGAAAAAATCTCTAAGAAAGAGCCCAAACCCCTAAAAAAAAAAAAAAAATTAACCCTAGAATGGAAATTGAAGCCTATATAGCATTGAGGGTAACCATAGCAACAAGACCAAAATTAAGCTTAACTACAGACTATAATGACTCAACCTCCCAAGCTGAAGAAGGATACTACTTGGCTCAGTCTCTTCTGTCCTATATGAAACACTTATGTTTCAACCATAAATTTTAAGTCACAGGAAGAAAAAGGAAAAATCCAATATATTGTCAGAGACAAAGGAAAAATATGCTAACGGAGTTGAAGAATGCTTTGGAACGGCTCAAGAGTAAACTCAAGAGTTGCATAAGAGATTATCCAAAACAAAACAAAAGGGGGAAAATGTGAGGACAGCGGGCAGGGGAAGGTAGACAGAACAGAAAACCCAAGAGCTGTGAGATCATATCAATGACGTAACATTCACGTAATCCTGATATCCTACCAAAAAAAAAAAAAAAAAGAGAATGAGGCAAAAGAAATATCTAAGGAGAAGACAAGGTTGGGGATTTTCAAAACAAATAGACACAAAACCACAGATAGTAAGAAGCTCAGAGAACAGGCAGAATAGATTACCCTTCTAATCCCCAAAACCAACTAGACAAATCATATTGAAATTTCTCAAAACCAAAAATAAAAAGAAAATGTTTAAGAAAGCCAGAAGAAAAAAACAAAAAAAAAAATTACATTGAAAGAAACAAAAAATTACAACTGATTTATCATCAAAACTTATGTAAGCCAGAAATCAATGGTGTGAAATGTTGAAAGCACTAAAAGAAAAAAAAAACTCAACCATAAGTCCTGTACCTGGTGAAAATATCTTTCAAAAAGAAAAGATATTTTGCTTCTTCTTTTTTTTTTTTTTTGGTGGGGGGGTGGAAACAAAAACAGAGAAGTCATTACCAGCAAAAAGGGAACACAAAAAAGTACCTCAGGCTGGAGGAAATATTATGCCATTAGAGATACATGTACCTCCATAAAGAAATAAGAATATTGGAAATGGCATAAATGAAGGTAAACATAAAAGCATTTTTCTTATTTTTAAACACTGTGAAAGATAACTAGCAGTCTACAGCAGTAAGAGAAGAAATGTAGGCCGGGCGCGGTGGCTCAAGCCTGTAATCCCAGCACTTCGGGAGGGAGGCCGAGATGGGCGGATCACGAGGTCAGGAGATCGAGACCATCCTGGCTAACACGGTGAAACCTCGTCTCTACTAAAAAATACAAAAACTAGCTGGGCGAGGTGGCGGGCGCCTGTAGTCCCAGCTACTCGAGAGGCTGAGGCAGGAGAATGGCGTAAATCCGGGAGGCGGAGCTTGCAGTGAGCTGAGATCCGGCCACTGCACTCCAGCCCCGTCGACAGAGCGAGACTCCGCCTCAAAAAAAAAGAAAAAAAAAAGAAATGTAATGTGTCTTTATAGAATATGTAAAAGTAAAACACGTAACAATAGCACAGAGGATGAGATAAAGGAATTGGAAGTATACTGTTGTATAGTACACATAAATGTTGTCTAATACACCATTAAATGGTTTATTATACCAATTCACATGTGGTATATCTCATCTTTAAATTGCCAGTCACCAGGACATTACATGACCTTAGTACTCTAGTGTTTAAGCCTAACATTGACCTCATTAATAAACTCTTATTTTTATAATAATAAAAACAATAGCTAATATTTAAATGCTTATTATGTGGCATTTTACTACTGTAAGTTCTTTACCAGTATTAAGCCTTTAGATAACTCCACAAGGAATACTGGTATCCTCATTTTAGGGCTGGGGGAAACCAGAGCCCAAAGAGATTAAGTAACTTGTCCAAAGTCATACATCAATGAAGCAGCAGAGTCAGAATTTTAACCTAGGAAAGACAGGCTTCTGAAACTGAATTTTTAACCAACTTTCAGTTCTATAGTACAAGTAATATGTTAGTCTGTTTTGCATTGCTATAAAGGAATACCTGAGGCTGGGTAATTTTTATAAAGAAAAGAGGTTTGCTTGGCTCACGGTTCTGTAGCCTGTATAAGCATGGCACCAGCATCTGCTCAGCTTCTCATGAGGCCTCGGAAAGCTTCCACTTGTGACAGAAAGTGAAGGGGGAACAGAGAGCAAGCATGTCACATGGTGAGAGAGGAAGTATGTGCGAGAGGAGAAAGTACCAGGCTCCTTTAAACAACCAGCTCTTTCATGAACTAACAGAGTGACAGTGCACTCATTACTGTGGGGAAAGCACCCAGGCATTCACGGAGGATCTGCCTCCATGATCCAAACACCTCCCACCAGCCCCCACCTCCAACACTGGGGATCACATTTCAATATGAGATTTGGAGGGGACAAATATCCAAACTATATCAATTATATACATTCATTTCTAGTTAATTTGTCTAGAATTATATGAAAGACATCATCAGCAAGACATACATCATTTTGGTGAAATCTCCTAAAGATTAAACAAATTTCAAACGGTAACAAATTCAATTTATAAACACTGTGTTTTTGGCATCCCTTTCCATTCACTGTATCTTGATAATCCAGTCTCTTCACTTTTGACAATTTCACTGACTTTAATACAAAGAGTAAAGCAGTGACGGTAAAATTAACAAGGAAATTTTGAGTACGGTATGACTTTCAGTTTTGCAAGTACTTGTAAAATGTAACAGATTTTGTATGGAATAAATTTGGTTGGAATATACTGCTACCTCCCTATCACTCCCAAAATACAAGTACAGCAATAACCTTCTAGAATCACCCAATTCATTTGACAAATGATTAAGAGGAAGCCCCCAAAAACCACCATTTCCTAAATTCTAGGATGTACATATTTTCCGCCTTTTATCAATGTTTCAGAAAGCAGTATGCATCTAACACCTCTAATGTCTAAGTACTCTTTTTTCGCTCAAAAAAAAAAAAAACTATTTAAATGGTCACCTATTATAAGGTGACCATTTATGGTGACCATTTAAATATTTAAAGACCTTATAGTAGGTGACCATTTAAACATTTAGGGAATATTAAGTGCCACGTGCATTACTAATCAGCTTTCATTTTCGGATTTAGAAGAGGGAGTGTGAATAGGATAGCAAGGATGCTGGCAGTCCAGGGTGGTCTTGATGTCATTTTTTGAAAAACACTTAATAAAGGTAAAGTGTTACTTATACAATTTGTTGCAAGACTTTTGTTTTAAAATCCCTATAATAATTTTCTGGCCGGGTGCAGTGGCTCATGCCTGTAATCCCAGCACTTTGGGAAGCCAAGGCGGGTGGATCACTTGAGGTCAGGAGCTCGAGATCAGCCTGGCCAATGTGGTAAAACCTTGTCTCTACTAAAAATACAAAAATTAGGTGGGCGTGGTAGCAGGCGCCTATAATCCCAGCTACTTGAGAGGCTGAGGCAGGAGAATCACTTGAACCCAGAAGGCAGAGGTTGCAATGAGCCAAGATTGCACCACTGCACTCCAGCCTGGGCAACAGAGTGCTATGTCTCAAAAGAAAAACAAAAAATTTATTTAGCTATTAAAAAAGGAAAGCCCAGAGCAATTAGGCAAGAGAAAGAAATAAAGGGTATGCAAATTGAAAGGAAGTCATCAAATTAGCCTTGTTACTAGATAACATGACCTTATATTTTAAAAAGATTCCACCAAAAAACTGTTAGAACTGATAAATTCAGGAAAGACTGCAGGATAGAAAATCAAAATACAAAAATCAATAGAATTTATATACACCAACAGTAAACAATCTAAAAAAGAAATCCCAAGTGAGTAATCCGAGTTAAAATAGCTACAAAGAATATAAAATACCTAGGAATCAGTTTAGCCAGAGATGTGAAAGGTCTATAAAAGGAAAACTATAGAACACTGATGAAAGAAATTGAAGAGGACACACGCAAAAATGGAATGATATTCTATGATCATGGATTGGAATAATTAATTTTTTTTCCTTTTTTTTTGGAGACAGTCTCGTTGTGTCTCCCAGGCTGGAGTGCAGTGGCTCCATTTTGGCTCTCTGCAAACTCCACCTCCCAGGTTCAAGCGATTCTCCTGCCTCAGCCTCCCGAGTAGCTCAGATTATAGGCACGCACCACCATACCCAGCTAACTTTTTGTATTTTTAGTAGAGATGGGGTTTCACTATGATGACCAGGCTGGTTTTGAACTCCTGGCCTCAAGTGATCTGCCTGCCTTGGTCTCCCAAAGTGCTGGGATTATAGGCATGAGCCGACCACACCCAGCCAGACTTCATTTTGTTAAAATGACAATACTAACCGAAGCTATTCATAAATTCAATGCAATCCCTATCATAATATCAATGACATTCTTCATAGAGAAAGAAAAAGAGAATTCTAAAACGTACATGAAACCTCAAAAGACCCCAAATAGCCAAAACAATCCTGAGCAAATAACAAAACTGGCAGCATCAAACTACCTGACTTCAAATTTACTAAAAACCTATAGTAACCGAAACAGCATGGTATAGGAGGGAGGCAGGGAAGTGATGGGTAGAGAAAGGCAGGTGCCTGGCTAGGGCTCCACCCTCAGGCCTGTGCCCACGGACCTAGGTGAGGACAGGCACTCCTGCCTTGGTGCCCAAATGTTGCATTTTCCAAGACCAACCTGGCCTGCCATGCTCCCATCATGTGCCTATAAAAATCCCGAGACCCTAGCAAGCAAAGACACACAAGTGGCTGGAAGTTGAGAGGAACATATCAGCAAAAGAACGCACAAGTGGCTGGATGTCCAGAGGAACACATCAGTTGAAAAGTACACTGAGAGGCACTGGCAGATGCCGGCAAGCCACTGAACAACAGAACAATGCAGAGTTCAGCGGGGGCAGTCAGAGGAAAGTCCAGCAGCTGAGCGGCCCAACTCCAGGGGAAAACCGCCTTCCCAATCCCCTTTTGGCTCACAGTCCATCTGCTGAGAGCTACTTCCACCATTCAATAAAATCTTGCACTCATTCTCCAAGCCCACAAGTGATCCGACTTTTCTGGTACACCAAGGCAAGAATCCAGGATACAGAAAGCCCTTGGGATAACGCAGAGGGTCTAATGAACTGATAAACACAAGTTACCTAGAAATGGCAAAACTAAAAGAGCACACAGTAACACAAACCCACTGGGGCTTCAGGAGCTGTAAACATTCACCACTAGACGCTGCCCGTGGTGTCAGAGCCCCACAACCTGTATGTTTTTCCCTAGAGGTTTGAACAGCAGGGCACTAAAGAAGCAAGCCACACCCCCATCACACACCCTGCAAGGGGAACAAGGAAACCTCTCCGATTCAGTACTGGCATAAAAACAGACACAGACCAATGGACAACAGAGAACCCAGATATAAATCCACACATTTACAATCCACTCATCTTCACAAAAAAGCACAAAGAACATACAATGGGGGAAAGAACAGTCTTTTAAAAAAAATGGTGCTGAGAAAAATGGATAACTATATGCAGAAAAAACTAGGTCAGACAGGGTGGCTCGTGTCTATAATCCCAGCACTTTGGGAGGCTGAGGCAAGTGGATCACTTGAGGTCAGGAGTTTGAGACCAGCCTGGCCAACACGCAAAAACCTGTCTCCACTAAAAATACAAAAATTAGCTGGGCATGGTGGCGCACGCCTGTAATCCCAGCTAGTGGGGAGGCTGAGACAGGAGAATTGCTCTAAACCCGGGAGGCGGAGGTTGCAGTGAGCCGAGACCGTGCCACTGCACTCTAGCCTGGGCGACAGAGCAAGACTGTCACAAAATAAAAAACAAGAAACTAGACTCCTCATATTTCACCATACACAAAAAATCAAATCAAAGTGGACTGAAGACCTAAATCCAAAACCTGAAATTATGAAACAACGAAACTACTAGAAAAAAAACACTGGAGGAAATGCTCCAGGAGATTGATCTGGGAAAAGATGTTTTTTGTGTAATACTTCAAAAGGGCAAATAACAAAAGCAAAAATAGACAAATGGGATTTCATCAAGCCAAAAACTTCTGCTCAGCAAAGGCAACAATCAATAAAATGAAGAGACAACCTGTAGAATGGGAGAAAACATTTGCAAAATACCCTCAGACTGTATAAGGAGCTCAAACAACTTACTAGCAAAACAAACAAAACAAAACAAAAACAAACCCACAAAAAATTCTATTTTTAAATGGTGAAATTCCCAGCACTTTGAAGACAGACCGATAACTTGAGCTCAGGAGTTCGAGACCAGCCTGGGCAACATGGCAGAAACTCCTGTCTCTATAAAAAATACAAAAATTAGCTGGGCGTGGTGGCACACACTTGTAATCAGTTACTCGGGAGGCTGAGGTGGGAGAATCACCTGAGTCCAGGAGGCCAATGTTGCAATGGGCCAAGACTGCACCACTGTACTCCAGCGTGGGCAACGGAATGAGACTCTGTCTAAAAACAATTAAAGAAATGGGCAAATGATCTGAAACCTTCAAAAGAAGACATAATAAATGGCTAGCAGTCACATGAAAAAATGTTCAACATCATTAATCATCAGAGAAATGCAAATCAAAACTACGAGATAAAATCTCACCCCAGTTAAAATGGCTGATATCGAAAAGCAGGCAGACTGGGCAGAGTGGCACACGCCTGTAATCCCAGCACTTTCGGAGGTCAGGGCAGGTGGATCACAAGGTCAGGGGTTCGAGACCAGCCTAGGCAACATGGTGAAAGCCGTCTCTACTAAAAATATAACAATTAGCCAAGCATGTTGGCATGAGGCTGTAATCCCAGCTATTTGGGAGGCTGAGGCAGAAGAACTGTTTGAACCCAGGAGGTGGAGGTTGCAGTGAGCCGAGATTGTGCCACTGCACTCCAGCCTGGGTGACAGAGCAAGACTCTATCAAGGAAAAAAAAAAAGAAAGAAAGAAAAAGAAAAGCAGGCAATATCAAATGCTGGTGAGGATGTGGAGAAAGGGAAACTCTTGTATATCGTTTGCAGGAATGTAAATTAGTACAGGCATTGTGTAAATTAAAACAGCCATGGCTGTTCCTCGAAAGACTAAAAATAAAATTACCATATGATCCAGCAAATTGCTACTGGGTATATATCCAAAAGAAAGGAAATCAATGTATTAAAAAGATACCTATACTACCATGTTTATTGCAGCATCATTCATAATAGCCAACATTTGGAATTAACCTAAGTGCCCATCAACAGATGAATGGATAAAGAAAATGTGGTATATACACACACAATGGAATATTATTCAGCCAGAAAAAAGAGACTGGGTGCTGTGGCTCACGCCTATAATCCCAGCACTTTGGGAGGCTGAGGCAGGTAGATCACGAGGTTAAGAGATCAAGACCTTCCTGTCCAATGTGGCGAAACCCTGCCTCTACTAAAAATACGAAAATTAGCTGGGTGTGGTGGCACGAACCTGTAGTCCAAGCTACTCGGGAGGCTGAGGCAGGAGAATCGCTTGAACCTGGGAGGTGGAGGTTGCAGTGAGCCAAGATCGCCCCACTGTACTCCAGCCTGGTGACAGAGCAAGACTCCCTCCAAGGAAAAAAAAAAAAGAAATACTGCCATTTGCAACAACATGGATGGAACTGGAGTTCATAATGTTAAGTGAAATAAGTCAAGCAGACCAGGTGTGGTGGTTCACGTCTGTAATCCTAGCACTTTGGGAGGCCAAGGCAGGAGGATCACTTGAGCTCAAGAGTTTGAAACCAATCTGGGCAACATAGTGAGACCTCATCACTACCAAAAAACAAAAATAAGCCAAGCACAGAGAGACAAATATCACACGTTCTCACTCATATGTAGGAGCTAAAAATAGATCTCATGAAGATGAGAGTAGATTAGTGTTTACCAGAGGATAGGAAGAGTAGTGGGGAGGAAAAGGAAATAAAGATAAGTTGATTAATGGGCCCAAATACACGGTTTGACAGAAGAAATAAAATGTAGTGTTAGATCAGTAAGGTGACTATAACTTATAATAATCTAGTGTACATTTCAAAATAACTAGAAAAAATTAATTCAAATGTTTCTAGCATAAAGGACAAACATTTAAGGTAATGAATATCCCAAGTACACTGAGATTTGATATTTACAAATTATGAATGGATTAAATGATCACATGTACCCCCAAAAAATATGTATCTATTATGCATTGTTAAAGGAAAAGAAAACACTTTCTTAAACATTTTGTAGCCATAGATATCCAGTCAGAGACTCAGTATACTGTCATACTAATATAGAAGATTGATGTATGTGGTAATGATCTCACTAGCCTCCTCTCAATGATGTCATCCCAGTAAATAACATGATTAGCTAAACAATATGATTAGTAAATAATATGATTAGCCCAGTAAATAATATGATTAGAGGGAAATCTGTCTGTATTGTCAAAGAAAAAGACTTATACTATAATATACCAAAAATCTACCTCTTGCCTAATAGTAGAGGTCAAAAACGGGTAGATGTAGGATGGGTGCAGCGGCTCACGCCTGTAATCCCAGCACTTTGGGAGGCCGAGGTAGGAGGATCACCTGAGATCAGAAGTTCGAGACCAGCCTGGTCAACATGGTGAAGCCCCATCTCTACTAAAAATACAAAAAAATTAGCCAGGTGTGGTGGCTGGCGCTTGTAATCCTAGCTACTTGGGAAGGCTAAGGCAGGAAAATCCCTTAAACCCAGGAGGTGGAGTTGCAGTGAGCCGAGATCGCTCCATTGCGCTCCAGCCTGGGCAACAAGAGTGAAATTCCGTCTCAAACAAAACCAAAAAAAAGGTAGATGTGTGTAGGTCTCCAGAGTTCAGAAACAGTTGTAGCACGTTTCAACTGCTGCTTTCAGATACTGGTCCTTCCACTGTCTAATGGATATAGGGTAAAGGGTTATCCCTTATCCCACAGTTCCTTAGAGGAAATAGTTAAGTGACAGATACTGTTTTATCATGGCTTTTAGAGTCAGAAAGGCCCGCCTTTGAAGCCAGGCTTTATTAATATACCAACAGTGTGGTCTTAAGCAAATCACTTAACTTTCTGAGCCTTAGTTGCATTCCATGACACATATGTTGAAGCAATGTGCCAAGTCTTCTCATTCCAGGACCTAAGCTGGAAAGCAGCCCATAGGTGGGAAATACTATCTCAGGACAGCAGGGGGAAGCCAGAATTTGAAGTCACTTTGTTAACTAGTAAGAATTCAGCACTGGGCCGGGCGCGGTGGCTCAAGCCTGTAATCCCAGCACTTTGGGAGGCCGAGACGGGCGGATCACGAGGTCAGGAGATCGAGACCATCCTGGCTAACACGGTGAAACCCCGTCTCTACTAAAAAATACAAAAAACTAGCCGGGCGAGGTGGCGGGCGCCTGTAGTCCCAGCTACTCGGGAGGCTGAGGCAGGAGAATGGCGTAAACCCGGGAGGCGGAGCTTGCAGTGAGCTGAGATCAGGCCACTGCACTCCAGCCTGGGCGACAGAGCGAGACTCCGTCTCAAAAAAAAAAAAAAAGAATTCAGCACTGATGAGCTCATAACTTTTGCCTGAAAATATTTTTCCAGAGTAAACTCTAGTACACCAATCTAACTGCTTGATTAATTCATCAACAGAACCAAATTAATGTTTTCAAATTTTCATTTTATATAATTCTCATGAGGATCAATACTTTTCAACTTTTTTTTTTTTTTTGGAGACAAGGTCTCATTCTATTGCCCAGGCTGTAGTGCAGTGGCACAACCACAGCTCATCGCAATCTTGACTTCCCAGGCTCAAGTGATCCTCCCACCTCAGCCTCTCAAGTAGCTGAGAACAGAGGCACATGCCATCACACCTTGCTAATTTTTTCATTTTTTGGTAAAGATGGGATCTCACTATGTTGCCCAGGCTAAAAAAATTATCTTGACTGACACAGAGTTAAAAAGTAAAGTATACATAAGTTAAAAAGGCAAAAAATATATACCCTCCCAAAGAACTTGATGTCACCAACATACATGCTTAAAAACCATCTTTAGGTAATGACAAAGATGAACTATGAATTCATAAAATAAGTCATGCTGTATGTTGGTGAGTTTCGAAGAATAACTCAAACACAACATAAGGCTCATGGTATATACCCTATGAAAACATTAAGTATTCATTTGCATAAAACATACTTACTACCGATAAAGTTTCAAATGTTAACATTTAAATGCAAGCTCTGTGGCTGGGCGCGGTGGCTAACGCCTATAATCCCAGATCCCCGCACTTTGGGAGGCCAAGCTGGGTGGATCACCTGAGGTCAGGAGTTCGAAACCAGCCTGGCCAACATAGTGAAACCTCATCTCTACTAAAAATACAAAAATTAGCCAGGCATAGTGGCGGGTGCCTGTAATCCCAGCTACTCGGGAGGCTGAGGCAGGAGAATTGCTTGAACCTGGGAGGCGGAGGTTGCAGTGAGCCAAGATCACACCACTGCACTCCAGCCTGGGTGACAGTGAGACACTGCCTCAATAAATAAATAAATAAATAAATAAATAAATAAATAAATAAATAAAATAAAGTAAGATTTAAAAATGCAAGCTCTGTTCCTATATGTGTGTGTTTTGAAAAAAATTTTCCTTCTAAAACTAAAAAGCATGTGTTTACATTACTGTTTCTTCAGTGCAGAGTCCAATAGAACAAAATGTTTCTTTACTTCAAATGTGTTTCATAGTACTAACCATTTCTTTCCTGTATGTAAATATCTTAAAGTAGAGTCATGCTTAGCTCCAAAAAAATAATAAAGGGCCCCTTGAAATTCTGAGTAAATAATAACATACAAATGCAAAGTATAAATTCCTGAAGTCTAAACAAAGAACAAATACTGAGGAAACAACTACCAGGGATTAGAAATCAGAATAGTACCCAAAGCCCACACTGAGTTTATCAGTCAGGCAGAAGAGACACCTCATTGAACATCCAGAGCATTTAGGAGAGACCCCAAAAGAGTTAATCCTTAGTATTGAGGCAAACCATACTTATACTAAAGTCTATTCAAGACTCACCATTACAAAGCTTTAACACAGGATTCAAGAGGATTAGCTAATCTGTGTTTAAGTGTGTGCTAGAATAAAATCCAACATTTTAAAAATAAAGACAACAAATTCAGGTACTTGTAAGGTTTACAACATCTACAAGATATCAAAAAGTTACTAGATACAAGAAACAGAAAATTGTAACCAATCACCAGAAAACTATTAGGCAAAAGAGTGACAGAGATGATAAAAACTGGTATACAAGAAGTTTAAAACAGCTATTATAAATATGCTCAAGAATTTAAACAAAAATAAAAACATGGAAATAGAAACTATATTTTAAAAAGAAACATGAAACTTTAGAGTGAAAAATATAATATCTGAACTAAAAAGTTATTGTGTGGGGTTTTTGTTTGTTTGTTTGTTTGTTTGTTTTGATACAGGGTCTTTCTCTGTTGCCCAGGCTGGAGAATACAGTGGCATGATCTTGACTCATTGCAACCTCTGCCTCCCAGGCTCAAGCAATCCTCCCACCTCAGCCTCCCAAGTAGCTGGGGCTACAGGTGTATACCACCACACCTGGCTAATTTTTTGTATTTTTTTGTAGAGGAAGGGTTTCGCCATGTTGCCATGTTGCCCAGGCTGGTCTTGAACTCCTGGGCTCAAGTGATCGACCTGCTTAGGCCTCCCAAAGTGCTGGATTACAGGGGTGGGTCACTGTGCCTGGCCCTGTGTAGCCTTAAAAGCATATTAAATACTACTGAATAAAAGAGCAGAAAGGGGAATAGGAACTATCCAATCTGAAGTACAGTGAAGAAAAAGAGCTAGAACTGGGGGTGGGTGAGGAGGAAAGGAAAGAAAATAATCAGTCTCAGTAACCTGTGAAAAACCACCAAGCTTTTTACATACCCGTACTTAGAGACTAAGAAAAGCGAACGATGAACAGAAAACATATTTGAAGAACGGTACTGAAATACCTCCCAAATTTGATGATAAACCCATGGATCCAAAATGCTCAAAGAAACTCACATGTCCAAACAAAGGTATATCATACATTCCTGAAAAATAGTAATAGAGAAAATCTTGAAAGCACTAAGAGGGAAAAATATATACAGTGAAACAAAAAGAAGAATAATCACTGACTTGTAATCAGAAACAATGCAAGTCACAAGACAACAGAAGAAACAATTTTACTATACTGAAAGAAGAAAAAAGCTCAGCCTAGGATTATATATTCAACGACAAAATTACAAATAATTTTAAAAAGGGCAAATGACTTAAATAAAAAGATGCAACATCTTTAGTCATTAGGGAAATGCAAATCAAAACCACAATGACATACAACTTCACACCTACAAGAACGGCTATAATAAAATGAATAAGGCCAGGCGTGGTGGCTCACGCCTGTAATCTTAGCACTTTGGGAGGCTGAGGTGGGTGGATTGCCTGAGCTCAGGAGTTCAAAACCAGACTGGGCAACACGGTGAAACCCCATCTCTACTAAAAATACAAAAAAATTAGCCAGGCATGGTGGCGTGCGCCTGTAGTCACAGTTACTTGGGAGGCTGAGGCAGGAGAATGGCTTGAACCTGGAAGGCAGTGGTTGCAGTGAGCCGAGATCGCGCCACTGCACTCCACACTCCAGCCTGGGCGACAGAGTGAGACACCATCTCCAAAAAAATAAACAAAATAAAATAAAATAAATTAACAAGAATGTAAAAAAACCTGCAACACCCATACACTGTCGGCTGAAATGTAAAAGGGTACAGCTGTTCTGGAAAACAGCCTGGTGGTTCTTCAAAAAGGCAGACACAGAATTACCATATGACCTGACAATTCTGTTCCAAAAAGAACTGAAAACAGAGATTCAAACAGATACCTGCATGCCAATATTCACAGCAGCATTATTTACAATAGAAGAAAGGTGGAAACAACCCATAAAAAATGAATGAATAAAATGTGGTATATACATACAGTGAAGTATTATTTAGCCATAAAAAAAAATGGGTGTTTGCAGCTATTACAGCTCTCCAGCACCTTTAGCTGACTGAGCTCCTGCAGAGGGAGCTGAAGAACAAGTAAACATTCTCAAACATAGCATGGCCTGTACAAAACAGATAGCCTGTAAATTGACCATGGTAAAGCACCCAGGAAGCAATTAGCCATAAAAGCCATTCACAAGAGTGCACCCTCTGTTGGAGGGGTAAAGAAACGTTATCATTACAGGCCTGGTACTCTGTGACACTGAACATTATCAGAAGTCCACTGAACTTCTGATTCACAAACCTCCCTTCCAGCATCTGGTATGGGACTTCGAAACAGATCTGTGCTTCCAGAAAACAGCTACTGGTGCTCTGCAGGAAGCAAATGATGGTTGACCTTTTTGGAGACATCAACCATTCTGCCAGCCATGCCAAACATGTAACAATTATGCCAAAAGACATTCAGCTACCTTGCAGCATATATGGAGCACATGCTTAAGAATATGCTATGATGAGAAACATTTCATTCTCAAAAAAGAAAAAAAAAATTCTCTCTTCCCTGTTCTAGTAGTTCTGAACCCTAGATTTTTTTCCCTCATGGGGTGAAAAGCTACCTAAGTAAATGACTGCAAGTGGGAAAACGGGGGACAGAAATCAGGTACAGGGAGTTTTTCTATTTTCATGTTGCATGAGAATTTTTAATATAAATATGGGTATATAAAGCATTAATGCAAGTCAGAGTGTTTCAGTGAGCAAGTTTCCACAGTTCAACTAGTAAGTACATATTTTTAATATTGTCTCTCTTCTGTGTTGTTCCTGTAACTGCAAAAAAAGGAATGGGCCAGGCACGGTGGCTCACGACTGTAATTCCAGCACTTTGGGAGACTGAGACAGATGGATTACTTGAGGTCAGGAGTTTGAAACCAGCCTGGCCAGCATGGTGAAATCCTGTCTCTACTAAAAATACAAAAATGAGCCGGGTGTGGTGGTGGGCGCCTGTAGTGCCAGTTACTCGGGTGGCTGAGGCCGGAGAATTGCTTGAGCCTGGGAGGTGGAGGCTGCAGTGAGCAGAGATCACGCCATTGCACTCCAGCTTGGGCAACAGAGCGAAACTCCAACTCAAAAAAACAAACAAACAAAGGAATGAAGTTCTGATATATGCTACAAATGTATGAATCTTGAAAACATTATGAGAAGTGAAATAAGCCAGACATAAAATGGCAAATATTGCATGATTCTACTACATGAAATATTTAGAACAGGCAAATTCATAGAAACAGAAAGTAGACTGGAGGTTATCAGGGGCTGGGGAGGAAGAAGAATGGGAAATTACTGCTTAACAGGTACAGTATTTCTGTTTGGTGTGATTAAAGAATTATTATTTTTCCATGTGAATTTGAGAAAAATGGAGTGATGAAAAATGTTGAAAATAGATAGGCGTGGTGATTGGGCAACATTGTGAATGTAAATACCACTGAAATGTTCACTTAAAGGTGATTAAAATGGGCCAGGCACAGTGGCTCATGCCTAAAACCCCAGCACTTTGGGAGGCCAAGGCACGAGGATCACTTGAGCCCAGGAGTTTGAGAACAGCCTGGACAATGTAGTGAGACCTCATCTCTACTAAAAAAAAACTAAAAATTAGCCAGGCATGGTGACGCATGCCTGTAGTACCAGCTACTTGGGAGGCTGAGCTGGGAGGATTACTTGAGCCAAGGAGGTCAAGGCTACAGTGAGCCGTGATCAAGCCACTGCACTCCAGCCTGGGTGACAGAGTGAGACCCTGTCTCAAAAAAAAAAAAGTTAAAATGATTAATTTTATGTCATAAATCCCAATACTTTGGGAAGCCAATGCAGGAAGATCGCTTAATGCCAGGAGTTTGAGACCAGCCTGGGCAAAATAGCAAGACCCTTACCACTACAAAATATTCAAGAATTAGCCAGGTGTAGTGCCATGCACCCATAGTTCCAGCTACACAGGATGCTAAAGTGGGAGGACTGCTTGAGGTACCACTGCATTCCAACCTAGGCAACACAGTGAGACTAGCCTGGCCAACATAGTAAAACCCCGTCTCTACTGTGCATGGTGGCGTGCGCCTGTAGTTCCAGTTACCTGGGAGGCTGAGGTAGGAGAATCACTGGAACCCAGCGGGTGGAGGTTGCAGTAAACTGAGATCGTGCCACTGCACTCCAGCCTGGGCGACAGAACCAGACTCTGTCTCAAAAAAACAGAAAACAAACAACAAAAAAACAGCCAACTGGCTTTTTTGTTGATCATGACTGTTAAACATTTTTAAAATCAGTGGTACAAATTATGACATAGAAAGCATGTGTATCAGTTTTGTAAATGACAAAGTTGGTAGGGATAGCTAAAAGGTAACAGAATTAAATCAAACTCATCTTAGGCTGTGACACTAGACTAAAAGCAACAAAATTAAATTTAATCTATTTAAATTGCAGTTTCCTTATAAACTCAGCATATATAAATATATAGAAGATCAAGCTTGAAATTTTTAGCCAACAAAGTGATGAACTTTTTGCTTGTTTAGGCTAATATAATTTCATGCTGAATGGTAGTGATTAAAGAATTAAATATTCTCCTACTGTTCACTAATCTAATTCCATCTAGAGAACAGCATGGGATTAACCATTATGCATATTAACTGTGGTTAAGAAGCAGCAGGGAAAAGAACTTGTTCACATCTCTAGAAGGGAAAGTTCCAGTTTCCCAATTCAAACAGCTAAATTCCACCTCCATGAAGCAGCGGATTTCCAGCTGAGACTCAAGTAAAGACAACAAAAATTTCAGGATTATGAAAGTGTGACAAAATCATTAGTGACTTTTAGCTGCACTCCTACCTCCAAACCCAGAAAACGAGGCTGAGACTAGGTCAGGTGAATTTACAGAATTGTTTTACTGCCCCCAAACTTAAATGAAGTAGAACCAAAACACAAAAATTTTACTGAATTAATGATATCCTACATCATTTTCAAGTTGGTGTGCTACATCAATTTATAACATCCAACATTTAGCAAGATACAAAAACTGTAGCCTTGTAAGAGAAATGTTAGAGAAGGATGTGAGTGAAAAACTGACCACTTTTTAAAATAAGTTATCAGTTACAATGGGATATTATTCAGTCATAAAAAGTAATGAAGTTCTGATACATGTTACAACATGAATGAACTTTGAAAACATTATGCTAAATGAAATAAGCCAGACACAAAAGGACACATATTATATGATACCACTTACGTGAAGTAATTTGAATTGGCAAATTCATAAAGACCAAAAGTTGACTGGGTGTTATGAGGGTTTAGGGGAAGGGATTGGGAGCATTAATGGTTAATGGGTCGAGTTTCTGTTTGGGATGATGAAAGGTTTTAGAAAAAGATAGTGGTGATGGCTACAAAATATTGTTAATGTAGTTAGTGTCCGTGAACTGTACACGTTAAGATTGTTAAAATGGCAAATATTATGTTTTATATATTTTGCCACAATAAAAATTTTAAAACATAGTAAAATACAGGGACTCAGATTAAGACTATTCAGATAATAAATACGAGTATAATAAACACTTAGATAGAAAGTACTTCTGCGAGCTAGGCACAGTAGCTCATGCTTGTAATCCCAGCACTCTGGGAGGCCGAGGCAGGCAGACTGCTTGAGCCCAGGAGTTCGAGACCAGCCTGGGCAACATGGTGAACCCCATCTCTACCAAAAAAATATAAAAATTAGGCAGAAGTGGTGACGTGCACCTGTAGTCCCAACTACTCAAGTGGCTGAGGTAGGAGGATTGCTTGAGCCCAGGAGGCAGAGGTTGCAGTGAGCTGAGACAGCGCCAATGCACTCCAGCCTGGTGGACAGAGTGAGACTCCATCTCAAAAATAAAAATAATACAAAATTTAAAAATACACTATAACAAATATTCACATAGTATTTACATGGCAATAGGCATTGTAAATAATCTAGAGATGATTTAAAGTACACAGGGGGTGAGGGGTGTGCGCATACTAAACATTTTATTTAAGGGACTTGAGCATTTGCAGATTTTGGTATCCTGGTGGGCCTAGAATCAATCCCCGACAGATACCAAGGGTGACTGCACAAGTATCTTCAGTATCAGCATTGGAACTCTTCTCTCACATAATATATTTTCAGGGAGTAATCTGTTGAAAATCCCAAACTGTTATTTAAACAAACTACCAAGAATACAATTAAGTCCTCATTTAACATCATGGATAGGTTCTTGGAAACTGCAACTTCAAATGAAACCTGGTAGAATGAAACCAATTTTACCACAGGTTAATTGATATAAACAAGAGTCAAGTTCCTGAGGTATATTTCTGGTCACAAAAACATCACCAAACTTCTAAATAAATACCCCAAAAAGTTTCAAATATTAAACATTGAAATAAACGTGAGCTATACATACATTTGAGAAAGATTAATCAAAACAAGTAAGATAAATGACTATATTTACCCAATTATTACAGTTCAGTGTCACAGGTAATTAGAGCCTATGTCAGCAGCTCAAGGACACCATCCCATCATAGGGCACACTTGCATAGACATCTACACTCACTCAGACTGGGACAATTTAGACATGCCAAGTCATCTAACGTGCACATCTTTGGGATGAGGGAAGAAACTGGGGTACTCGGAGAAAATCCACACAGACATGTGGGGGAGCATGCAAACCACACAGTGGCCCTGGCCAGAAATTGATGTTTTTTTCATCAACATTACAATGAAAAACAACACTGAATGAGTGAATGAGATGACATTATTTGAGGACCTGCGGCACAGTTATATAAACCTATTTAGTAATCAAGGAAGAGTTTCCCTAATAAATAAAAATATTTTCAGAAAGGGTAATAAGCAATAAAACTAGCATTTTAGAACATGTACAATGATTACTAGAATTCCAGGCAAATGCCACATGCAGGTTCCAGGAACTAGGATCTGGAGATCTTTAAAGCCATTATTTAGCCTACAACCCTCTCCAAACAGAGTAGCTATGGTCCTAGGAGAATGGGACAAATTCTCATTGCTTTTTTTCCCTATCTCTGTCCTCTTACCTCCTACAGCTTGGCTCTGGATACAGAGGCAGTAGCAGAAAGTATGTAGCACAGTAGTATAACTAAAAGCCCTAACTCTCTAACCAGAGGACTGAAAATCAGAGATCCAGGAAAATGGAAAGTAAAATGAATACTGAGGAGAGGAAGAAGCTCAGGAAAGTTGTTTTTTGAACTCCTTGGTATACCTCCTAGCTGTATATGAATGGTTATAAGCCTAAATTGCTTATCAAAGTCTGAGAATTAAAATTCAGCATAGACCAAAACCCAGGTCCCAGTCTAGCCACTGGGTGGTACACATATGGGACAGATCCAAATACCACTATAAAGACTCTAAAAACTTAACTGACATTGGAACTACAACCAACATAAGACTGGTGGGAACTGATGTCCTGAGCCCATCATTATCAATGATCTGATAAAACAAATATTATCGACATCTCCATAGCAAGATTCAGAATCTCATAACAAAATATTCCAAATGTCTAGAATATAATCTGAAATCACTCAGCACATAAAGAACCAGGAAATTATCATCTCAATTAGGAAACGACAATCAATCAACAGGTACCAACAATCAAGTGAGACACATTGGATATAGACAAAGGCTTTAGAACAGCTATTACAAAAATTCCCAAAGAAATGAGGGCAAACACTCTTGAAATGAATGGAAGCACAGACAGTTTAAACATAGAAAAAGAAGACATAGAACACCAAATGAAAAGTTTACAATGAAAAATACAATAACAACAACAAAAAAAATTTAAGCCACTTCCCTAAATCTATCAACTAGAAATCTGGAAAGACAAGCTTCTCTTTTAACAGTGACCATTCCTTGTGATGGTCAACTCTATTAATTATTAACACCTCAGTGGTAACTATTTTAATCACATGGCTTTTTTTTTTTTTAGCCCTAGTGATATTAACTGAAAAAGAAATTGTCTTTGAACTTTACCACAACTTTAGTCATCCCTTTGCAATAAAGTGCCCACAGTTGGCATTCAATGATTGTTGAGAAAACTTAATAAACAGAAATAAATAGAATAAAAGCATGTCTTTATACGACAGAGAAAAAAGGTAAGTAAAATGTGACAACTAGATACAAAATAGGCCCACTGTTTTATAAGATGTGTTTAATATAACACTCAACATGCTGGTTCTTTAAACTGAAATGAGTAGGTAACTCTATAGGCCAATTTTTTTTAAGGTTTTTTTTAAGATGAGTTCTTGCCATGTTGCCCAGGCTTGCCTCAAACTCCTAGGCTCAAGGGATTCTCCCACCTCAGCCTCCTTGGTAGCTGGGACTACAGGAACATACCACTATGCTTGGCTTCCTAAATCATGTTTAAGTGTTTAAGATATTGTTATTAAATCAATGAATTTAATAAGTATTATACTAAAAGCCAAGAAAAAGCATGGTATGTACAACTTGAAATCCACATGGATTTCATTTTGGCTCTCTGTATTAGTAAATCTTCACAAAAATTTATTTACACAAAATTAGTAACTTAATGGATATTTAAAAAATAGATTGTAATAAATAGATGTAATTTCAGCAAAGTTCTGATGTTTGTTCTACATACTAAAAAAAAGAATTTAAAAAAAGGGTCAAGATTAGAAAACATGAAAAATAACTGACTCAGGGTTCAAAAAAAGAAGATAGACCCTGGGTTCTAGACTTGGACTTACATTTATAGAACCACCATATAAAATATAAATACCATATATCAACATTAAATTTGGTTAACAATCAGTACTTTAAAATTTTAAAGATATTTATTGCTAAAGAACAGAAAGCTTTAACATTCTTCAAAGCACTAAAATGGCTTGAGCCAATTATGCCAATCACAAATTTCCATATACATGTACACCACAGGAATGTATAAACATTTTCATTTCAGATTTACTAGTCCATTTAATCAAGAAATTTGAACATCTGGAGATCAGGAAAATGCAAATCAAAACCACAATGAGATACAACTTCACACCCACTAGGACAGCTATAATCAAAAACACAGATAATTAAACTTTAAGGATATAGGGAAATTGGAACCCTCATATACTACTGGTAGAAATGTAAAATGGTCAGCTGCTTTGGAAAATAGTCTGGCAGTTCCTCAAAAAGTTAAAGAGTTACCATATGACCCAGAAACTCCACGCAAGGTATATATCCAAAGAAACTGAAATATATGTCCACGCAAATGTATACAAGTGTTCACAGCAGCATTATTTATAATAACAAAAAAGTGGAAATAACCCAAATATTCATTAATTGATGAAATAAACAAAATGCTGTATATATCCATACAATGAAATATTATTCAACAATAAAAAGGAATAAAGGACTGATATATGCTTTCAAGATTCATCCAAGAAGCCAATCACAGAAAACCATTATTCCATTTATATGAAATTACTAGAATAGCAAAATCTATATAGACAGAAAGAAAGTAGATTAGTATATTAGTTGGCCAAAGGCTGTGAGAGGAGAGGATGAAGAAAATAGGGATGACTGTTAAGTAAGGTTTCTTTTTGGGGAGATGAAACTGTGGTAATGGGTACACTACTCTATGAACATACTAAAAGCCAATGAATTGTATACTTCAAATGTGTAAATTGTATGACATGTAAATTATAGCTCAATAAAAGCTTTTAAGAAAAACAAAACACTATTTCTTTTAAAGCAAAGAACTGGTGTATATAACAAAGTTGGTTAAACACACTTTGCTGAATACTGCTCCTACAAGGCTTTTTATTTCTCACTTAAAATTTCTTAAAGTCAAATATAACAAGAAAGAAAGAAGACTGGAAAAATAGTTCAAGATAAACCTTCATGTGAAGAATTATATGCTTTACTATTTTCTAAAAAAACGTCAAAACATCTCTACAGCTTCTGCCATTTGGAAATTAAGAAATTCTTCAAAGGTAGAATACTAGTAAAGTTGCCACCCATACATAAAATAACTTAAGCAAACTACTTTATCTATTATTAGACCCCATTAGCAGTGCAAACTATAAAATGATTTTTAAAAGTATAAACCAGGCCAGGTGCAGTAGCTTGTGCCTGTAATCCTAGCATGTTGGAAGGTCAAGGTAAGAAGATTGCTTGAGGCCAGGAGTTCAAGACCAACCTGGGCAACATAGTGAGACCTTGTCTCTACAAAAACATTTTTAAAAGTTAGCTGGGCATGGTGGTGCACTTGTGGTCCCAGCTACTTGGGAGGTTAAAGTGGGAGGATTGGTTGAACCCAGGAGTTCAAGGTTACAATGAGCTATGATTGCACCACTGCACTTGACCCTGGGCGACAGAGTGAGACCGTGTTTCAAATATATATATATATATTTTTTTAATTAAAAACTATTTTAAAAACTAACCAGATTCTCCAAAAAAGTGAAAACACATTTTCAAAAATGCTACTGACTTGATTTTAAAAAGACTATCTCAGTGTCTTCCACATGAGGCAAGAGAAGAAACCAATTCTTAAGCCTGATTTCCCCTACCCCTGAGATCAATGGCTTCCTATAGATAGAATTTTATATTTATATTTTCCCATTGTTATTAATGGTAATGAACAACATGTAAATGGTATGGTCAAAAGTCACCCTCATTTCACCTTTGATACTTTATCTTTTCTTTGTTTGAATGCATTGATACCTTATCTTGATGTGTCACATTACTTCAACAGAAATAAAAAATACATTTTGAAAAGCAATATAAACAATTAACCTTTGTTTCAGAAAATTACACTAAAAAACTGTTGGAGACCAGGCATGGTGGCTCACGTCTGTAATCCCAGAACTCTGGGAGGCCAAGATGGGCAGATCACCTGAGGTCAGGAGTTCGAGACCAGCCTGACCAACATGGAGAAAACCCCATGTCTACTAAAAATACAAAATTAGCCAGGCTTGGTGGTGCATGCCTGTAATCCCAGCTACTCAGGAGGCTGACGCAGGAGAATGACTTGAACGCAGGAGGCAGAGTTTGCGGTGAGCCGAGATCATGCCATCGCACTCCAGCCTAAGCAACAAGGGTGAAACTTCGTCTCAAAAAAAAAAAAAAAAAAAAAAAAAACTGTTGGAAGGTTTGAAATGATTTAACTACAGGTATTATGAAAACTAAGCATAGGAAAAATTAAGGCAATTTTTAAAACCAGGAAAAACAAAATATTGAATGAGAAAGAAACCTAGCTGGGCACGGTGGCTCACACTTGTAATCCCAGCATTTTGGGAGCCTACCTCGGCAGATCACTTGAAGTCAGGAGTTCAAGAACAGCCTGGCCAACATGGTGAAATCCCATCTCTACAAAAAAATACAAAAATTACCCAGGCATGGCAGTGTGCGCCTGTAATCCCAGCTACTTGGGAGGCTGAGATGGGAGGGAGAATCTCTTGAACCCGGGAGGCAGAGGTTGCAGTGAGCCAAGGTCATGCCACTAGCCTGAGTGACAGCACAAGACCCTGTCTCAAAATACAAAAAAAAAAAAAAAAGAAAGAAACCTATATCATAGTACACTATGTTGCAAGGAATATTTACATAGTCATAATATTATAAATAACACCGATTCAACCAAAAATTGTGATATAATTGCACTGGATTTTGTCGGGGAGGGATGTAAGAAAGTTAAATACGTATCTCTTCTACAACTGCAAAGCAAAAGGTAAGTTTAAAATTAATTTTTAAATAACAGTAAAGTGCCAGGCGCAGTGGCTCACACCTGTAATCCCAGCACTTTGGGAGACTGAGGCTGGCAGATCGCTTGAGCTCAGCAGTTCGACACCAGACTGGGCAACACAGCAAAACCCCGTCTCTACAAAAAATACAAAAATTAGCTGGGCATTTGTGGTACATTCCTGTAGTCTCAGCTACTTGGGAGGCTGAGGCAGGAAGATTGCTTAAGCCTGGGAGGCAGAAGTTGCAGTGAGTCGAGATCCCGCTACTGCACTCCAGCCTAGGTGATTGCAGTGAGTTGAGATTAAGTCATTGGACTTTAGCCTGGGTGACAGAGTAAGACTCTGTCTCAAAAAAAAAAAAAAAAAAAAAAAAGTAAATAATAATATTTACAACTAAATGGTATACCAGAAGCAACTACTAGAAACTGGTTGCTTCTGGAACCCTGATAAAATTGAGGTAGGTAAGGAGAGGAACTCTTGTTTTCACTAACTCTTTTTTATTCTATTTTAACTATGTGCATATGTCACTTTGATAAAATAAATAAATAAGATTTATTTGCAAAACAGGTGATGCATTTCCTACTGATACATAGATTCATCATAAATCAAAGATTGCATTTCATCACACCCTCTGCCCTGGTAACCAGATTTCAGGTCCTTATTTGACACCATGGTTTGTTTCCTTTTTTTTTTTTCTTTTGGGACAGAGTTTCCCTCTTGTCGCCCAGGCTGGAGTGGAATGGCACAATCTCGGTTCACTGCAACCTCCGCCTCCTGGGTTCAAGCGATTCTCCTGCCTCAGCCTCCCAATTAGCTGGAATTACAGGCACCCACAACCACGCCTGTCTAATTTTTGTATTTTTGGTAGAGATGGGGTTTCACCATGTTGGCTGGTCTTGAACTCCTAACCTTGGGTGATCCACCCGCCTTGGCCTCCCAAAGTGCTGGGATTAAAGGCATGAGCCACTGCCCCCGGCGATGGCTTATTTTCTCATTCTACTGGGACTTAATACTTATAGCAGCAGCACATGGAATTTGTGGATCTCAGTATGAGATACTCTGTAAGATGTTTATTTCTTTTAGGTTCCCTCAGAGAATCACCAAAAGAAAATTCATACACAGAGTATAAAATATCCCCCCGTAAAAGACTTACTAAGTTTTATGAAAATAAAACCAGTTATTTCCACATGATGTTCTGAGTTATATTTATATAGATTACTATCCTGCCAAGTTATTTTATTGTTAAAAAATAAACAGTTCGTGAAAGGTAAACAGTTCTCAGTCTTATGTAGATGCTAAAAAAGTTGATCTCATAGAAGTAGAGAGTAGAACAGTGGTTACTAGGGGCGAGTAAAGGGATGTGGGAGGAAGTGATAGCTAAAAGTTGGTTATGTATAGAAAAGTACAGCCAGATAGGAGGAAAAAGTTGTAGCATGTTACAGAACTATAGGGTGACCATAATTAACAACAATTGGTTGTATATTTTCAAATAGCTAGAAGAACAGATTTTTTAATGTTCCCAACACAAAGAAATGATAAATGTTTGAGATGATGGATATGCTAATGGCCATGTGTAATGGCCTATTTGGCATTATATACATGTATCTAAACATCACACTGATTGCAGCAGCGGGCCTTCTGGGGTGGCCGCTGACGTCACGCCAACTGCAGCAGGGAGACACAGGCGGTGGCGGCAGGACTGGCTTCAAGAGCAGCAATGGTGGCAGTGGGTCCCCTGTGCTCCACATCCTCGAGGCAGCCCACTGCACAGTTGTCAATGTCGGTTGCGGGGGGAAGAGGGGTGGCGGAGATAGGCCTGCACCTGTGGCAGTGGCCCGCTCCACAAAGACAGCGCAACCCAGGGACAAGTGGAAGCCCCCCCCACCTCCCCACCTTGGGAGCCAGGCTGAGCTGCCCACCAGCAGAAGAGCAGCATGGTTGCGCAGGAGGGGCAGGAAGAGAGAGGCCAAGCGAGGACCTGGAGCCCCCACCCCAGGCTGTAAGGAGATGCAGCCAGGGCTGCTGACATGCTCCAGGGAGTGAGCGAAAGCCCCGCCCTCTCAGATGCAGGACCCAGACATCTCTGGACTCTGCACCCTCAGGGGTCTGGGAAGGCCCCCCTGCCCCTGCAGGCTCAGGAGTGTCTGCTCCTGCTGCTTGGCCTCTCCCGACTCCCAGCACCTGCTCCAATCTTGGAGCAGGGTTGAGGTCAAGCCCGGGCACTGTCACAGCCTGGCCAGGTACGTAGATACTTAGGGCAGTGTTGACATGCCAGCTGCCTGCTGCCTAAGCCCCCTCTGGACTTTGGGCACCAACAAGCAAGACAGAGGAGTCAAGGGGAGATTAGCACAGCTTGGTGCTGGCCTGCAGGTGCCCCTTGGCAGGAGCAGCCTGGGAGCCATGGATGTCAGCAGGCAGCAGACAGGCTCCTGGGCAGAAGGGGGCAGGTCCCCCACTGAGGCCCCACCTTCAGGCAAGGGAGGGTGTGAAGGCTGGGGGCCCAGCTGCCAGTCGTGTGGACTGGAGTGGGAACTTGTGGTGCCTTTTCCAGGCACAGCAATCCATAGACCAATCAGTGCATACTTCCTCCCCTCTGAGGCCCATAAAAGCCACAGGATCAGCCAGAGCTGCACAGATGATGGAACAACCAGCTGTGCGGAGGAGTTACCTTCTCTGCTGAGAGCTGGACCGAGGACGCGATGACCAGCTGAAGAGAGAAGTTACCCTCTCTGCTGAGAACTGAACACACATCAGGATACCCTGGCTACAGAGAGGAGCTGCCCACTGCAGGTCTCCTCTGAGCTATTCTATTGCTCAATAAAGCTCCTCTTCCTCTTCCTCACCCTCCATCTGCATACCTCATTCTTCCTGGTTGTAAGACAAAAACTTGGGATCCACTAAATGGTGAGACTAAAAGAACTGTAACATAAACAGAGCTGAAACATTCCCCTTGCTCACCACATTGTGGGCAAAGAGAAGGAGAAAAGAGCTGCAGCCCTTCGGGAAGCCCAGACCTGGGAGCTCCCTGAGCCAGGGCTGTGAGTCCCTCTTTGGGGCCCTGCGGTTCCCGGTGTCTCTAAGCTTCCAGATGCCATCACACTCCCCAGGAGCAGCCAAGGAAGCTGCCTGCAGTGTACTTGGTCCAGCTGCAGCCTTGCATGAAGGCAATGCCCATGCCAGCACCTGGAGCTACCTGCTCCGTAGCAGCAGCCACTGTGTCTGACTGCACACTGGCTGGACCCCACTCTAGCTCACACACCCCTCTCCGGCTCCATGCCTGACTCGCAGTCTCCCTTAGAGGCATGAAATCCAGGCCCATAGCGTGAGCCTGCCAGGCCAAGTGGATGGAACAATCCCAGCGGGCCCAGGCAAGGCACCACCAGCCACAGGTTTCTGGCCAGAAAGGAGACACCTTAAAGATCCTGTAACAACACTGTACTCCATAAATATGTATAATTATTAAGTAAATTAATATAAGAAAAGAAAAAGGAAACTGTTTATTCTTAAAAAGAAAGCATCCAGTAATACTTCCAGAAAAAACAAAAAGATGTTAGTTGCTCCATCTTCTTGGTATATTTTATTGTTTTTGTCTGACAATGTGTGTGTTCTTTTTTTTTTTTTTTTTCTTTTTCATGTAAGAATTATCCTAAGAGTTCCAGAGTGGTCTTAGGATAGGACTGTGTCAGACAATATATCCCACAGAATTGTTGACTATTATATGCTAGATATGAGCCCACACCATAAAATCTTTATAGAACATGAGAGTCAGAAAGTTACTAATACTCTTCTTAAATTTATTATCATTATAATTTTTTTTTTTTTTGAGATGAGGTCTCATTATATTGCCCAGGCTGGCCTTGAACTCCTGGGCTCAAGCATTCCTCCCACCTCAGCCTCCCAAAGTGCTGGGACACAGGCATGAGCCACTGTGCCCAGCCTCTTCTTAAATTTAGAGAATAGAACACTCCTTATTACTTTTCTCCCTTCCTCAACTCTAAAAGCAAAGGAGACTTTTCTACCCAAAATATCTAGAATACCTCAGAATATTACCTACTTATATCTGACAGACTGTCAGACCAATAACCAATTCCAGGACTGATTCCACAAACCAGATTACCACTCTGCCTTAGGCAACTTCCTGCTGCCAACACACAGAATACTAAGTCCTGCGACTCAGTCTCCTTTTCTTGCCTCTGAAGGTACCTTATTATTTAGGTCTATTTAAATACACAACTATAAGAGATACTCAGAGCGTAAGCTACAGTATTACTAGAGATCAATGAAGTAAGTTACTCATATGCCCTTGGAATTAGCTTGGCAGTGGTTTAAAATAATTAAATAATTTCTTTGAAGTTCTGGGTTGTAACTCCCTTTCCACTCACTAGCTTCCTTTAAAGCAATATTTGTCCCTACTCAATAGCTGATCTATTCCCAACCCAAGGAAGAAATTGAATTACCCTCAGGTCTGCTGGTGCCCAAAAATGCCTATTAAGGCTTCTGGTTCAACTACTAGGTTTCAAGTCAAAATTGCTCTCTTTAAAATTAGTAGCTCTGAATTTTGCCTATTGAGACTTCCTGAGTAGCTTTTTTCTTTGCTGTTCTACAATTTCATCTATGATCTTAAAATTGGCCTCCCTGTCCTCACAACTGGCTCCTCCTATCTGTCCTTTTTCTACTTTATTATCCATACTTTTCTTGAAGTGAATTATCCTGGATCTTCTATCCTCAGTCACCTCATTCTGGAGTCTCCTTGCTTTAACTTAGATCTCTTCTCTTCCCTTCTCTTCTCTTCTCTCTCTCTTTCTTTCTGGAGTCTCCTTGCTTTAACTTAGATTTCTCTCTTTTCTCTTCTTTCTTTTCTTTTCTTTCTCTTTCTCTTCCTCCCCCCCTTCCTCTCTTTCTCTCTCTCTTTTTTTTTTTTTTTAAAGACAGGGTCTCACTCTGTCACCCAGGCTGGAGTGCAGTGGCACAATCATGGCTCACTGCAGCCTCAACCTCCCAGGCTCAATCAATCCTCCAGCCTCAGCCTCCTGAGTAGCTGGGACTACAGACACATGTCATCACATTCGGCTAATATTTGTACTTTTTGTAGAGATGAAGTCTCACTGTGTTGGCCAGGCTGGAGATTTAAGCTTAGTTAAACCCAAATATAACTTCATATCATAAGGAAAAGGTAGAGTTCCAAATTTATCACTGGACATTTCTTCTTTTCGCTATCTCAACTTCCCCAGCCTAACCCAGTCCTCACCCTTCTCCCCTTCATTCCAGGCAAGTTTCCAAGTGAATGGTAGAACATCACAATTTAACTGTACTTGTAACTTTTCTAATTTCAGTCAAGCTAGTCATATACCTAAATTCCTACAATTCTGATCAAAGTTTTGGAGGTTCTTCTGTCTCAGAACTTAAGTGACCAGGAAAAGATCATTAAGTAAATAATAAAGTTAGAACCAAAATACAAATATCCTAACAAAGATAGAAAAGGAAACGATAGTTCTGTCCAATAGTCAACTTTTATATCCCAGGCTCACTTTCCTAAATAGTGTTAAGTATTCTTCCTGAAAAACCCAAAAAGTATATTTAATTTAACGTTTTACCAACTTTTGTGGAACAACTGTACCACTGCACATACTTAGGCTGGGTGTGATGGCTCACATCTGTAATACCAGCACTTTGGGAGGCCAGGGCAGGTGGATAGCTTGAGCCCAGGAGTTCAAGACCAGGCTGGGGAACATGGCAAAACCCTATCTCTACAAAAAATAGAGATAGTGGAATGCACATGTAGTCCAAGTTTCTCAGGAGGCTGAGGCAGGAGGATTGCTTGAGCCTGGGGAAGTCAAGGCTGCAGTGAGCTGTGATTGTGCCATTGCACTCCAGCCTGGCCACCAGAGTAAGTCCCCATCTCAAAAAAATAAGTAAAATAAACTTTAATATTAAAATACCTGCACACATTTAAAGTATACAATTGAGGTCAGGCACAGTGGCTCACACCTGTAATCCTAGCACTGTGGGAGGCTGAAGTGGGAGGGCTGCTTGAGCTCAGGAGTTCAAGACCAGTTCTGGCAACATGGCAAAAACCCATCTCTACCTAAAAAAAAAAAAAAAATTAGCTGGGCATGGTGATACACACCTGTAGTCCCAGATACTAGGGAGGCTGAGGTACAAGAATCACTTAAACCTGGGAGGTGAAGGTTGAGGTGAGCAGAGATCATTCCAGCCTGGGTGACAGAGCGAGACGCTGTCTCAAAGTTAAAAAAAAAAAAAAAAAGTGTACAACTGATCAGTTTTGTCATGCGTATATACCAGTCACTTAACACAAATAAGAAAACAAAAACCAAACATTTCTATCACCTCAAAAGTTTACTCTGGGCCGGGCACAGTGGCTCAAGCCTGTAATCTCAGCACTTTGGGAGGCCGAGGCGGGTGGATCACCTGAGGTCAGGAGTTGGAGACTAGCCTGGCCAACATGGTGAAACCACGTCTCTATTAAAAATACAAAAGTTAGGCCGGGCGCGGTGGCTCAAGCCTGTAATCCCAGCACTTTGGGAGGCCGAGACGGGTGGATCACGAGGTCAGGAGATCGAGACCATCCTGGCTAACACGGTGAAACCCCGTCTCTACTAAAAATACAAAAACTAGCTGGGCGAGATGGTGGGCGCCTGTAGTCCCAGCTACTCGGGAGGCTGAGGCAGGAGAATGGCGTAAACCCGGGCGGCGGAGCTTGCAGTGAGCTGAGATCTGGCCACTGCACTCCAGTCCGGGCGACAGAGCGAGACTCTGCCTCAAAAAAAAAAAAAAAAAAATACAAAAGTTAGCCAGGTGTGGTGGTGGGCGCCTGTAATCCCAGCTACTCGGGAAGCTGAGGCAGGAGAATCTCTTGAACCCGGGAGGCGGAGGTTGCAGTGAGCCAAGATCGTGCCATTGCACTCCAGCCTGGGCAACAAGAAAGAAACTCTGTCCTTAAAAAAAAAAAAAAAAAAGAAAAAAAAGTTTACTCTGCCCCTATATAATCTATCCTTTCCCTTTTCTCCTGCACCAATACCAGTACCCGGTCTCCAGGCAAGCTTCCTTTCACAATAGATTAGTTTGCATTTCTTGGAATTTTATATGAATGGAATCTTAAACATGCATGCTATTTTTGCCTGGCTAAATTTATTCAGCATAATGCTTCTGAGATTCATTCATGTTGTTGCATATATCAATAGAGCTTCCTTTTTATCACTGAATCATCTAATAAAATTTTACGAAGAAGTAAAAAGAAAATCTTCATTGTGAAAACATCTTATTCTATTTATAGTACACAGAACTTACATTTTCAAGATATTTCTATTTTGAAAGGGAGAATGTCAAAGAAAGACTGCTCAATGAAAAAAAATTACTAGTATCATAATACTTAAGGAAAAATAAAAACAAATTAAAGACTTCAATTACACTTGACCCTTGAACAACACAGAAGCTGGGGCACTACTCCCCTCAAGGTTGAAAATCCGAGTATAACTTTGGAGTCCAGAAAAACTTTACTAATAGCCTGACAATGAAAAGCCTTACCAAAAACATAAACGGTTGATAACACATCTTATATGCCTTCTACACTGTATTCTTACAGTAAAGTAAGCAGAGAAGGGAAATGTTATTAAGAAAATCATAAAGGCAGGGCATGATGATGGCTCATCAGGAGTTTGAGACTAGCCTGGCCAACATGGTGAAACTCCCATCTGTACTAAACATACAAAAATTAGTCAGGCATAGTGGCATGTGCCTGTAGTCCCAGCTACTTGGGAGACTGAGGCAGGAGAATCACTTGAACCCGGGAGGTGGAGGATGCAGTGAGCTGAGACTGCACCAATGCACTCCAACCTGGGTGACAAAGCGAGACTCTGTCTCAAAAAATAATAATAATAATAAAGAAAGGTACGAACGAAGGAAGGAAGAAAGAAAGGGAGGGAGAAAAGGGAAGGAGGGAGGGAGGGAAAGAAAAGAGAGGAGAGGAGAGGGGAGGGGAGGTGGAGGAGGAGGGGAGGGAAGGAAAAAGAAAGGAAAAGGAAAGAAAATCATAAAGAAGAGAAAATACATTTTCAGTACTCTACTGTATTTATCATAAGTTTATGTCATCTGTTTAAAGTAAGAATCATCTGTCTGAAGTGGCAGGCAACCACAGCTGCAGACCTCAATCTACTTTACATATCAAACAGTTCAATTTTTTCCTATGTCATGATTTTCTCTGCTTCTTGGGAACACTTCCAGGATCACCAGTGGCACTTGATATGGGTCACATGGTGTTATTCAAGGTTTAGGGTACTGCACTAAACACAATAAAAAATATGTGAGAAACACAAGAGATCACTTTTACTGTGATATGCCATTTACTGGAAAGATGAAGTGCTCACGTGGAGATGATTAGCACCTCGAATACTTACAATATTTGAGTTTACCATAAAAACAACAAGAGGTGGCTATGAAATTATTATAGTAATATAATATATATTACAGTTAATTTTATGCAGTTATGGTTTAATACTACATTTTTCTGTTTGCATTTTTCTTGACTGCAAATGATGCCATGTATGATCTGTGTTTGTATGCATAAGTTTTGATAAATTTTAACTTTTAATAATAGACATATATATTTTATGGTAGTACCTGGTAAAATAAACTAATATCTACTTGTATTTTATGCATTCACAACATACCTCTCTCAATTTTTTGATGTTTCTAAGCTATGCGGTTCATCTGTGGCTTTTTCAAAATGTTGCAAATCTCCAAATATTTTTCCAATATATTCATTGAAAAAAAATCTGTGTATAAGTAGACCTGCGCTGTTCAAATCCATGTTGTTCAAGGGTCAACTGTATCTAGCTTTAGCAGCTCAATATATACACAGCGACGGGGATTCACCATGTTGGTCAGGCTGGTCTCAAACTCCTGACCTCATGATCCACCCGCTTGGCCTCCCAAAGTGCTGGGATTACAGGCATGAGCCACCATGCCCAGTGACATTTTTTGATTTCATAGTTGCTGACGTTTTTTGACATATTTCTCTATTGCCCAGGCTGGAGTGCAGCGGCATGATCGCTGCAACCTCAATCTCCCAGTCTCAAGTGATCCTCCCATCTCAGCTTCCAAAGTAGCTAGGACTACAGGCATGCACGACACCCAGCTAATTTTTTTTATTTTTTGTAGAGAGGAGGTCTCGCTATGTTGTCAGGGCTGGTCTTAAACTCCTGGGATCAAACAATCCTTGAGATTCCGAAAAGTGCTGAGATTATAGGTGTGAGCCACCACAACCAGCCCTCCATTTGTATCCTTGCCTCAGTCCCTGCAAATATTGAGTATGTATCTGTCTTTCTTCATCCAATCACCGACTTATTCCTACACATAAAATCTTTCTTCTACACATAAAACGTCTCCATTCCTAACAAAGACTTCCATAAAGTCCTATCCAGGTCCTACATTCAAGTCCAAGGTCTCTATGTGATTTTCAATTCTTTCCACTAACTCTAAAGGTGACTCATTGTGGTCTAGTGATCTATAAACTAAAAAGCAAGTTGTATCTCTTACATGTAATACGCAATGGTGAAGCAGAAAAAATATATCTACAATAGAAATTTCCATTCAGAAAAGGTAAAAGTGGAAAACATATGGAAGTCATGAAGGTAAACTGCCAGGGCAAGAGAGTACGTTTCTTGGTCAGCCCAGTTACAAGTCCAGGTTTTGTTCCCTGGGAGAAAAACACTGTCTACAGCCCTTCCTGGCCCTTAACCTTATTCCTTAGCAATTATTTTTCAAGAAGTGGGCAATGGGTCATGTGCTTTTGTTGAAGATCACACAGATCTTGTGGTTGCGTTGAATTTTACAACATGTATGACCAAATTCAGATAAATTTTATCAGCTAAATTTTGGCAGAGTCTGTAACACTGACAGTTATAAACTTAACCTTATTTTACCTTATAATACCAATTAAGGATAGAAGTTTCTCATAAAGATTCACTTGGATAGGATTCCAACTGTTTTTATCATCTACTACACTAGTCATGTCAGTAGTTCAGTTAATACACCAAGAATTTGAAATAAGTAATTATACATAAGGTATTTTCTGTAAGAGCGTTTTTGTACAAATTATTTCTTCAACATCTGGCATACCACTTAGAACATCCATAATTTATGTAATGTTCTTGATGTAAAGTTTTCTACAAGGAGTTCACTAGTCCCATTATGCTTAACTATATGTTAGATCTTCTATTATAAACTCTGTTTTTCAGTAGCTTATAAAGCTGTTTAAATTTGCTCTAGCTTAAAACTTGACAATTAAGGACCATCAAGATAATAATGCACATATTTTTTAAAGTTCATATACGTTTGAAAAAAGAGAGTGATACACTCTGTTGTACTGTCATCTTACAGAACCCTTGAAATCTTTTTTGTCCTGTCTTATAAAAAGAAACGTATTAAGACAATGAAATTTAAGAACTAGCATGAATGTTACACTATGAACAAAAAGAGAGGCAATCAACATAATGCACTAGTGAATATTTCACAGATTCTAGTTACAGGGAAAGATTTCAAACCAGTAACCTGCTTGCTGTTCTGTCAGCTATAATGTCAAGATCAAGATTTACCATAACAAAAATGTTAGCTGCTTTTCTCTAGTTAATATAAACAAGTTAATCATTTTACTATATTACAACAGTCAGTGACCAACAGTATCAAGAGCTACCAATGACTAGAGTTGTCAAGAAAGTTGTTGGCCCTTAATGCTAGTAAGTCTAACATAAAGGGATTTAATCAATAATATAGATCAACTAACATCAAAGAAACCAAATACAAATCACTATTCTGTGATACTCTCCCTAAACCTAGACTATCTGGTAAATATGCAGGTCCCCCCAGCCAGAGGACATCTAAATGCAACAAGACTACTTCAACATGAATTCACCAACACTAATAGGAAAATATCCTACTAATCAGCTGTTTGTTTTCACATGTTGATCACTATATTTAAAAATACTCCAGAATCTAATATGGCTTTTGATTAATATATACAGTTTCCTCTAATCTAGAAAAAGGTTAAGTGTTCAAAGCTTGCAAAGTTAGCAAAGCTAACTAACTTCAGGTCTCCTCGTCTCTTGGTTATTGTCTTAGTCATTCTTTTAATAGGATTTTGCAGAATAATACAACTACTAAAAAGAAAATATTAATAAATAAAATATTTGCTAAGTTTACACAATATGCACAGCACTCTGGGGCATATTATTTTTTTTTAAGAAGTAAAGTCTGCTGATCAAGAATAACAACTTTGGCCGGGCATGGTAGCTCACGCCTGTAATTTGTTCTTTGGGAGGCTGATGCAGGAGGACTGCTTGAGCCCA